>NW_026599495.1:0-302484 GCF_023634085.1 Falco cherrug | reverse complement strand
CCAGCCTACCACAGCCCGTCCCAGCCCAACACAGCTTATCCCAGCCCACCGAAATCCGTCCCAGCCCACCACAGCCCACCACAGGTCACCACAGCCCACCACCGGTCACCACAGCCCACCACAGGTCACCACAGCCTGTTTCAGCCCACCACGGCAAACCACGGCCCGTCCAAGCCCACCACGGCCCGCCATGGCCCACCACAGCTCGTCCCAGATAAACACGGCGCACCACAGCCCACCACAGCCCGTCCCGGCCCACCACAGCCCGTCCCAGCACACCACAGCCCACCACAGCCCATCACAGCCCACCACAGCCCGTCCAAGGCCATCCCAGCCCGTCTCAGCCCACCACAGCCTGTCCCAGCTTGTCCCAGCTCGTCCAAGCCTGTCCCAGACCCCCAGAGCCTGTCGCAGCCCACCACAGCCCGTCACAGCCCGTCCCAGCTCTCCACAACCCACCGCAGCCCGTCCCAGCCCACCACAGCCCGTCCCAGCCTACCACGGCCCACGAAAGCCCACCACAGCCCACCACGGCCCACCACAGCCCGTCCCAGCCCACCACAAGCCGTCCTAGCCCACCACAGACCTCCAGAGCCCGTCTCAGCTCACCACAGCCTATCCCAGCCCACCACGGCCCACCGCAGCCTATCCCAACCCGTCCCAGCCCACCACGGCCCGTCCCAGCCCACCACGGCCCGTCCCAGCCCGTCCCAGCCCACGACAGCCCGTCCCAGGCCACCACAGCCCACCAGAGCCCACCACAGCTCGTCCCAGCCCACCACAGCCCACAAGAGCTTGTCACAGACCACCACAGCCCGTCCCAGCACACCACAGCCCACTACGGCCCACCACAGCCCGTCCCAGCCCACCACAGCCCGTCCCAGCCCACCACAGCCCGTCCCAGCCCACCACAGCCCGTCCCAGCTCGTCCCAGACCACCACAGCCTCTCACAGCACACCACAGCCCGTAACAGCCCACCACAGCAAGTACCAGCCCGTCCCAGCCCACCATGGCCCGTCTCAGCCCACCACGGCCCGTCCCGGCCCACCACAGCCCGTCCCAGCACACCACAGCCCACCACAGCCCATCACAGCCCACCCCAGCCCGTCCCAGCTTACCACAGCCCACCACAGCCCGTCCCAGCCCACCACAGCCCATCCCAGCCCACCACAGCCCGTCCCAGCCCACCACTGCCCGTCCCAGCCCGTCCCAGCCCGTCCCAACCCACCAAAGCCCGTCCCAGCACACCACAGCCCACCACAGCCCGTCCCAGCCCACCACAGCCCGTCCCAGCCCACCACTGCCCGTCCCAGCCCACCAGAGCCCGTCCCAACCCACCACAGCCCCTCCCAGCCCACGACAGCCCACCACAGCCCACCACAGCCCGTCCCAGCCCACCACGGCCCGTCCCAGCCCGTGCCAAACCGTCACAACACACCACAGCGCACCACAGCCCGTCCCTACCCACCACAGCATGTCCCAGCCCACCACAGCCCACCACAGCCCTTCAGAACCCACCACAGCCCACCACAGCCCGTCCTAGCCCACCACAGCCCGTCCCAGGCCACCACAGACCACCACAGCCAACCACAGCCCGTGCCAGCCCACCACAGCCCGCCTCAGCCCACTACAGCCCGTCCCAGCCCACCACAGCCCGTCCCAGCCCACCACAGCCCACCACAGCTCTTCCCAGCCCACCATAACCAACAACAGCCTATCCCAGTCGATCCCAGCCCACCACAGCCCGTCCCATCACACCACAGCCCACCACAGCCCGTCCCAGCCAACCACGGCCCGTCCCAGCCCACCACGGCCCACCACAGCCCACCACGGCCCATCCGGGCCCAACACAGCCCACCAAGGCGCACCACAGCCCATCCCAGCCCATTACAGCCTGTCCCAGACAACCACATCCCATCTCAGCACACCACGGCCCGTCCCAGCCCACCACAACCGACCACAGCCCACCACAGCCCACCACGGCCGACCACAGCCCACAACGGCAGACCACAGCCCACCACGGCCCATCCCAGCCCACCACGGCCCGTCCCAGCCCACCACGGCTCGTCCCAGCCCACCACGGCCCGTCCCAGCCCACCACGGCCCATCACAGCCCACCACAGTTCACCACAGCCTGTCCTAGCCCAGCACGGCCCGTCCCAGCCCACCACGGACCACCACGGCCCATCTCAGCCCACCACAGCCTGTCCAAGCCCAGCACAGCCCTCCACAACCCTCCACAGCCCGTCCCAACCCTCCACAGCTCATCCCAGCCTACCACAGCCCGTCGCAGCCCAACACAGCTTATCCCAGCCCACCGCAGCCCGTCCCAGCCCACCGCAGCCCGTTCTAGCCAGCCGAAACCCGTCCCAGCCAACCGCAACCCGTCCCAGCCCACCACAGCCCACCACAGGTCACCACAGCCCACCACCGGTCACCACAGCCCACCACAGGTCACCACAGCCTGTTTCAGCCCACCACGGCAAACCACGGCCCGTCCCAGCCCACCACGGCCCGCCATGGCCCACCACAGCTCGTCCCAGATAAACACGGCACACCACAGCCCACCACGGCCCGTCCCGGCCCACCACAGCCCGTCCCAGCACACCACAGCCCACCACAGCCCATCACAGCCCACCACAGCCCGTCCCAGCTTACCACAGCCCACACCAGACCGTCCCAGGCCACCACAGCCCGTCCCAGCCCACTACTACCCGTCCCAGCCCACCACTGCCCGTCCCAGCCCGTCCCAACGCACCAAAGCCCGTCCCAGCACATCACAGCCCACCACAGCCCATCACAGCCCACCACAGCCCGTCCTAGCTTACCACAGCCCACACCAGACCGTCCCAGCCCACCACAGCCCGTCCCAGCCCACCACAGCCCGTCCCAGCCCACCACTGCCCGTCCCAGCCCACCACTGCCCGTCCCAGCCCGCCCCAGCCCGTCCAAACCCACCACAGCCCGTCCCAGCCCACCACAGCCCACCACAGCCCACCGCAGCCCATCCCAGCCCACCACGGCCCGACCGAGCCCGTGCCAACCCGTCACAACACACCACAGCCCACCACAGCCCACCAAAGCCCGTCCCAGCACACCACAGCCCACCACAGCCCATCACAGCCCACCACAGCCCGTCCCAGCTTACCACAGCCCACACTACAGCCCGTCCCAGCACACCACAGCCCGTCCCAGCCCACCACAGCCCGTCCCAGCCCACCACTGCCCGTCCCAGCCCACCACTGCCCGTCCCAGCCGGTCCCAGCCCGTCCCAGCCGGTCCCAGCCCGTCCCAGCCCACCACAGCCCACCACAGCCCACCGCAGCCCATCCCAGCCCACCACGGCCCGTCCCAGCCCGTGCCAACCCGTCACAACACACCACAGCCCACCACAGCCCGTCCCTACCCACCGCAGCGTGTCCCAACCCACCACAGCCCACCACAGCCCTTCAGAACCCACCACAGCCCACCACAGCCCGTCCCAGCCCACCGCAGCACGTCCCAGGCCACCACAGACCACCACAGCCCACCACAGGCCGTGAAGCCCACCACAGCCCGCCTCAGCCCACTACAGCCCGTCCTAGCCCACCACAGCCCGTCCCAGCCCACCACGGCCCACCACAGCCCACCACGGCCCATCCGGGCCCAACACAGCCCACCAAGGCGCACCACAGCCCATCCCAGCCCATTACAGCCTGTCCCAGACCACCACATCCCATCTCAGCACACCACGGCCCGTCCCAGCCCACCACAACCCACCACAGGTCACCACAGCCCACCACGGCCGACCACAGCCCACCACGGCCCATCCAAGCCCACCACGGCCCATCCAAGCCCACCACGGTCCACCACGGCACGTCCCAGCCCACCACAGAGCACCACAGCCCGTCCCAGCCCGTCCCAGCCCACCACAGTATGTCCCAGACCACCAGAGCCCGTCCCAGCCCACCACAGCCCGTCCCAGCCCACCACAGCCCACCACGCCCCGTGCCAACCCACCAGAGCCCGTCCCAGCTCACCACAGCCCACCACAGCCCGTCCCAGACCACAAGAGGTCGTCCCAGCCCACCACTAACCCACAAAAGCCCGTCCCCGCCCACCACAGCCCGTCCCAGCCCACCACAGCCCACCACGCCCCGTGCCAACCCACCAGAGCCCGTCCCAGCTTACCACAGCCCACTACAGCCCACCACAGCCCGTCCCAGCCCGTCCCAGCCCACCAGAGGTCGTCCCAGCTCACCACAACCCACCACAGCCCTTCCCAGCCCATCCCAGCCCACCACAGCTCGTCCCAGCCCACCACGGCCGCCGCAGACCATCAGAGCCCGTCCCAGCCCACCACAATCCCGTCCCAGCCCACTATAGCCCGTCCCAGCCCACCACAACCCGTTCTAGCTCACCACAACCCACCACAGCGCACCATAGCCCACCACAGCCCACCACAGCGCACCAGAGTCTGTCCCGGCCCACCAGAGCCTGTCCCAGCCCACCACAGCCCGTCCCAGCCCAACGCAGCCCGCCACGGCCCGTCCCAGCCCACCACAGCCCATTCCAGACCACCAGAGCCCTTCCCAGTTCACCACAGCATGTCCCAGCACACCACAGCCCACCACAGCCCGTCCAATTTCACCACAGCCCATCTCAGCTCACCACAACCCACCACAGCCCGTCCCAGCCCACCGCAGCCTATCCCAACCCGTCCCAGCCCACCACGGCCCGTCCCAGCCCACCACGGCCCGTCCCAGCCCACCACGGCCCGTCCCAGCTCGTCCCAGACCACCACAGCCTCTCACAGCACACCACAGCCCATAACAGCCCACCACAGCAAGTACCAGCCCGTCCCAGCCCACCACGGCCCGTCTCAGCCCACCACGGCCCGTCTCAGCTCACCACAACCCGTCCCAGACGACCACAGCCCGTCCCAGCCCACCACAGCCCGTCCCAGCCCACCACGGCCCGTCCCAGCCCACCACATCCCGTCCCAGCCCACCAGAGCCCGTCCCAGCCTGTTTCAGCCCACCACGGCTAACCACGGCCTGTCCCGGCCCACCACGGCCAACCACGGTCCACCATGGCCCACCAGAGCACACCACGGCCCACCACGGCCCTTCCCAGTCCACCACAGCCCACCACAGCCTGTCCCAGCCCACCACGGCCCGTCCCAGCCCACCACGGCCCGTCCCAGCCCACCACGGCCCATCACAGCCCACCACAGTTCACCACAGCCCGTCCTAGCCCAGCACGGCCCGTCCCAGCCCACCACGGACCACCACGGCCCATCTCAGCCCACCACAGCCTGTCCAAGCCCAGCACAGCCCTCCACAACCCTCCACAGCCCGTCCCAACCCTCCACAGCTCATCCCAGCCTACCACAGCCCGTCGCAGCCCAACACAGCTTATCCCAGCCCACCGCAACCCGTCCCAGCCCACCGCAACCCGTCCCAGCCCACCACAGCCCACCACAGGCCACCACCGGTCACCACAGCCCACCACAGGTCACCACAGCCCACCACCGGTCACCACAGCCCACCACAGGTCACCACAGCCTGTTTCAGCCCACAACGGCAAACCACGGCCCGTCCCAGCCCACCACGGCCCGCCATGGCCCACCACAGCTCGTCCCAGATAAACACGGCACACCACAGCCGACCACAGCCCGTCCCGGCCCACCACAGCCCGTCCCAGCACACCACAGCCCACCACAGCCCATCACAGCCCACCACAGCCCGTCCCAGCTTACCACAGCCCACCACAGACCGTCCCAGCCCACCACAGACCGTCCCAGCCCACCACTGCCCGTCCCAGCCCACCACTGCCCGTCCCAGCCCGTCCCAACCCTCCAAAGCCCGTCCCAGCACAACACAGCCCACCACAGCCCATCACAGCCCACCACAGCCCGTCCCAGCTTACCACAGCCCACACCAGACCGTCCCAGCCCACCACAGCCCGTCCCAGCCCACCACAGCCCGTCCCAGCCCACCACTGCCCGTCCCAGCCCACCACTGCCCGTCCCAGCCCCTCCCAGCCCGTCCCAACCCACCACAGCCCGTCCCAGCCCACCACAGCCCACAACAGCCCACCGCAGCCCATCCCAGCCCACCACGGCCCGACCGAGCCCGTGCCAACCCGTCACAACACACCACAGCCCACCACAGCCCGTCCCTACCCACCGCAGCGTGTCCCAACCCACCACAGCCCACCACAGCCCTTCAGAACCCACCACAGCCCACCACAGCCTGTCCCAGCCCACCACAGCACGTCCCAGGCCACCACAGACCACCACAGCCCACCACAGCCCGTGAAGCCCACCACAGCCCGCCTCAGCCCACTACAGCCCGTCCCAGCCCACCACAGCCCACCACACCTTGTCCCAGACCACCACAGCTCTTCCCAGCCCACCATAACCAACCACATCCTATCCCAGCCGATCCCAGCCCACCACAGCCCGTCCCATTACACCACAGCCCACCACAGCCCGTCCCAGCCAACCACGGCCCGTCCCAGCCCACCACAGCCCGTCCAAGCCCACCACGGCCCACCACAGCCCACCACGGCCCACCACAGCCCACCACGGCCCATCCGGGCCCAACACAGCCCACCAAGGCGCACCACAGCGCATCCCAGCCCATTACAGCCTGTCCCAGACCACCACATCCCATCTCAGCCCACCACAGCCCGTCCCAGCCCACCACAACCGACCACAGCCCACCACAGCCCACCACGGCCGACCACAGCCCACCACGGCAGACCACAGCCCACCACGGCCCATCCAAGCCCACCACGGCCCATCCAAGCCCACCACGGTCCACCACGGCACGTCCCAGCCCACCACAGAGCACCACAGCCCGTCCCAGCCCGTCCCAGCCCACCACAGTATGTCCCAGACCACCAGAGCCCGTCCCAGCCCACCACAGCCCGTCCCAGCCCACCACAGCCCACCACGCCCCGTGCCAACCCACCAGAGCCCGTCCCAGCTCACCACAGCCCACCACAGCCCGTCCCAGACCACAAGAGGTCGTCCCAGCCCACCACTAACCCACCAAAGCCCGTCCCCGCCCACCACAGCCCGTCCCAGCCAACCACAGCGCACCACAGCCTGTCCCAACCCACCTGAGCCCGTCCCAGCTTACCACAGCCCAACACAGCCCGTCACAGCCCGTCACAGCCCACCAGAGGTCGTCCCAGCTCACCACAACCCACCACAGCCCTCCCCAGCCCGTCCTAGCCCACCACAGCCCGTCCCAGCCCACCACGGCGGCCGCAGACCATCAGAGCCCGTCCCAGCCCACCACAATCCCATCCCAGCCCACTATAGCCCGTCCCAGTACACCACAACCCGTTCTAGCTCACCGCAACCCACCACAGCGCACCCTAGCCCACCACAGCCCACCACAGCGCACCAGAGTCTGTCCCGGCCCACCAGAGCCTGTCCCAGCCCACCACAGCCCGTCCCAGCCCAACGCAGCCCGCCACGGCCCGTCCCAGCCCACCACAGCCCATTCCAGACCACCACAGCATGTCCCAGCACACCACAGCCCACCACAGCCCGTCCAATTTCACCACAGCCCGTCTCAGCACACCACAACCCACCACAGCCCGTCCCAGCCCACCGCAGCCTATCCCAATCCGTCCCAGCCCACCACGGCCCGTCCCAGCCCACCACGGCCCGTCCCAGCCCACCACGGCCCGTCCCAGCCCGTCCCAGCCCACGACAGCCCGTCCCAGCCCACGACAGTCCGTCCCAGCCCACCAGAGCCCACCAGAACCCACCACAGCTCGTCCCAGCCCACCACAGCCCACAAGAGCTTGTCACAGACCACCACAGCCCGTCCCAGCCCACGACAGCCCACTACGGCCCACCACAGCCCGTCCCAGCCCACCACAGCCCACCCCAGCCCACCACGGCCCGTCCCAGCCCACCGCGGCCCGTCCCAGCCCACCACGGCCCGTCCCAGCCCACCACGGCCCATCACAGCCCACCACAGTTCACCACAGCCCATCCTAGCCCAGCACGGCCCGTCCCAGCCCACCACGGACTACCACGGCCTATCTCAGCCCACCACAGCCTGTCCAAGCCCAGCACAGCCCTCCACAACCCTCCACAGCCCGTCCCAACCCTCCACAGCTCATCCCAGCCTACCACAGCCCGTCGCAGCCCAACACAGCTTATCGCAGCCCACCGAAACCCGTCCCAGCCCACCACAGCCGACCACAGGTCACAACAGCCTGTTTCAGCCCACCACGGCAAACCACGGCCCGTCCAAGCCCACCACGGCCCGCCATGGCCCACCACAGCTCATCCCAGATAAACACGGCGCACCACAGCCCACCACAGCCCGTCCCGGCCCACCACAGCCCGTCCCAGCACACCACAGCCCACCACAGCCCATCACAGCCCACCACAGCCCGTCCAAGGCCATCCCAGCCCGTCTCAGCCCACCACAGCCTGTCCCAGCTTGTCCCAGCTCGTCCAAGCCTGTCCCAGACCCCCAGAGCCCGTCGCAGCCCACCACAGCTCGTCACAGCCCGTCCCAGCTCTCCACAACCCACCGCAGCCCGTCCCAGCCCACCACAGCCCGTCCCAGCCTACCACGGCCCACGAAAGCCCACCACAGCCCACCACGGCCCACCACAGCCCGTCCCAGCCCACCACAAGCCGTCCTAGCCCACCACAGACCTCCAGAGCCCGTCTCAGCTCACCGCAGCCTATCCCAACCCGTCCCAGGCCACCACGGCCCGTCCCAGCCCACCACGGCCCGTCCCAGCCCGTCCCAGCCCACGACAGCCCGTCCCAGGCCACCACAGCCCACCAGAGCCCACCACAGCTCGTCCCAGCCCACCACAGCCCACAAGAGCTTGTCACAGACCACCACAGCCCGTCCCAGCACACCACAGCCCACTACGGCCCACAACAGCCTGTCCCAGCCCACCACAGCCCGTCCCAGCCCACCACAGCCCGTCCCAGCTTGTCCCAGACCACCACAACCTCTCACAGCACACCACAGCCCGTAACAGCCCACCACAGCAAGTACCAGCCCGTCCCAGCCCACCACGGCCCGTCTCAGCCCACCACGGCCCGTCTCAGCTCACCACAACACGTCCCAGACGACCAGAGCCCGTCCCAGCCCACCACAGCCCATCCTAGCCCAGCACGGCCCGTCCCAGCCCACCACGGACTACCACGGCCCATCTCAGCCCACCACAGCCTGTCCAAGCCCAGCACAGCCCTCCACAACCCTCCACAGCCCGTCCCAACCCTCCACAGCTCATCCCAGCCTACCACAGCCCGTCGCAGCCCAACACAGCTTATCCCAGCCCACCGAAACCCGTCCCAGCCCACCACAGCCGACCACAGGTCACCACAGCCTGTTTCAGCCCACCACGGCAAACCACGGCCCGTCCAAGCCCACCACGGCCCGCCATGGCCCACCACAGCTCATCCCAGATAAACACGGCGCACCACAGCCCACCACAGCCCGTCCCGGCCCACCACAGCCCGTCCCAGCACACCACAGCCCACCACAGCCCATCACAGCCCACCACAGCCCGTCCAAGGCCATCCCAGCCCGTCTCAGCCCACCACAGCCTGTCCCAGCTTGTCCCAGCTCGTCCAAGCCTGTCCCAGACCCCCAGAGCCCGTCGCAGCCCACCACAGCTCGTCACAGCCCGTCCCAGCTCTCCACAACCCACCGCAGCCCGTCCCAGCCCACCACAGCCCGTCCCAGCCTACCACGGCCCACGAAAGCCCACCACAGCCCACCACGGCCCACCACAGCCCGTCCCAGCCCACCACAAGCCGTCCTAGCCCACCACAGACCTCCAGAGCCCGTCTCAGCTCACCGCAGCCTATCCCAACCCGTCCCAGGCCACCACGGCCCGTCCCAGCCCACCACGGCCCGTCCCAGCCCGTCCCAGCCCACGACAGCCCGTCCCAGGCCACCACAGCCCACCAGAGCCCACCACAGCTCGTCCCAGCCCACCACAGCCCACAAGAGCTTGTCACAGACCACCACAGCCCGTCCCAGCACACCACAGCCCACTACGGCCCACAACAGCCTGTCCCAGCCCACCACAGCCCGTCCCAGCCCACCACAGCCCGTCCCAGCTTGTCCCAGACCACCACAACCTCTCACAGCACACCACAGCCCGTAACAGCCCACCACAGCAAGTACCAGCCCGTCCCAGCCCACCACGGCCCGTCTCAGCCCACCACGGCCCGTCTCAGCTCACCACAACACGTCCCAGACGACCAGAGCCCGTCCCAGCCCACCACAGCCCGTCCCAGCCCACCACGGCCCGTCCCAGCCCACCACAGCCCGTCCCAGCCCACCACGGCCCGTCCCATCCCACCGCGGCCCGTCGCAGCCCACCACGGCCCGTCGCAGCCCACCACGGCCCGTCCCAGCCCACCACGGCCTGTACCAGCCCACCACGGCGCATCACAGCCCACCACAGTTCACCACAGCCCGTCCTAGCCCAGCACGGCCCGTCCCAGCCCACCACGGACCACCACGGCCCATCTCAGCCCACCACAGCCTGTCCAAGCTCAGCACAGCCCTCCACAACCCTCCACAGCTCATCCCAGCCTACCACAGCCCGTCGCAGCCCAACACAGCTTATCCCAGCCCACCGCAGCCCGTCCCAGCCCACCGCAGCCCGTCCTAGCCCACCGAAACCCGTCCCAGCCCACCGCAACCCGTCCCAGCCCACCACAGCCCACCACAGGTCACCACAGCCCACCACCGGTCACCACAGCCCACCACAGGTCACCACAGCCTGTTTCAGCCCACCACGGCAAACCACGGCCCGTCCCAGCCCGTCCCAACCCACCACAGCCCGTCCCAGCCCACCACAGCCCACCACAGCCCACCGCAGCCCATCCTAGCCCACCACGGCCCGACCCAGCCCGTGCCAACCCGTCACAACACACCACAGCCCACCACAGCCCACCACAGCCCGTCCCAGCACACCACAGCCCATCACAGCCCATCACAGCCCACCACAGCCCGTCCCAGCTTACCACAGCCCACACCAGACTGTCCCAGCCCACCACAGACCGTCCCAGCCCACCACAGCCCGTCCCAGCCCACCACTGCCCGTCCCAGCCCGTCCCAGCCCGTCCCAACCCACCACAGCCTGTCCCAGCCCACCACAGTCCACCACAGCCCACCGCAGCCCATCCCAGCCCACCACGGCCCGTCCCAGCCCGTGCCAACCCGTCACAACACACCACAGCCCACCACAGCCCGTCCCTACCCACCACAGCGTGTCCCAACCCACCACAGCCCACCACAGCCCTTCAGAACCCACCACAGCCCACCAAAGCACGTCCCAGGCCACCACAGCCCACCACAGCCCACCACATCCCGTGAAGCCCACCACAGCCCGCCTCAGCCTGTCCCAGCCCACCACAGCCCGTCCCAGCCCACCACAGCCCACCACACCTTGTCCCAGACCACCACAGCTCTTCCCAGCCCACCATAACCAACCACATCCTATCCCAGCCGATCCCAGCCCACCACAGCCCGTCCCATCACACCACAGCCCACCACTGCCCGTCCCAGCCAACCACGGCCCGTCCCAGCCCACCACGGCCCGTCCCAGCCCACCACAGCCCGTCCCAGCCCACCACGGCCCACCACAGCCCACCACGGCCCATCCGGGCCCAACACAGCCCACCAAGGCGCACCACAGCGCATCCCAGCCCATTACAGCCTGTCCCAGGCCACCACATCCCATCTCAGCCCACCACAGCCCGTCCCAGCCCACCACAACCGACCACAGCCCACCACAGCCCACCACGGCCGACCACAGCCCACCACGGCAGACCACAGCCCACCACGGCCCATCCAAGCCCACCACGGCCCATCCAAGCCCACCACGGTCCACCACGGCACGTCCCAGCCCACCACAGTATGTCCCAGACCACCAGAGCCCGTCCCAGCCCACCACAGCCCGTCCCAGCCCACCACAGCCCACCACGCCCCGTGCCAACCCACCAGAGCCCGTCCCAGCTCACCACAGCCCACCACAGCCCGTCCCAGACCACAAGAGGTCGTCCCAGCCCTCCACTAACCCACCAAAGCCCGTCCCCGCCCACCACAGCCCGTCGCAGCAAACCACAGCGCACCAGAGCCCGTCCCAACCCACCTGAGCCCGTCCCAGCTTACCACAGCCCACCACAGCCCGTCACAGCCCGTCCCAGCCCACCAGAGGACGTCCCAGCTCACCACAGCCCGTCCCAGCCCACCACAACCCACCACAGCCTTTCCCAGCCCATCCCAGCCCACCACAGCCCGTCCCAGCCCACCACGGCCGCCGCAGACCATCAGAGCCCGTCCCAGCCCACCACAATCCCGTCCCAGCCCACTATAGCCCGTCCCAGCCCACCACAAACCGTTCTAGCTCACCACAATCCACCACAGCGCACCATAGCCCACCACAACCCACCACAGCGCACCAGAGTCTGTCCCGGCCCACCAGAGCCTGTCCCAGCCCACCACAGCCCGTCCCAGCCCACCGCAGCCCGCCACGGCCCGTCCCAGCCCACCACAGCCCATTCCAGACCACCAGAGCCCTTCCCATTTCACCACAGCATGTCCCAGCACACCACAGCCCACCACAGCCCGTCCAATTTCACCACACCCCGTCTCAACTCACCACAACCCACCACAGCCCGTCCCAGCCCACCACAGCCCACCACAGCCCGTCGCAGCCCACCACAGCCCGTCTCAGCCCACCACAGCCCGTCCCAGCTTACCACAGCCCACCACAGCCTGTCCCAGCCAGTCCGATCCCACCACAGCCCGTCCCAGCCCACCAGAGCTCGTCCCAGCCCACCACAACCCACCACAGCCCGTCCCAGCCCACCACAGCCAGACCCAGCTCGTCCCAGCCTACCACGGCCGCCGCAGACCACCAGAGCCCATCACAGGCCACCACAGCCCGTCCCAGCACACCACAGCCCACCACAGCCCGTCTCAGCTCACCACAACCCACCACAGCACACCACAGCCCACCACAGTGCACCAGAGCCCGTCCCGGCCCACCAGAGCCCGTCCCAGCCTACCACAGCCCGTCCCGGCCCACCAGATCCCGTCCCAGCCTGTCCCATCTCACCACAACCCACCACAACCCGTCCCAGCCCACCATAGCCCGTCTCAGCCCACCATAACCCGTCCTAGCCCACCACAGCCCGTCCCAGCTTACCAAAGCTCACCACAGCCCGTCGCAGCCCACCACAACCCGTCCTAGCCCACCACAGCCCGTCCCCGCCCACCACAGCCCGTCCAAGGCCATCCCAGCCCACCACAGCCCGTCCCAGCCCACCACAACCCGTCCCAGCTCGTCCCAGCCCGTCCCAGACCACCAGAGCCCGTCCCAGCCAACCACAGGCCGTCACAGCCCATCCCAGCTCTCCACAACCCACCACAGCTCGTCCCAGCCCACCATAGCCCGTCTCAGCCCACCACAACCCGTCCTAGCCCACCACAGCCCGTCCCAGCTTACCAAAGCTCACCACAGCCCGTCGCAGCCCACCACAACCCGTCCCAGCCCACCACAGCCCGTCCCCGCCCAGCACAGCACGTCCAAGGCCATCCCAGCCCACCACAGCCCGTCCCAGCCCACCACAGCCCGTCCCAGCCCACCGCAGCCCACCACAGCCCGTCCCAGCCCATCCCATTCCACCACGGCCCGTCCCAGCCCACCACGGCCCGTCCCAGCCAACCGCAGCCCGTCCCAGCCAACCGCGGCCCGTCCCAGGCCACCACGGCCCACCACAGCCCATCCCAGCCCACCACAGCCCGTCCCTACTCACCGCAGCCCACCACAGCCCGTCCCAGCCCACCACGACCCGTCCCAGCCCACCACGGCCCGTCCCAGCCCACCACGGCCCGTCCCAGCCCACCACGGCCGCCGCAGACCATCAGAGCCCGTCCCAGCCCACCACAATCCCGTCCCAGCCCACTATAGCCCGTCCCAGCCAAACCACAAACCGTTCTAGCTCACCACAACCCACCACAGCGCACCATAGCCCACCACAGCCCACCACAGCGCACCAGAGTCTGTCCCGGCCCACCAGAGCCTGTCCCAGCCCACCACAGCCCGTCCCAGCCCACCACAGCCCATTCCAGACCACCAGAGCCCTTCCCATTTCACCACAGCATGTCCCAGCACACCACAGCCCACCACAGCCCGTCGCCGCCCACCACAGCCCGTCACAGCCCACCACAGCACGTCCCAGCTTACCACAGCCCACCACAGCCTGTCCCAGCCAGTCCGATCCCACCACAGCCCGTCCCAGCCCACCAGAGCTCGTCCCAGCCCACCACAACCCACCACAGCCCGTCCCAGCCCACCACAGCCGGACCCAGCCCGTCCCAGCCTACCACGGCCGCCGCAGACCACCAGAGCCCATCACAGGCCACCACAGCCCGTCCCAGCACACCACAGCCCGTCTCAGCTCACCACAACCCACCACAGCACACCACAGCCCACCGCTGTGCACCAGAGCCCGTCCCGGCCCACCAGAGCCCGTCCCAGCCTACCACAGCCCGTCCCGGCCAACCAGATCCCGTCCCAGCCTGTCCCAGCTCACCACAACCCACCACAGCCCGTCCCAGCCCACCATAGCCCGTCTCAGCCCACCACAACCCGTCCTAGCCCACCACAGCCCGTCCGCGCCCACCACAGCCCGTCCCAGCCCACCGCAGCCCACCACAGCCCGTCACAGCCCCCCCACAGCCCATCCCATTCCACCACGGCCCGTCCCAGCCCACCACGGCCCGTCCCATCCCACCGCGGCTCGTCCCAGCCCACCACAGCCCGTCCCAGCTCGTTCCAGCCCACCACAGCCCGTCTCAAGCTCAGCAGAACCCACCACAGCCCACCACAGCGCGTCCCAGCCCGTCCCAGACCACCACAGCCCACCACAGCCCATCCCAGCACACCACAGCCCGTCCCAGCCCGTCCCAGCCCGTCCCACCAAACCACAGACCGTCCCAGTCCACCACAGACCGTCCCAGCATGTCCCAGCCCGTCCCAGCCCATCACAGCCCGTTCCAGATCACCACAAACCGTTCCAGCCCACCACAGACCACCACAGCCCTTCCCAGCCTGTCCCAGCACACCACAGCCCACCACAGCCCACCACAGCCCTTCCCAGCCTGTCCCAGCCCACCACAGCCCGTCACCGCCAGCCACAGCCCTTCCCATCCCACCACAGCCCGTCCCATCACACCACAGTCCGACCCAGCCCACCACGGCCCATCACAGCTTACCACGGCCCACCACGGCTTGCACGACCCAGCCCAGCCCACCACAGCCCGTCCCAGCCCACCACGGCCCGTCCCAGCCCACCACAGCCCGTCCCAGCCCGCCACGGCCCGTCCCAACCCGCCACGGCCCGTCCCAGCCCGCCATGGCCCGTCCCAGCCCGCCACAGTTTGTCCCAGCCTACCACAGCCCGTCTCAGATCACCACAGCCCGTCCCAGGCCACCACAGTTCGTCCCAGCCCGCCACGGCCTGTCCCAGCCCACCACAGCCTGTCCCAGCCCACCACAGACCGTCCCGGCCCACCACAGACCGTTCCAGACCACCACAGCCTGTCCCCGCCCACCACAGCCCGTCCCATCCCACCACAGCCCGTCCCAGCCCACCACAGCCCGTCCAAGCTCGTTCCAGCCCACCACAGCCCGTCTCAAGCTCAGCAGAACCCACCACAGCCCACCACAGCCCGTCCCAGCCCGTCCCAGACCACCACAGCCCACCACAGCCCGTCCCAGCACACCACAGCCCATCCCAGCCCGTCCCAGCCCGTACCACCAAACCACAGACCGTCCCAGTCCACCACAGACCGTCCCAGCATGTCCCAGCCCATCCCAGCCCATCACAGCCCGTTCCAGACCACCACAGCCCGTTCCAGCCCACCACAGCCACCGCAGCCCTTCCCAGCCTGTCCCAGCTCACCACAGACCGTCACCCGCCCACCACAGAATGTCACCGCCCACCACAGCCCGTCCCAGCCCACCACACCCGGTCCCTGCTCCTCCCAGCCCTTCCCAGCCCACCACAGAATGACCCAGCCCACCACAGACTGTCCCAGGCCGTCTCCGCCCACCACAGCCCGTCTCCGCCCACCACAGCCTGTCCCCGCCCACCAGAGCCCGTCCCCGCAAACCACAGCTTGTCCCAGCCCACCACAGCCCGTCCCAGCCCGTCCCAAGCCAACCACAGCTCGTTCCAGACCACCAGAGCCCACCACAGCCCACCACAGAATGTCCCAGGCCACCACAGCCTGTCTCAGCCTATCCCGGCCTGTCCCAGCCCGTCCCAGCCCATCCCAGCCCACAGCAGCCCGTCCCAGCCAACCACAGCCCACTACGGCCCACCACAGCCCGTCCCAGCCGACCACAGCCCGTCCCAGCCTGTCCCAGCCTGTCCCCGCCCACCACAGCCTGTCCCAGCCCACCACAGACTGTCCCAGCCGACCACAGACCGGCCCACCACAGCCCGTCCCAGCTCACCACAGACTGTCCCAGCCGACCACAGACCGGCCCACCACAGCCCGTCCCAGCCCACCACAGCCCATCCCCGCCCACCACAGCCCGTCCCAGCTCGTCCCAGCCCGTCCCAGGCCTTCCCAGCCCACCACAGCCCGTCCCGGACCACGACAGCCCGTCCCGGACCTACCACAACCCGTCCCCAACCACCACAGCAGGTCCAAGCCCACCACAGCCTGTCCCAGCCCACCACAGACCGTCCCAGCCCACCACAGCCCATCCCAACCCACCACAGCCCATTCCAGCCCTTCCCAGCCCACCACAGCCTGGTCCATACCACCAGAGCCCGTCCCAGCCCACCACGGCCCATCCCAGCCCACCACAGACCACCACAGTTCGTCCCAGCCCGCCACAACCCGTCCCAGCCCACCACGGCCCGTCCCGGCACACCACGGCCCATCCCGGCCCACCACGGCCCGTCCCAGCCCACCCCAGCCTGTCCCAGCCCACCACGGCCCGTCCCAGCCCACCACAGTTCGTCCCAGCCCGCCACAACCAGTCCCAGTCCGCCACAACCCGTCCCAGTTTGCCACAGCCCGTCCCAGCCCAGCACGGCCTGTCCCGGCCCACCACGGCCCGTCCCAGCTCGTTCCAGACCACCACAGACCGTCGCAGCTCACCACAGAAAGTCCCAGCCCGTCACAGAACACCACAACCCGTCACCGCCCACCACAGCCCTTCCAAGGCGTCCCAGCCCGTCCCCGTCCCACCACAGCCTGTCCCAACCCACCACAGCCTGTCCCAGCACACCACAGCCCGTCCCAGCCCGTCCCAGCCTGTCCCAGCTCATCCCAGCCCACCACAGCCCACCACAGTTTGTCCCAGCCCACCACAGCCCGTCCCGGCCCACCACGGCCCGTCCCGGCCCACCCCGGCCCGTCCCCGCCACCCCGGCCCGTCCCGGCCCACCCCGGCCCGTCCCGGCCCACCACAGCCCGTCCCAGCCCACCACGGCCCGTCCCACCACACCAGAGTCCGACCCAGCCCACCACGGCCCGTCACACCTTACCACGGCCCACCACGGCTTGCCACGGCCCAGCCCAGCCCACCACAGCCCGTCCCAGCCCACCACAGCCCGTCCCAGCCAAGCACAGCCCACCACAGCCCGTCCCAGCCCACCACGGCCCGTCTCAGCTCACCACAGCCCGTCCCAGCCCACCACAGCCCGTCCCAGCCCACCACAGTCTGTTCCAAAACACCAGAACCCGTCCCAGCCCACCACAGACCGTTCCAGACCACCACAGCCCGTCCCCGCCCACCACAGCCCGTCCCAGCTCATTCCAGACCACCAGAACTCGTCTCAGCCCATCCCAGCCCAACACAGCCCATCTCAAGCTCACCAGAACCCACCACAGCCCACCATAGCCCGTCCCAGCTCACCACAGCCCGTCCCAGCCCATCCCAGCCCGTCGCAGCCCACCGCAGCCCGTCCCACCAAACCACAGACCGTCCCTGTCCACCACAGACCGTCCCAGCATGTCCCAGCCCGTCCCAGCCCATCACAGCCTGTTCCAGATCACCACAAACCGTTCCAGCCCACCACAGCCCTTCCCAGCCTGTCCCTGCCCAACACAGCCCGTCCCAGCCCACCACAGCCCGTCACAGCCCGTCACAGCCCACCACAGCCCGTCCAAGCACACCACAGACCGTCCCAGCATGTCCCAGCCCGTCCCAGCCCATCACATCCCGTTCCAGACCACCACAGCCCACCACAGCCCTTCCCAGCCGGTCCCAGCCCACCACAGCCCGTCTCCGCACACCACAGCCCGTCTCCGCCCACCACAGCCCGTCTCCGCCCACCACAGCCCGTCCCCGCCCACCACAGCTTGGCCCAGCCCACCACAGCCCGTCCCAGCCCAGCCACAGCCCGTTCCAGACCACCAGAGCCCACCACAGCCCACCACAGAATGTCCCAGGCCATCACAGCCTATCTCAGCCTATCCCAGCCTGTCCCAGCCCGTCCCAGCCCGTCCCAGCAGACCACAGCTCGTCCCAGCCCGTACCAGCCTGTCCCAGCCCGTCCCCGCCCACCACAGCCCGTCCCAGCCCACCACATTCTGTCCCAGCCCACCAGAGACCGTCCCAGACCGTCCCAGCCCACCACAGCCCGTCCCAGCACACCACAGCCCGTCCCAGCCCACCACAGCCCGTCCCAGCCCGTCCCAGCCCACCACAGCCCGTCCCAGCACACCACAACCCGTCCCAGCCTGTCCCAGCCCACCACAGCCCGTTCCAGACCCCCAGAGCCTGTCCCAGCCCACCACAGCCCGTTCCAGACCACCACAGCCCGTCCCCGCCATCCACAGCCCGTCCCAGCTCATTCCAGACCACCAGAACTCATCTCAGCCCATCCCAGGCCAACACAGCCCATCTCAAGCTCACCAGAACCCACCACAGCCCACCATAGCCCGTCCCAGCCCACCACGCCCCACCACAGACCATCCCAGTCCACCACAACCCACCACAGCCTGTCCCAGCCCACCACGGCCCGTCCCAGCCCACCACGGACCACCACGGCCCATCTCAGCCCACCACAGCCTGTCCAAGCCCAGCACAGCCCTCCACAACCCTCCACAGCCCGTCCCAACCCTCCACAGCTCATCCCAGCCTACCACAGCCCGTCGCAGCCCAACACAGCTTATCCCAGCCCACCGCACCCCGTCCCAGCCCACCGCAGCCCGTCCTAGCCCACCGAAACCCGTCCCAGCCCACCGCAACCCGTCCCAGCCCACCGCAACCCGTCCCAGCCCACCACAGCCCACCACAGGTCACCACAGCCCACCACAGGTCACCACAGCCTGTTTCAGCCCACCCCGGCAAACCACGGCCCGTCCCAGCCCACCACGGCCCGCCATGGCCCACCACAGCTCGTCCCAGACAAACACGGCGTACCACAGCCCACCACGGCCCGTCCCGGCCCACCACAGCCCGTCCCAGCCCACCACAGCCCGTCCCAGCCCACCACAGCCCGTCCCAGCTTACCACAGCCCACACCAGACCGTCCCAGCCCACCACAGCCCGTCCCAGCCCACCACAGCCCGTCCCAGCCCACCACTGCCCGTCCCAGCCCGTCCCAGCCCGTCCCAACCCACCACAGCCCGTCCCAGCCCACCACAGCCCACCACAGCCCACCACAGCCCACAGCAGCCCATCCCAGCCCACCACGGCCCGACCCAGCCCGTGCCAACCCGTCACTACACACCAGAGCCCATCACAGCCCACCACGGTCCACCACAGCCCACCACAGCCCGTCCCAGCCCACCACGGCCCATAACAACCCACCACGGCCCGTCCCGGCCTACTACGGCACGTCCCAGCCCACCACAGCCCGTCCCAGCCAACCACGGCCCGTCCCAGCTCACCACGGCCCGTCCCAGCCCACCGCAGCATGTCCTAGCCCTTCGCAGCCCGTCCCAGCCCACCGCAGCCCGTCCCAGCCCACCGCAGCCCGTCCCAGCCGTCCCAGCAAATCCCAGCCTACCATAGCCCGTCTCAGCTCACCACAGCGCGTCCCAGCCCGTCCCAGCCCACCACATAAAGTACCAGCCCATAAAAGCCCACCACAGCCCGTCCCAGCCCACCACAGCCCGTCCCAGCCCGTCCCAGTTTACCACAGCCCGTCCCAGCCCATGAAAGCCTGTCCCAGCTTACCACATCCCGTCCCAGCCCACCACGGTCCACCACAGCCCACCACAGCTTGTCCCAGCCCACCACGGTCCACCACAGCCCACCGCAGCAGGTCCCAGGCCACCACAGCCCACCGAAGCTGGTCCCAGCCCACCACAGCCCGTCCCACCACACCAGAGGCCGTCCCCTCCCACCACGGCCCATCCCGGCCCACCACGGCCCGTCCCGTCCCACCACGGCCCGTCGCAGCCCGCCACGGCTTGTCCCAACCTGCCACGGCCCGTCCCAGCCCGCCACGTCCCGTCCCAGCACGCCACAGACCACCACAGTTCATCCCAACCCACCACAGTTCGTCCCAGCCCGCCACGGCCTGTCCTGGCCCACCACGGCCTGTCCCGGCCCACCACGGCCAACCACTGTCCACCATGGCCCACCAGAGCACACCACGGCCCACCACGGCCCTTCCCAGTCCACCACAGCCCACCACAGCCTGTCCCAGCCCACCACGGCCCGTCCTAGCCCACCACGGCCCACCCCAGCCCACCACGGCCCGTCCCAGCCCACCACGGCCCGTCCCAGCCCACCACGGCCCGTCCCAGCCCGTCCCAGCCCACGACAGCCCGTCCCAGCCTACCAGAGCCCACCAGAGCCCACCACAGCTCGTCCCAGCCCACCACAGCCCACAAGAGCTTGTCACAGACCACCACAGCCCGTCCCAGCCCACCACAGCCCACTACGGCCCACCACAGCCCGTCCCAGTCCACCACAGCCCGTCCCAGCCCACCACAGCCCGTCCCAGCCCACCACAGCCCGTCCCAGCTCGTCCCAGCCCACCACAGCCCGTAACAGCCCACCACAGCAAGTACCAGCCCGTCCCAGCCCACCACGGCCCGTCTCAGCCAACCACGGCCCGTCTGAGCCCACCACGGCCAGTCTCAGCTCACCACAACCTGTCCCAGACGACCACAGCCCGTCCCAGCTCACCACAGCCCGTCCCAGCCCACCACAGCCCGTCCCAGCCCACCACAGCCCGTCCCAGCCCGTCCCAGCCCACCACATCCCGTCCCAGCCCACCAGAGCCCGTCCCAGCCTGTTTCAGCCCACCACGGCTAACCACGGCCTGTCCCGGCCCACCACGGCCAACCACGGTCCACCATGGCCCACCAGAGCACACCATGGCCCACCACGGCCCTTCCCAGTCCACCACAGCCCACCACAGCCTGTCCCAGCCCACCACGGCCCGTCCCAGCCCACCACGGCCCACCCCAGCCCACCACGGCCCGTCCCAGCCCACCACGGCCCGTCCCAGCCCACCACGGCCCATAACAACCCACCACGGCCCATAACAACCCACCACGGCCCATAACAACGCACCACGGCCCATAACAACCCACCACGGCCCGTCCCGGCCTACTACGCCTCGTCCCAGCCCACCACAGCCTGTCCACAGCCCACCAGAGCCCGTCCCAGCCCACCACGGCCCGTCCCAGCCCGTCCCAGCCCACCACAGCCCGTCCCAGCTCATTCCAGACCACCAGAACTCGTCTCAGCCCATCCCAGCCCAACACAGCCCATCTCAAGCTCACCAGAACCCACCACAGCCCACCATAGCCCGTCCCAGCTCACCACAGCCCGTCCCAGCCCATCCCAGCCCGTCGCAGCCCACCGCAGCCCGTCCCACCAAACCACAGACCGTCCCTGTCCACCACAGACCGTCCCAGCATGTCCCAGCCCGTCCCAGCCCATCACAGCCTGTTCCAGATCACCACAAACCGTTCCAGCCCACCACAGCCCTTCCCAGCCTGTCCCTGCCCAACACAGCCCGTCCCAGCCCACCACAGCCCGTCACAGCCCGTCACAGCCCACCACAGCCCGTCCAAGCACACCACAGACCGTCCCAGCATGTCCCAGCCCGTCCCAGCCCATCACATCCCGTTCCAGACCACCACAGCCCACCACAGCCCTTCCCAGCCGGTCCCAGCCCACCACAGCCCGTCTCCGCACACCACAGCCCGTCTCCGCCCACCACAGCCCGTCTCCGCCCACCACAGCCCGTCCCCGCCCACCACAGCTTGGCCCAGCCCACCACAGCCCGTCCCAGCCCAGCCACAGCCCGTTCCAGACCACCAGAGCCCACCACAGCCCACCACAGAATGTCCCAGGCCATCACAGCCTATCTCAGCCTATCCCAGCCTGTCCCAGCCCGTCCCAGCCCGTCCCAGCAGACCACAGCTCGTCCCAGCCCGTACCAGCCTGTCCCAGCCCGTCCCCGCCCACCACAGCCCGTCCCAGCCCACCACATTCTGTCCCAGCCCACCAGAGACCGTCCCAGACCGTCCCAGCCCACCACAGCCCGTCCCAGCACACCACAGCCCGTCCCAGCCCACCACAGCCCGTCCCAGCCCGTCCCAGCCCACCACAGCCCGTCCCAGCACACCACAACCCGTCCCAGCCTGTCCCAGCCCACCACAGCCCGTTCCAGACCCCCAGAGCCTGTCCCAGCCCACCACAGCCCGTTCCAGACCACCACAGCCCGTCCCCGCCATCCACAGCCCGTCCCAGCTCATTCCAGACCACCAGAACTCGTCTCAGCCCATCCCAGGCCAACACAGCCCATCTCAAGCTCACCAGAACCCACCACAGCCCACCATAGCCCGTCCCAGCCCACCACGCCCCACCACAGACCATCCCAGTCCACCACAACCCACCACAGCCTGTCCCAGCCCACCACGGCCCGTCCCAGCCCACCACGGACCACCACGGCCCATCTCAGCCCACCACAGCCTGTCCAAGCCCAGCACAGCCCTCCACAACCCTCCACAGCCCGTCCCAACCCTCCACAGCTCATCCCAGCCTACCACAGCCCGTCGCAGCCCAACACAGCTTATCCCAGCCCACCGCACCCCGTCCCAGCCCACCGCAGCCCGTCCTAGCCCACCGAAACCCGTCCCAGCCCACCGCAACCCGTCCCAGCCCACCGCAACCCGTCCCAGCCCACCACAGCCCACCACAGGTCACCACAGCCCACCACAGGTCACCACAGCCTGTTTCAGCCCACCCCGGCAAACCACGGCCCGTCCCAGCCCACCACGGCCCGCCATGGCCCACCACAGCTCGTCCCAGACAAACACGGCGTACCACAGCCCACCACGGCCCGTCCCGGCCCACCACAGCCCGTCCCAGCCCACCACAGCCCGTCCCAGCCCACCACAGCCCGTCCCAGCTTACCACAGCCCACACCAGACCGTCCCAGCCCACCACAGCCCGTCCCAGCCCACCACAGCCCGTCCCAGCCCACCACTGCCCGTCCCAGCCCGTCCCAGCCCGTCCCAACCCACCACAGCCCGTCCCAGCCCACCACAGCCCACCACAGCCCACCACAGCCCACAGCAGCCCATCCCAGCCCACCACGGCCCGACCCAGCCCGTGCCAACCCGTCACTACACACCAGAGCCCATCACAGCCCACCACGGTCCACCACAGCCCACCACAGCCCGTCCCAGCCCACCACGGCCCATAACAACCCACCACGGCCCGTCCCGGCCTACTACGGCACGTCCCAGCCCACCACAGCCCGTCCCAGCCAACCACGGCCCGTCCCAGCTCACCACGGCCCGTCCCAGCCCACCGCAGCATGTCCTAGCCCTTCGCAGCCCGTCCCAGCCCACCGCAGCCCGTCCCAGCCCACCGCAGCCCGTCCCAGCCGTCCCAGCAAATCCCAGCCTACCATAGCCCGTCTCAGCTCACCACAGCGCGTCCCAGCCCGTCCCAGCCCACCACATAAAGTACCAGCCCATAAAAGCCCACCACAGCCCGTCCCAGCCCACCACAGCCCGTCCCAGCCCGTCCCAGTTTACCACAGCCCGTCCCAGCCCATGAAAGCCTGTCCCAGCTTACCACATCCCGTCCCAGCCCACCACGGTCCACCACAGCCCACCACAGCTTGTCCCAGCCCACCACGGTCCACCACAGCCCACCGCAGCAGGTCCCAGGCCACCACAGCCCACCGAAGCTGGTCCCAGCCCACCACAGCCCGTCCCACCACACCAGAGGCCGTCCCCTCCCACCACGGCCCATCCCGGCCCACCACGGCCCGTCCCGTCCCACCACGGCCCGTCGCAGCCCGCCACGGCTTGTCCCAACCTGCCACGGCCCGTCCCAGCCCGCCACGTCCCGTCCCAGCATGCCACAGACCACCACAGTTCATCCCAACCCACCACAGTTCGTCCCAGCCCGCCACGGCCTGTCCTGGCCCACCACGGCCTGTCCCGGCCCACCACGGCCAACCACTGTCCACCATGGCCCACCAGAGCACACCACGGCCCACCACGGCCCTTCCCAGTCCACCACAGCCCACCACAGCCTGTCCCAGCCCACCACGGCCCGTCCTAGCCCACCACGGCCCACCCCAGCCCACCACGGCCCGTCCCAGCCCACCACGGCCCGTCCCAGCCCACCACGGCCCGTCCCAGCCCGTCCCAGCCCACGACAGCCCGTCCCAGCCTACCAGAGCCCACCAGAGCCCACCACAGCTCGTCCCAGCCCACCACAGCCCACAAGAGCTTGTCACAGACCACCACAGCCCGTCCCAGCCCACCACAGCCCACTACGGCCCACCACAGCCCGTCCCAGTCCACCACAGCCCGTCCCAGCCCACCACAGCCCGTCCCAGCCCACCACAGCCCGTCCCAGCTCGTCCCAGCCCACCACAGCCCGTAACAGCCCACCACAGCAAGTACCAGCCCGTCCCAGCCCACCACGGCCCGTCTCAGCCAACCACGGCCCGTCTGAGCCCACCACGGCCAGTCTCAGCTCACCACAACCTGTCCCAGACGACCACAGCCCGTCCCAGCTCACCACAGCCCGTCCCAGCCCACCACAGCCCGTCCCAGCCCACCACAGCCCGTCCCAGCCCGTCCCAGCCCACCACATCCCGTCCCAGCCCACCACAGCCCGTCCCAGCCTGTTTCAGCCCACCACGGCTAACCACGGCCTGTCCCGGCCCACCACGGCCAACCACGGTCCACCATGGCCCACCAGAGCACACCATGGCCCACCACGGCCCTTCCCAGTCCACCACAGCCCACCACAGCCTGTCCCAGCCCACCACGGCCCGTCCCAGCCCACCACGGCCCACCCCAGCCCACCACGGCCCGTCCCAGCCCACCATAGCCCGTCCCAGCCCACCACGCCCCACCACAGACCATCCCAGTCCACCACAACCCACCACAGCCTGTCCCAGCCCACCACGGCCCGTCCCAGCCCACCACGGACCACCACGGCCCATCTCAGCCCACCACAGCCTGTCCAAGCCCAGCACAGCCCTCCACAACCCTCCACAGCCCGTCCCAACCCTCCACAGCTCATCCCAGCCTACCACAGCCCGTCGCAGCCCAACACAGCTTATCCCAGCCCACCGCAGCCCGTCCCAGCCCACCGCAGCCCGTCCTAGCCCACCGAAACCCGTCCCAGCCCACCGCAACCCGTCCCAGCCCACCGCAACCCGTCCCAGCCCACCACAGCCCACCACAGGTCACCACAGCCCACCACAGGTCACCACAGCCTGTTTCAGCCCACCCCGGCAAACCACGGCCCGTCCCAGCCCACCACGGCCCGCCATGGCCCACCACAGCTCGTCCCAGACAAACACGGCGTACCACAGCCCACCACGGCCCGTCCCGGCCCACCACAGCCCGTCCCAGCCCACCACAGCCCGTCCCAGCCCACCACAGCCCGTCCCAGCTTACCACAGCCCACACCAGACCGTCCCAGCCCACCACAGCCCGTCCCAGCCCACCACAGCCCGTCCCAGCCCACCACTGCCCGTCCCAGCCCGTCCCAGCCCGTCCCAACCCACCACAGCCCGTCCCAGCCCACCACAGCCCACCACAGCCCACCACAGCCCACAGCAGCCCATCCCAGCCCACCACGGCCCGACCCAGCCCGTGCCAACCCGTCACTACACACCAGAGCCCATCACAGCCCACCACGGTCCACCACAGCCCACCACAGCCCGTCCCAGCCCACCACGGCCCATAACAACCCACCACGGCCCGTCCCGGCCTACTACGGCACGTCCCAGCCCACCACAGCCCGTCCCAGCCAACCACGGCCCGTCCCAGCTCACCACGGCCCGTCCCAGCCCACCGCAGCATGTCCTAGCCCTTCGCAGCCCGTCCCAGCCCACCGCAGCCCGTCCCAGCCCACCGCAGCCCGTCCCAGCCGTCCCAGCAAATCCCAGCCTACCATAGCCCGTCTCAGCTCACCACAGCGCGTCCCAGCCCGTCCCAGCCCACCACATAAAGTACCAGCCCATAAAAGCCCACCACAGCCCGTCCCAGCCCACCACAGCCCGTCCCAGCCCGTCCCAGTTTACCACAGCCCGTCCCAGCCCATGAAAGCCTGTCCCAGCTTACCACATCCCGTCCCAGCCCACCACGGTCCACCACAGCCCACCACAGCTTGTCCCAGCCCACCACGGTCCACCACAGCCCACCGCAGCAGGTCCCAGGCCACCACAGCCCACCGAAGCTGGTCCCAGCCCACCACAGCCCGTCCCACCACACCAGAGGCCGTCCCCTCCCACCACGGCCCATCCCGGCCCACCACGGCCCGTCCCGTCCCACCACGGCCCGTCGCAGCCCGCCACGGCTTGTCCCAACCTGCCACGGCCCGTCCCAGCCCGCCACGTCCCGTCCCAGCACGCCACAGACCACCACAGTTCATCCCAACCCACCACAGTTCGTCCCAGCCCGCCACGGCCTGTCCTGGCCCACCACGGCCTGTCCCGGCCCACCACGGCCAACCACTGTCCACCATGGCCCACCAGAGCACACCACGGCCCACCACGGCCCTTCCCAGTCCACCACAGCCCACCACAGCCTGTCCCAGCCCACCACGGCCCGTCCTAGCCCACCACGGCCCACCCCAGCCCACCACGGCCCGTCCCAGCCCACCACGGCCCGTCCCAGCCCACCACGGCCCGTCCCAGCCCGTCCCAGCCCACGACAGCCCGTCCCAGCCTACCAGAGCCCACCAGAGCCCACCACAGCTCGTCCCAGCCCACCACAGCCCACAAGAGCTTGTCACAGACCACCACAGCCCGTCCCAGCCCACCACAGCCCACTACGGCCCACCACAGCCCGTCCCAGTCCACCACAGCCCGTCCCAGCCCACCACAGCCCGTCCCAGCCCACCACAGCCCGTCCCAGCTCGTCCCAGCCCACCACAGCCCGTAACAGCCCACCACAGCAAGTACCAGCCCGTCCCAGCCCACCACGGCCCGTCTCAGCCAACCACGGCCCGTCTGAGCCCACCACGGCCAGTCTCAGCTCACCACAACCTGTCCCAGACGACCACAGCCCGTCCCAGCTCACCACAGCCCGTCCCAGCCCACCACAGCCCGTCCCAGCCCACCACAGCCCGTCCCAGCCCGTCCCAGCCCACCACATCCCGTCCCAGCCCACCACAGCCCGTCCCAGCCTGTTTCAGCCCACCACGGCTAACCACGGCCTGTCCCGGCCCACCACGGCCAACCACGGTCCACCATGGCCCACCAGAGCACACCATGGCCCACCACGGCCCTTCCCAGTCCACCACAGCCCACCACAGCCTGTCCCAGCCCACCACGGCCCGTCCCAGCCCACCACGGCCCACCCCAGCCCACCACGGCCCGTCCCAGCCCACCACGGCCCGTCCCAGCCCACCACGGCCCATAACAACCCACCACGGCCCATAACAACCCACCACGGCCCATAACAACGCACCACGGCCCATAACAACCCACCACGGCCCGTCCCGGCCTACTACGCCTCGTCCCAGCCCACCACAGCCTGTCCACAGCCCACCAGAGCCCGTCCCAGCCCACCACGGCCCGTCCCAGCCCGTCCCAGCCCACCACAGCCCGTCCCAGCCCACCACAGCCCACCACAGCCAGTCCCAGCCCGTCCCAACCCGCCCCAGCCCAGCACGGCCCGTCCCAGCCCACCACGACCCGTCCCAGCCCACCACGACCCACCACAGCCGGTTACAGCTTATCACAGCCCGTCCCAGCCCAACACAGGCCGTCTCTGCTCACCACCAGAGCCCGTCCCAGCCCACCACGGCCCGTCCCAGCCCACCACGGCTCTCCACAGCTCTCCATAGCCCGGTCCAATCCTCCACAGCCCGTCCCAGCCCAACACAGCCCGTCCCAGCCCAACACAGCTTATCCCAGCCCACCATAGCCCGTCCCCGCCCACCACAGCCCGTCCCCGCCCACCACAGCCCGTCCCCGCCCACCACAGCCCGTCCCAGCCGTCCCAGCAAATCCCAGCCCACCATAGCTCGTCTCAGCTCACTACAGCGCGTCCCAGTCCACCACACCCACCACAGCCCGTCCCAGCCCATTCCAGCCCACCACAGCCTGTCCCAGCTCACCACAACCCACCATAGCCAACCGCAGGCGGTCCCAGCTCACCACAGCCCACCGCAGCCGGTCCCAGCCCACCACACCCCACCGCAGCCCGTCCCACCACACCAGAGTCCATCCCAGCCCACAACGGCCCGTCTCAGCTTACCACGGCCCACCACGGCTTGCCACGGCCCATCCCAGCCCACCACGGCCCTTTCCAGCCCGCCACGGCCCGTCCCAGCCCGCCACGGCCCGTCCCAGCCCGCCACGTCCCGTCCCAGACCACCACGTCCCGTCCCAGCTCGCCACAGCCCGTCCCAGCCCGCCACAGACCACCACAGTTCGTCCCAGCCCACCACAGTTCGTCCCGGCCCGCCACGGCCCAGCCCGGCCCCCCACGCCCCGGCCCGGCCCCCCACGGCCCGGCCCGGCCCCCCACAGCCCGTCCCAGCTCACCACGGCCCGGCCCGGCCCGGCCCAGCCCACGACGGCCTGTCCCAGCCCACGAAAGCCCGTCCCAGCTTACCATATCCCGTCCAAGCTTACCACAGCCCATCACAGCCCACAACGGTCTACCACAGCCCACCACAGACCGTCCCATCCCACCACGGCCCATAACAACCCACCACGGCTCGTCCCAGCCCACCACAGCCTGTCCCAGCCCACCAGAGCCCGTCCCAGCCCACCACGGCCGGTCCCAGCCCACCACGGCCGGTCGCAGCTCACCACGGCCCGTCCCAGACCACCACGGCCCACCACGGCCCGTCGCAGCCCACCACGGCCCGTCCCGGCCCACCACGGCCCGTCCCGGCCCACCATGGCCCGACCCCGCCCACCACGGCCCGACCCCGCCCACCACGGCCCGACCCGGCCCAGCACGGCCCGTCCCGGCCCACCACGGCCCATAACAAACCACCACAGCCCGTCCCGGCCCACTACGGCTCGTCCCAGCCCACCACGGCCCGTCCCAGCCCACCAGAGCCCGTCCCAGCCCACCACGGCCCGTCCCAGCCCGTCCCAGCCCACCACAGCCCGTCCCAGCCCACCACAGCCCACCAAAGCCAGTCCCAGCCCGTCCCAACCCGCCCCAGCCCACGACAGCCCGTCCCAGCCCACCAGACCTCACCAGAGCCCTCCACAGCTCGTCCCAGCCCACCACAGCCCACAAGAGCTTGTCACAGACCACCACAGCCCGTCCCAGCCCACCACAGCCCACTACGGCCCACCACAGCCCGTCCCAGCCCACCACAGCCTGTCCCAGCTCGTCCCAGACCACCACAGCCTCTCACAGCACACCACAGCTCGTAACAGCCCACCACAGCAAGTACCACCCCGTCCCAGCCCACCACGGCCCGTCTCAGCCCACCACGGCCCGTCTCAGCTCTCCACGGCCCGTCCCAGACGACCACAGCCCATCCCAGCCCACCAGAGCCCACCACAGCCCGTCACAGCCCACCACGGCCCGTCCCAGCCCACCACAGCCCGTCCCAGCCCACCAGAGCCCGTCCCAGCCTGTTTCAGCCCAGCACGGCTAACCACGGCCTGTCCCGGCCCACCACGGCCAACCACTGTCCACCATGGCCCACCAGAGCACACCACGGCCCACCACGGCCCTTCCCAGTCCACCACAGCCCACCACAGCCTGTCCCAGCCCACCACGGCCCGTCCTAGCCCACCACGGCCCACCCCAGCCCACCATGGCCCGTCGCAGCCCACCACGGCCCGTCCCAGCCCACCACGGCCCATCACAGCCCACCACAGTTCACCACAGCCCGTCCTAGCCCAGCACGGCCCGTCCCAGCCCACCACGGACCACCACGGCCCATCTCAGCCCACCACAGCCTGTCCAAGCCCAGCACAGCCCTCCACAACCCTCCACAGCCCGTCCCAACCCTCCACAGCTCATCCCAGCCTACCACAGCCCGTCGCAGCCCAACACAGCTTATCCCAGCCCACCGAAACCCGTCCCAGCCCACCGCAACCCGTCCCAGCCCACCACAGCCCACCACAGGTCACCACAGCCCACCACCGGTCACCACAGCCCACCACAGGTCACCACAGCCTGTTTCAGCCCACCACGGCAAACTACGGCCCGTCCCAGCCCACCACGGCCCGCCATGGCCCACCACAGCTCGTCCCAGATAAACAAGGCGCACCACAGCCCACCACGGCCCGTCCCGGCCCACCACAGCCCGTCCCAGCACACCACAGCCCACCACAGCCCACCACAGCCCGTCCCAGCCCGTCCCAGCCCACCACGGCCCACCACAGCCCGTCCCAGCCCACCACAGCCCGTCCCAGCCCACCACAAGCCGTCCTAGCCCACCACAGACCTCCAGAGCCCGTCTCAGCTCACCACAGCCTATCCCAGCCCACCACGGCCCACCACAGCCCACCACGGCCCGTCCCAGCCCACCACGGCCCGTCCCAGCCCACCACAGCCTGTCCAAGCCCAGCACAGCCCTCCACAACCCTCCACAGCCCGTCCCAACCCTCCACAGCTCATCCCAGCCTACCACAGCCCGTCCCAGCCCAACACAGCTTATCCCAGCCCACCGAAATCCGTCCCAGCCCACCACAGCCCACCACAGGTCACCACAGCCCACCACCGGTCACCACAGCCCACCACAGGTCACCACAGCCTGTTTCAGCCCACCACGGCAAACCACGGCCCGTCCAAGCCCACCACGGCCCGCCATGGCCCACCACAGCTCGTCCCAGATAAACACGGCGCACCACAGCCCACCACAGCCCGTCCCGGCCCACCACAGCCCGTCCCAGCACACCACAGCCCACCACAGCCCATCACAGCCCACCACAGCCCGTCCAAGGCCATCCCAGCCCGTCTCAGCCCACCACAGCCTGTCCCAGCTTGTCCCAGCTCGTCCAAGCCTGTCCCAGACCCCCAGAGCCTGTCGCAGCCCACCACAGCCCGTCACAGCCCGTCCCAGCTCTCCACAACCCACCGCAGCCCGTCCCAGCCCACCACAGCCCGTCCCAGCCTACCACGGCCCACGAAAGCCCACCACAGCCCACCACGGCCCACCACAGCCCGTCCCAGCCCACCACAAGCCGTCCTAGCCCACCACAGACCTCCAGAGCCCGTCTCAGCTCACCACAGCCTATCCCAGCCCACCACGGCCCACCGCAGCCTATCCCAACCCGTCCCAGCCCACCACGGCCCGTCCCAGCCCACCACGGCCCGTCCCAGCCCGTCCCAGCCCACGACAGCCCGTCCCAGGCCACCACAGCCCACCAGAGCCCACCACAGCTCGTCCCAGCCCACCACAGCCCACAAGAGCTTGTCACAGACCACCACAGCCCGTCCCAGCACACCACAGCCCACTACGGCCCACCACAGCCCGTCCCAGCCCACCACAGCCCGTCCCAGCCCACCACAGCCCGTCCCAGCCCACCACAGCCCGTCCCAGCTCGTCCCAGACCACCACAGCCTCTCACAGCACACCACAGCCCGTAACAGCCCACCACAGCAAGTACCAGCCCGTCCCAGCCCACCATGGCCCGTCTCAGCCCACCACGGCCCGTCCCGGCCCACCACAGCCCGTCCCAGCACACCACAGCCCACCACAGCCCATCACAGCCCACCCCAGCCCGTCCCAGCTTACCACAGCCCACCACAGCCCGTCCCAGCCCACCACAGCCCATCCCAGCCCACCACAGCCCGTCCCAGCCCACCACTGCCCGTCCCAGCCCGTCCCAACCCACCAAAGCCCGTCCCAGCACACCACAGCCCACCACAGCCCGTCCCAGCCCACCACAGCCCGTCCCAGCCCACCACTGCCCGTCCCAGCCCACCAGAGCCCGTCCCAACCCACCACAGCCCCTCCCAGCCCACGACAGCCCACCACAGCCCACCACAGCCCGTCCCAGCCCACCACGGCCCGTCCCAGCCCGTGCCAAACCGTCACAACACACCACAGCGCACCACAGCCCGTCCCTACCCACCACAGCATGTCCCAGCCCACCACAGCCCACCACAGCCCTTCAGAACCCACCACAGCCCACCACAGCCCGTCCTAGCCCACCACAGCCCGTCCCAGGCCACCACAGACCACCACAGCCAACCACAGCCCGTGCCAGCCCACCACAGCCCGCCTCAGCCCACTACAGCCCGTCCCAGCCCACCACAGCCCGTCCCAGCCCACCACAGCCCACCACAGCTCTTCCCAGCCCACCATAACCAACAACAGCCTATCCCAGTCGATCCCAGCCCACCACAGCCCGTCCCATCACACCACAGCCCACCACAGCCCGTCCCAGCCAACCACGGCCCGTCCCAGCCCACCACGGCCCACCACAGCCCACCACGGCCCATCCGGGCCCAACACAGCCCACCAAGGCGCACCACAGCCCATCCCAGCCCATTACAGCCTGTCCCAGACAACCACATCCCATCTCAGCACACCACGGCCCGTCCCAGCCCACCACAACCGACCACAGCCCACCACAGCCCACCACGGCCGACCACAGCCCACAACGGCAGACCACAGCCCACCACGGCCCATCCCAGCCCACCACGGCCCGTCCCAGCCCACCACGGCTCGTCCCAGCCCACCACGGCCCGTCCCAGCCCACCACGGCCCATCACAGCCCACCACAGTTCACCACAGCCTGTCCTAGCCCAGCACGGCCCGTCCCAGCCCACCACGGACCACCACGGCCCATCTCAGCCCACCACAGCCTGTCCAAGCCCAGCACAGCCCTCCACAACCCTCCACAGCCCGTCCCAACCCTCCACAGCTCATCCCAGCCTACCACAGCCCGTCGCAGCCCAACACAGCTTATCCCAGCCCACCGCAGCCCGTCCCAGCCCACCGCAGCCCGTTCTAGCCAGCCGAAACCCGTCCCAGCCAACCGCAACCCGTCCCAGCCCACCACAGCCCACCACAGGTCACCACAGCCCACCACCGGTCACCACAGCCCACCACAGGTCACCACAGCCTGTTTCAGCCCACCACGGCAAACCACGGCCCGTCCCAGCCCACCACGGCCCGCCATGGCCCACCACAGCTCGTCCCAGATAAACACGGCACACCACAGCCCACCACGGCCCGTCCCGGCCCACCACAGCCCGTCCCAGCACACCACAGCCCACCACAGCCCATCACAGCCCACCACAGCCCGTCCCAGCTTACCACAGCCCACACCAGACCGTCCCAGGCCACCACAGCCCGTCCCAGCCCACTACTACCCGTCCCAGCCCACCACTGCCCGTCCCAGCCCGTCCCAACGCACCAAAGCCCGTCCCAGCACATCACAGCCCACCACAGCCCATCACAGCCCACCACAGCCCGTCCTAGCTTACCACAGCCCACACCAGACCGTCCCAGCCCACCACAGCCCGTCCCAGCCCACCACAGCCCGTCCCAGCCCACCACTGCCCGTCCCAGCCCACCACTGCCCGTCCCAGCCCGCCCCAGCCCGTCCAAACCCACCACAGCCCGTCCCAGCCCACCACAGCCCACCACAGCCCACCGCAGCCCATCCCAGCCCACCACGGCCCGACCGAGCCCGTGCCAACCCGTCACAACACACCACAGCCCACCACAGCCCACCAAAGCCCGTCCCAGCACACCACAGCCCACCACAGCCCATCACAGCCCACCACAGCCCGTCCCAGCTTACCACAGCCCACACTACAGCCCGTCCCAGCACACCACAGCCCGTCCCAGCCCACCACAGCCCGTCCCAGCCCACCACTGCCCGTCCCAGCCCGTCCCAGCCCGTCCCAGCCGGTCCCAGCCCGTCCCAGCCCACCACAGCCCACCACAGCCCACCGCAGCCCATCCCAGCCCACCACGGCCCGTCCCAGCCCGTGCCAACCCGTCACAACACACCACAGCCCACCACAGCCCGTCCCTACCCACCGCAGCGTGTCCCAACCCACCACAGCCCACCACAGCCCTTCAGAACCCACCACAGCCCACCACAGCCCGTCCCAGCCCACCGCAGCACGTCCCAGGCCACCACAGACCACCACAGCCCACCACAGGCCGTGAAGCCCACCACAGCCCGCCTCAGCCCACTACAGCCCGTCCTAGCCCACCACAGCCCGTCCCAGCCCACCACGGCCCACCACAGCCCACCACGGCCCATCCGGGCCCAACACAGCCCACCAAGGCGCACCACAGCCCATCCCAGCCCATTACAGCCTGTCCCAGACCACCACATCCCATCTCAGCACACCACGGCCCGTCCCAGCCCACCACAACCGACCACAGCCCACCACAGCCCACCACGGCCGACCACAGCCCACCACGGCCCATCCAAGCCCACCACGGCCCATCCAAGCCCACCACGGTCCACCACGGCACGTCCCAGCCCACCACAGAGCACCACAGCCCGTCCCAGCCCGTCCCAGCCCACCACAGTATGTCCCAGACCACCAGAGCCCGTCCCAGCCCACCACAGCCCGTCCCAGCCCACCACAGCCCACCACGCCCCGTGCCAACCCACCAGAGCCCGTCCCAGCTCACCACAGCCCACCACAGCCCGTCCCAGACCACAAGAGGTCGTCCCAGCCCACCACTAACCCACAAAAGCCCGTCCCCACCCACCACAGCCCGTCCCAGCCCACCACAGCCCACCACGCCCCGTGCCAACCCACCAGAGCCCGTCCCAGCTTACCACAGCCCACTACAGCCCACCACAGCCCGTCCCAGCCCGTCCCAGCCCACCAGAGGTCGTCCCAGCTCACCACAACCCACCACAGCCCTTCCCAGCCCATCCCAGCCCACCACAGCTCGTCCCAGCCCACCACGGCCGCCGCAGACCATCAGAGCCCGTCCCAGCCCACCACAATCCCGTCCCAGCCCACTATAGCCCGTCCCAGCCCACCACAACCCGTTCTAGCTCACCACAACCCACCACAGCGCACCATAGCCCACCACAGCCCACCACAGCGCACCAGAGTCTGTCCCGGCCCACCAGAGCCTGTCCCAGCCCACCACAGCCCGTCCCAGCCCAACGCAGCCCGCCACGGCCCGTCCCAGCCCACCACAGCCCATTCCAGACCACCAGAGCCCTTCCCAGTTCACCACAGCATGTCCCAGCACACCACAGCCCACCACAGCCCGTCCAATTTCACCACAGCCCATCTCAGCTCACCACAACCCACCACAGCCCGTCCCAGCCCACCGCAGCCTATCCCAACCCGTCCCAGCCCACCACGGCCCGTCCCAGCCCACCACGGCCCGTCCCAGCCCACCACGGCCCGTCCCAGCTCGTCCCAGACCACCACAGCCTCTCACAGCACACCACAGCCCATAACAGCCCACCACAGCAAGTACCAGCCCGTCCCAGCCCACCACGGCCCGTCTCAGCCCACCACGGCCCGTCTCAGCTCACCACAACCCGTCCCAGACGACCACAGCCCGTCCCAGCCCACCACAGCCCGTCCCAGCCCACCACGGCCCGTCCCAGCCCACCACATCCCGTCCCAGCCCACCAGAGCCCGTCCCAGCCTGTTTCAGCCCACCACGGCTAACCACGGCCTGTCCCGGCCCACCACGGCCAACCACGGTCCACCATGGCCCACCAGAGCACACCACGGCCCACCACGGCCCTTCCCAGTCCACCACAGCCCACCACAGCCTGTCCCAGCCCACCACGGCCCGTCCCAGCCCACCACGGCCCGTCCCAGCCCACCACGGCCCATCACAGCCCACCACAGTTCACCACAGCCCGTCCTAGCCCAGCACGGCCCGTCCCAGCCCACCACGGACCACCACGGCCCATCTCAGCCCACCACAGCCTGTCCAAGCCCAGCACAGCCCTCCACAACCCTCCACAGCCCGTCCCAACCCTCCACAGCTCATCCCAGCCTACCACAGCCCGTCGCAGCCCAACACAGCTTATCCCAGCCCACCGCAACCCGTCCCAGCCCACCGCAACCCGTCCCAGCCCACCACAGCCCACCACAGGCCACCACCGGTCACCACAGCCCACCACAGGTCACCACAGCCCACCACCGGTCACCACAGCCCACCACAGGTCACCACAGCCTGTTTCAGCCCACAACGGCAAACCACGGCCCGTCCCAGCCCACCACGGCCCGCCATGGCCCACCACAGCTCGTCCCAGATAAACACGGCACACCACAGCCGACCACAGCCCGTCCCGGCCCACCACAGCCCGTCCCAGCACACCACAGCCCACCACAGCCCATCACAGCCCACCACAGCCCGTCCCAGCTTACCACAGCCCACCACAGACCGTCCCAGCCCACCACTGCCCGTCCCAGCCCGTCCCAACCCTCCAAAGCCCGTCCCAGCACAACACAGCCCACCACAGCCCATCACAGCCCACCACAGCCCGTCCCAGCTTACCACAGCCCACACCAGACCGTCCCAGCCCACCACAGCCCGTCCCAGCCCACCACAGCCCGTCCCAGCCCACCACTGCCCGTCCCAGCCCACCACTGCCCGTCCCAGCCCCTCCCAGCCCGTCCCAACCCACCACAGCCCGTCCCAGCCCACCACAGCCCACAACAGCCCACCGCAGCCCATCCCAGCCCACCACGGCCCGTCCCAGCCCGTGCCAACCCGTCACAACACACCACAGCCCACCACAGCCCGTCCCTACCCACCGCAGCGTGTCCCAACCCACCACAGCCCACCACAGCCCTTCAGAACCCACCACAGCCCACCACAGCCTGTCCCAGCCCACCACAGCACGTCCCAGGCCACCACAGACCACCACAGCCCACCACAGCCCGTGAAGCCCACCACAGCCCGCCTCAGCCCACTACAGCCCGTCCCAGCCCACCACAGCCCACCACACCTTGTCCCAGACCACCACAGCTCTTCCCAGCCCACCATAACCAACCACATCCTATCCCAGCCGATCCCAGCCCACCACAGCCCGTCCCATTACACCACAGCCCACCACAGCCCGTCCCAGCCAACCACGGCCCGTCCCAGCCCACCACAGCCCGTCCAAGCCCACCACGGCCCACCACAGCCCACCACGGCCCACCACAGCCCACCACGGCCCATCCGGGCCCAACACAGCCCACCAAGGCGCACCACAGCGCATCCCAGCCCATTACAGCCTGTCCCAGACCACCACATCCCATCTCAGCCCACCACAGCCCGTCCCAGCCCACCACAACCGACCACAGCCCACCACAGCCCACCACGGCCGACCACAGCCCACCACGGCAGACCACAGCCCACCACGGCCCATCCAAGCCCACCACGGCCCATCCAAGCCCACCACGGTCCACCACGGCACGTCCCAGCCCACCACAGAGCACCACAGCCCGTCCCAGCCCGTCCCAGCCCACCACAGTATGTCCCAGACCACCAGAGCCCGTCCCAGCCCACCACAGCCCGTCCCAGCCCACCACAGCCCACCACGCCCCGTGCCAACCCACCAGAGCCCGTCCCAGCTCACCACAGCCCACCACAGCCCGTCCCAGACCACAAGAGGTCGTCCCAGCCCACCACTAACCCACCAAAGCCCGTCCCCGCCCACCACAGCCCGTCCCAGCCAACCACAGCGCACCACAGCCTGTCCCAACCCACCTGAGCCCGTCCCAGCTTACCACAGCCCAACACAGCCCGTCACAGCCCGTCACAGCCCACCAGAGGTCGTCCCAGCTCACCACAACCCACCACAGCCCTCCCCAGCCCGTCCTAGCCCACCACAGCCCGTCCCAGCCCACCACGGCGGCCGCAGACCATCAGAGCCCGTCCCAGCCCACCACAATCCCATCCCAGCCCACTATAGCCCGTCCCAGTACACCACAACCCGTTCTAGCTCACCGCAACCCACCACAGCGCACCCTAGCCCACCACAGCCCACCACAGCGCACCAGAGTCTGTCCCGGCCCACCAGAGCCTGTCCCAGCCCACCACAGCCCGTCCCAGCCCAACGCAGCCCGCCACGGCCCGTCCCAGCCCACCACAGCCCATTCCAGACCACCACAGCATGTCCCAGCACACCACAGCCCACCACAGCCCGTCCAATTTCACCACAGCCCGTCTCAGCACACCACAACCCACCACAGCCCGTCCCAGCCCACCGCAGCCTATCCCAATCCGTCCCAGCCCACCACGGCCCGTCCCAGCCCACCACGGCCCGTCCCAGCCCACCACGGCCCGTCCCAGCCCGTCCCAGCCCACGACAGCCCGTCCCAGCCCACGACAGTCCGTCCCAGCCCACCAGAGCCCACCAGAACCCACCACAGCTCGTCCCAGCCCACCACAGCCCACAAGAGCTTGTCACAGACCACCACAGCCCGTCCCAGCCCACGACAGCCCACTACGGCCCACCACAGCCCGTCCCAGCCCACCACAGCCCACCCCAGCCCACCACGGCCCGTCCCAGCCCACCGCGGCCCGTCCCAGCCCACCACGGCCCGTCCCAGCCCACCACGGCCCATCACAGCCCACCACAGTTCACCACAGCCCATCCTAGCCCAGCACGGCCCGTCCCAGCCCACCACGGACTACCACGGCCTATCTCAGCCCACCACAGCCTGTCCAAGCCCAGCACAGCCCTCCACAACCCTCCACAGCCCGTCCCAACCCTCCACAGCTCATCCCAGCCTACCACAGCCCGTCGCAGCCCAACACAGCTTATCGCAGCCCACCGAAACCCGTCCCAGCCCACCACAGCCGACCACAGGTCACAACAGCCTGTTTCAGCCCACCACGGCAAACCACGGCCCGTCCAAGCCCACCACGGCCCGCCATGGCCCACCACAGCTCATCCCAGATAAACACGGCGCACCACAGCCCACCACAGCCCGTCCCGGCCCACCACAGCCCGTCCCAGCACACCACAGCCCACCACAGCCCATCACAGCCCACCACAGCCCGTCCAAGGCCATCCCAGCCCGTCTCAGCCCACCACAGCCTGTCCCAGCTTGTCCCAGCTCGTCCAAGCCTGTCCCAGACCCCCAGAGCCCGTCGCAGCCCACCACAGCTCGTCACAGCCCGTCCCAGCTCTCCACAACCCACCGCAGCCCGTCCCAGCCCACCACAGCCCGTCCCAGCCTACCACGGCCCACGAAAGCCCACCACAGCCCACCACGGCCCACCACAGCCCGTCCCAGCCCACCACAAGCCGTCCTAGCCCACCACAGACCTCCAGAGCCCGTCTCAGCTCACCGCAGCCTATCCCAACCCGTCCCAGGCCACCACGGCCCGTCCCAGCCCACCACGGCCCGTCCCAGCCCGTCCCAGCCCACGACAGCCCGTCCCAGGCCACCACAGCCCACCAGAGCCCACCACAGCTCGTCCCAGCCCACCACAGCCCACAAGAGCTTGTCACAGACCACCACAGCCCGTCCCAGCACACCACAGCCCACTACGGCCCACAACAGCCTGTCCCAGCCCACCACAGCCCGTCCCAGCCCACCACAGCCCGTCCCAGCTTGTCCCAGACCACCACAACCTCTCACAGCACACCACAGCCCGTAACAGCCCACCACAGCAAGTACCAGCCCGTCCCAGCCCACCACGGCCCGTCTCAGCCCACCACGGCCCGTCTCAGCTCACCACAACACGTCCCAGACGACCAGAGCCCGTCCCAGCCCACCACAGCCCATCCTAGCCCAGCACGGCCCGTCCCAGCCCACCACGGACTACCACGGCCCATCTCAGCCCACCACAGCCTGTCCAAGCCCAGCACAGCCCTCCACAACCCTCCACAGCCCGTCCCAACCCTCCACAGCTCATCCCAGCCTACCACAGCCCGTCGCAGCCCAACACAGCTTATCCCAGCCCACCGAAACCCGTCCCAGCCCACCACAGCCGACCACAGGTCACCACAGCCTGTTTCAGCCCACCACGGCAAACCACGGCCCGTCCAAGCCCACCACGGCCCGCCATGGCCCACCACAGCTCATCCCAGATAAACACGGCGCACCACAGCCCACCACAGCCCGTCCCGGCCCACCACAGCCCGTCCCAGCACACCACAGCCCACCACAGCCCATCACAGCCCACCACAGCCCGTCCAAGGCCATCCCAGCCCGTCTCAGCCCACCACAGCCTGTCCCAGCTTGTCCCAGCTCGTCCAAGCCTGTCCCAGACCCCCAGAGCCCGTCGCAGCCCACCACAGCTCGTCACAGCCCGTCCCAGCTCTCCACAACCCACCGCAGCCCGTCCCAGCCCACCACAGCCCGTCCCAGCCTACCACGGCCCACGAAAGCCCACCACAGCCCACCACGGCCCACCACAGCCCGTCCCAGCCCACCACAAGCCGTCCTAGCCCACCACAGACCTCCAGAGCCCGTCTCAGCTCACCGCAGCCTATCCCAACCCGTCCCAGGCCACCACGGCCCGTCCCAGCCCACCACGGCCCGTCCCAGCCCGTCCCAGCCCACGACAGCCCGTCCCAGGCCACCACAGCCCACCAGAGCCCACCACAGCTCGTCCCAGCCCACCACAGCCCACAAGAGCTTGTCACAGACCACCACAGCCCGTCCCAGCACACCACAGCCCACTACGGCCCACAACAGCCTGTCCCAGCCCACCACAGCCCGTCCCAGCCCACCACAGCCCGTCCCAGCTTGTCCCAGACCACCACAACCTCTCACAGCACACCACAGCCCGTAACAGCCCACCACAGCAAGTACCAGCCCGTCCCAGCCCACCACGGCCCGTCTCAGCCCACCACGGCCCGTCTCAGCTCACCACAACACGTCCCAGACGACCAGAGCCCGTCCCAGCCCACCACAGCCCGTCCCAGCCCACCACGGCCCGTCCCAGCCCACCACAGCCCGTCCCAGCCCACCACGGCCCGTCCCATCCCACCGCGGCCCGTCGCAGCCCACCACGGCCCGTCGCAGCCCACCACGGCCCGTCCCAGCCCACCACGGCCTGTACCAGCCCACCACGGCGCATCACAGCCCACCACAGTTCATCACAGCCCGTCCTAGCCCAGCACGGCCCGTCCCAGCCCACCACGGACCACCACGGCCCATCTCAGCCCACCACAGCCTGTCCAAGCTCAGCACAGCCCTCCACAACCCTCCACAGCTCATCCCAGCCTACCACAGCCCGTCGCAGCCCAACACAGCTTATCCCAGCCCACCGCAGCCCGTCCCAGCCCACCGCAGCCCGTCCTAGCCCACCGAAACCCGTCCCAGCCCACCGCAACCCGTCCCAGCCCACCACAGCCCACCACAGGTCACCACAGCCCACCACCGGTCACCACAGCCCACCACAGGTCACCACAGCCTGTTTCAGCCCACCACGGCAAACCACGGCCCGTCCCAGCCCGTCCCAACCCACCACAGCCCGTCCCAGCCCACCACAGCCCACCACAGCCCACCGCAGCCCATCCTAGCCCACCACGGCCCGACCCAGCCCGTGCCAACCCGTCACAACACACCACAGCCCACCACAGCCCACCACAGCCCGTCCCAGCACACCACAGCCCATCACAGCCCATCACAGCCCACCACAGCCCGTCCCAGCTTACCACAGCCCACACCAGACTGTCCCAGCCCACCACAGACCGTCCCAGCCCACCACAGCCCGTCCCAGCCCACCACTGCCCGTCCCAGCCCGTCCCAGCCCGTCCCAACCCACCACAGCCTGTCCCAGCCCACCACAGTCCACCACAGCCCACCGCAGCCCATCCCAGCCCACCACGGCCCGTCCCAGCCCGTGCCAACCCGTCACAACACACCACAGCCCACCACAGCCCGTCCCTACCCACCACAGCGTGTCCCAACCCACCACAGCCCACCACAGCCCTTCAGAACCCACCACAGCCCACCAAAGCACGTCCCAGGCCACCACAGCCCACCACAGCCCACCACATCCCGTGAAGCCCACCACAGCCCGCCTCAGCCTGTCCCAGCCCACCACAGCCCGTCCCAGCCCACCACAGCCCACCACACCTTGTCCCAGACCACCACAGCTCTTCCCAGCCCACCATAACCAACCACATCCTATCCCAGCCGATCCCAGCCCACCACAGCCCGTCCCATCACACCACAGCCCACCACTGCCCGTCCCAGCCAACCACGGCCCGTCCCAGCCCACCACGGCCCGTCCCAGCCCACCACAGCCCGTCCCAGCCCACGACAGCCCGTCCCAGCCCACCACGGCCCACCACAGCCCACCACGGCCCATCCGGGCCCAACACAGCCCACCAAGGCGCACCACAGCGCATCCCAGCCCATTACAGCCTGTCCCAGGCCACCACATCCCATCTCAGCCCACCACAGCCCGTCCCAGCCCACCACAACCGACCACAGCCCACCACAGCCCACCACGGCCGACCACAGCCCACCACGGCAGACCACAGCCCACCACGGCCCATCCAAGCCCACCACGGCCCATCCAAGCCCACCACGGTCCACCACGGCACGTCCCAGCCCACCACAGTATGTCCCAGACCACCAGAGCCCGTCCCAGCCCACCACAGCCCGTCCCAGCCCACCACAGCCCACCACGCCCCGTGCCAACCCACCAGAGCCCGTCCCAGCTCACCACAGCCCACCACAGCCCGTCCCAGACCACAAGAGGTCGTCCCAGCCCTCCACTAACCCACCAAAGCCCGTCCCCGCCCACCACAGCCCGTCGCAGCAAACCACAGCGCACCAGAGCCCGTCCCAACCCACCTGAGCCCGTCCCAGCTTACCACAGCCCACCACAGCCCGTCACAGCCCGTCCCAGCCCACCAGAGGACGTCCCAGCTCACCACAGCCCGTCCCAGCCCACCACAACCCACCACAGCCTTTCCCAGCCCATCCCAGCCCACCACAGCCCGTCCCAGCCCACCACGGCCGCCGCAGACCATCAGAGCCCGTCCCAGCCCACCACAATCCCGTCCCAGCCCACTATAGCCCGTCCCAGCCCACCACAAACCGTTCTAGCTCACCACAATCCACCACAGCGCACCATAGCCCACCACAACCCACCACAGCGCACCAGAGTCTGTCCCGGCCCACCAGAGCCTGTCCCAGCCCACCACAGCCCGTCCCAGCCCACCGCAGCCCGCCACGGCCCGTCCCAGCCCACCACAGCCCATTCCAGACCACCAGAGCCCTTCCCATTTCACCACAGCATGTCCCAGCACACCACAGCCCACCACAGCCCGTCCAATTTCACCACACCCCGTCTCAACTCACCACAACCCACCACAGCCCGTCCCAGCCCACCACAGCCCACCACAGCCCGTCGCAGCCCACCACAGCCCGTCTCAGCCCACCACAGCCCGTCCCAGCTTACCACAGCCCACCACAGCCTGTCCCAGCCAGTCCGATCCCACCACAGCCCGTCCCAGCCCACCAGAGCTCGTCCCAGCCCACCACAACCCACCACAGCCCGTCCCAGCCCACCACAGCCAGACCCAGCTCGTCCCAGCCTACCACGGCCGCCGCAGACCACCAGAGCCCATCACAGGCCACCACAGCCCGTCCCAGCACACCACAGCCCACCACAGCCCGTCTCAGCTCACCACAACCCACCACAGCACACCACAGCCCACCACAGTGCACCAGAGCCCGTCCCGGCCCACCAGAGCCCGTCCCAGCCTACCACAGCCCGTCCCGGCCCACCAGATCCCGTCCCAGCCTGTCCCATCTCACCACAACCCACCACAACCCGTCCCAGCCCACCATAGCCCGTCTCAGCCCACCATAACCCGTCCTAGCCCACCACAGCCCGTCCCAGCTTACCAAAGCTCACCACAGCCCGTCGCAGCCCACCACAACCCGTCCTAGCCCACCACAGCCCGTCCCCGCCCACCACAGCCCGTCCAAGGCCATCCCAGCCCACCACAGCCCGTCCCAGCCCACCACAACCCGTCCCAGCTCGTCCCAGCCCGTCCCAGACCACCAGAGCCCGTCCCAGCCAACCACAGGCCGTCACAGCCCATCCCAGCTCTCCACAACCCACCACAGCTCGTCCCAGCCCACCATAGCCCGTCTCAGCCCACCACAACCCGTCCTAGCCCACCACAGCCCGTCCCAGCTTACCAAAGCTCACCACAGCCCGTCGCAGCCCACCACAACCCGTCCCAGCCCACCACAGCCCGTCCCCGCCCAGCACAGCACGTCCAAGGCCATCCCAGCCCACCACAGCCCGTCCCAGCCCACCACAGCCCGTCCCAGCCCACCGCAGCCCACCACAGCCCGTCCCAGCCCATCCCATTCCACCACGGCCCGTCCCAGCCCACCACGGCCCGTCCCAGCCAACCGCAGCCCGTCCCAGCCAACCGCGGCCCGTCCCAGGCCACCACGGCCCACCACAGCCCATCCCAGCCCACCACAGCCCGTCCCTACTCACCGCAGCCCACCACAGCCCGTCCCAGCCCACCACGACCCGTCCCAGCCCACCACGGCCCGTCCCAGCCCACCACGGCCCGTCCCAGCCCACCACGGCCGCCGCAGACCATCAGAGCCCGTCCCAGCCCACCACAATCCCGTCCCAGCCCACTATAGCCCGTCCCAGCCAAACCACAAACCGTTCTAGCTCACCACAACCCACCACAGCGCACCATAGCCCACCACAGCCCACCACAGCGCACCAGAGTCTGTCCCGGCCCACCAGAGCCTGTCCCAGCCCACCACAGCCCGTCCCAGCCCACCACAGCCCATTCCAGACCACCAGAGCCCTTCCCATTTCACCACAGCATGTCCCAGCACACCACAGCCCACCACAGCCCGTCGCCGCCCACCACAGCCCGTCACAGCCCACCACAGCACGTCCCAGCTTACCACAGCCCACCACAGCCTGTCCCAGCCAGTCCGATCCCACCACAGCCCGTCCCAGCCCACCAGAGCTCGTCCCAGCCCACCACAACCCACCACAGCCCGTCCCAGCCCACCACAGCCGGACCCAGCCCGTCCCAGCCTACCACGGCCGCCGCAGACCACCAGAGCCCATCACAGGCCACCACAGCCCGTCCCAGCACACCACAGCCCGTCTCAGCTCACCACAACCCACCACAGCACACCACAGCCCACCGCTGTGCACCAGAGCCCGTCCCGGCCCACCAGAGCCCGTCCCAGCCTACCACAGCCCGTCCCGGCCAACCAGATCCCGTCCCAGCCTGTCCCAGCTCACCACAACCCACCACAGCCCGTCCCAGCCCACCATAGCCCGTCTCAGCCCACCACAACCCGTCCTAGCCCACCACAGCCCGTCCGCGCCCACCACAGCCCGTCCCAGCCCACCGCAGCCCACCACAGCCCGTCACAGCCCCCCCACAGCCCATCCCATTCCACCACGGCCCGTCCCAGCCCACCACGGCCCGTCCCATCCCACCGCGGCTCGTCCCAGCCCACCACAGCCCGTCCCAGCTCGTTCCAGCCCACCACAGCCCGTCTCAAGCTCAGCAGAACCCACCACAGCCCACCACAGCGCGTCCCAGCCCGTCCCAGACCACCACAGCCCACCACAGCCCATCCCAGCACACCACAGCCCGTCCCAGCCCGTCCCAGCCCGTCCCACCAAACCACAGACCGTCCCAGTCCACCACAGACCGTCCCAGCATGTCCCAGCCCGTCCCAGCCCATCACAGCCCGTTCCAGATCACCACAAACCGTTCCAGCCCACCACAGACCACCACAGCCCTTCCCAGCCTGTCCCAGCACACCACAGCCCACCACAGCCCACCACAGCCCTTCCCAGCCTGTCCCAGCCCACCACAGCCCGTCACCGCCAGCCACAGCCCTTCCCATCCCACCACAGCCCGTCCCATCACACCACAGTCCGACCCAGCCCACCACGGCCCATCACAGCTTACCACGGCCCACCACGGCTTGCACGACCCAGCCCAGCCCACCACAGCCCGTCCCAGCCCACCACGGCCCGTCCCAGCCCACCACAGCCCGTCCCAGCCCGCCACGGCCCGTCCCAACCCGCCACGGCCCGTCCCAGCCCGCCATGGCCCGTCCCAGCCCGCCACAGTTTGTCCCAGCCTACCACAGCCCGTCTCAGATCACCACAGCCCGTCCCAGGCCACCACAGTTCGTCCCAGCCCGCCACGGCCTGTCCCAGCCCACCACAGCCTGTCCCAGCCCACCACAGACCGTCCCGGCCCACCACAGACCGTTCCAGACCACCACAGCCTGTCCCCGCCCACCACAGCCCGTCCCATCCCACCACAGCCCGTCCCAGCCCACCACAGCCCGTCCAAGCTCGTTCCAGCCCACCACAGCCCGTCTCAAGCTCAGCAGAACCCACCACAGCCCACCACAGCCCGTCCCAGCCCGTCCCAGACCACCACAGCCCACCACAGCCCGTCCCAGCACACCACAGCCCATCCCAGCCCGTCCCAGCCCGTACCACCAAACCACAGACCGTCCCAGTCCACCACAGACCGTCCCAGCATGTCCCAGCCCATCCCAGCCCATCACAGCCCGTTCCAGACCACCACAGCCCGTTCCAGCCCACCACAGCCACCGCAGCCCTTCCCAGCCTGTCCCAGCTCACCACAGACCGTCACCGCCCACCACAGAATGTCACCGCCCACCACAGCCCGTCCCAGCCCACCACACCCGGTCCCTGCTCCTCCCAGCCCTTCCCAGCCCACCACAGAATGACCCAGCCCACCACAGACTGTCCCAGGCCGTCTCCGCCCACCACAGCCCGTCTCCGCCCACCACAGCCTGTCCCCGCCCACCAGAGCCCGTCCCCGCAAACCACAGCTTGTCCCAGCCCACCACAGCCCGTCCCAGCCCGTCCCAAGCCAACCACAGCTCGTTCCAGACCACCAGAGCCCACCACAGCCCACCACAGAATGTCCCAGGCCACCACAGCCTGTCTCAGCCTATCCCGGCCTGTCCCAGCCCGTCCCAGCCCATCCCAGCCCACAGCAGCCCGTCCCAGCCAACCACAGCCCACTACGGCCCACCACAGCCCGTCCCAGCCGACCACAGCCCGTCCCAGCCTGTCCCAGCCTGTCCCCGCCCACCACAGCCTGTCCCAGCCCACCACAGACTGTCCCAGCCGACCACAGACCGGCCCACCACAGCCCGTCCCAGCTCACCACAGACTGTCCCAGCCGACCACAGACCGGCCCACCACAGCCCGTCCCAGCCCACCACAGCCCATCCCCGCCCACCACAGCCCGTCCCAGCTCGTCCCAGCCCGTCCCAGGCCTTCCCAGCCCACCACAGCCCGTCCCGGACCACGACAGCCCGTCCCGGACCTACCACAACCCGTCCCCAACCACCACAGCAGGTCCAAGCCCACCACAGCCTGTCCCAGCCCACCACAGACCGTCCCAGCCCACCACAGCCCATCCCAACCCACCACAGCCCATTCCAGCCCTTCCCAGCCCACCACAGCCTGGTCCATACCACCAGAGCCCGTCCCAGCCCACCACGGCCCATCCCAGCCCACCACAGACCACCACAGTTCGTCCCAGCCCGCCATAACCCGTCCCAGCCCACCACGGCCCGTCCCGGCACACCACGGCCCATCCCGGCCCACCACGGCCCGTCCCAGCCCACCCCAGCCTGTCCCAGCCCACCACGGCCCGTCCCAGCCCACCACAGTTCGTCCCAGCCCGCCACAACCAGTCCCAGTCCGCCACAACCCGTCCCAGTTTGCCACAGCCCGTCCCAGCCCAGCACGGCCTGTCCCGGCCCACCACGGCCCGTCCCAGCTCGTTCCAGACCACCACAGACCGTCGCAGCTCACCACAGAAAGTCCCAGCCCGTCACAGAACACCACAACCCGTCACCGCCCACCACAGCCCTTCCAAGGCGTCCCAGCCCGTCCCCGTCCCACCACAGCCTGTCCCAACCCACCACAGCCTGTCCCAGCCCACCACAGCCCGTCCCAGCCCGTCCCAGCCTGTCCCAGCTCATCCCAGCCCACCACAGCCCACCACAGTTTGTCCCAGCCCACCACAGCCCGTCCCGGCCCACCACGGCCCGTCCCGGCCCACCCCGGCCCGTCCCCGCCACCCCCGGCCCGTCCCGGCCCACCCCGGCCCGTCCCGGCCCACCACAGCCCGTCCCAGCCCACCACGGCCCGTCCCACCACACCAGAGTCCGACCCAGCCCACCACGGCCCGTCACACCTTACCACGGCCCACCACGGCTTGCCACGGCCCAGCCCAGCCCACCACAGCCCGTCCCAGCCCACCACAGCCCGTCCCAGCCAAGCACAGCCCACCACAGCCCGTCCCAGCCCACCACGGCCCGTCTCAGCTCACCACAGCCCGTCCCAGCCCACCACAGCCCGTCCCAGCCCACCACAGTCTGTTCCAAAACACCAGAACCCGTCCCAGCCCACCACAGACCGTTCCAGACCACCACAGCCCGTCCCCGCCCACCACAGCCCGTCCCAGCTCATTCCAGACCACCAGAACTCGTCTCAGCCCATCCCAGCCCAACACAGCCCATCTCAAGCTCACCAGAACCCACCACAGCCCACCATAGCCCGTCCCAGCTCACCACAGCCCGTCCCAGCCCATCCCAGCCCGTCGCAGCCCACCGCAGCCCGTCCCACCAAACCACAGACCGTCCCTGTCCACCACAGACCGTCCCAGCATGTCCCAGCCCGTCCCAGCCCATCACAGCCTGTTCCAGATCACCACAAACCGTTCCAGCCCACCACAGCCCTTCCCAGCCTGTCCCTGCCCAACACAGCCCGTCCCAGCCCACCACAGCCCGTCACAGCCCGTCACAGCCCACCACAGCCCGTCCAAGCACACCACAGACCGTCCCAGCATGTCCCAGCCCGTCCCAGCCCATCACATCCCGTTCCAGACCACCACAGCCCACCACAGCCCTTCCCAGCCGGTCCCAGCCCACCACAGCCCGTCTCCGCACACCACAGCCCGTCTCCGCCCACCACAGCCCGTCTCCGCCCACCACAGCCCGTCCCCGCCCACCACAGCTTGGCCCAGCCCACCACAGCCCGTCCCAGCCCAGCCACAGCCCGTTCCAGACCACCAGAGCCCACCACAGCCCACCACAGAATGTCCCAGGCCATCACAGCCTATCTCAGCCTATCCCAGCCTGTCCCAGCCCGTCCCAGCCCGTCCCAGCAGACCACAGCTCGTCCCAGCCCGTACCAGCCTGTCCCAGCCCGTCCCCGCCCACCACAGCCCGTCCCAGCCCACCACATTCTGTCCCAGCCCACCAGAGACCGTCCCAGACCGTCCCAGCCCACCACAGCCCGTCCCAGCACACCACAGCCCGTCCCAGCCCACCACAGCCCGTCCCAGCCCGTCCCAGCCCACCACAGCCCGTCCCAGCACACCACAACCCGTCCCAGCCTGTCCCAGCCCACCACAGCCCGTTCCAGACCCCCAGAGCCTGTCCCAGCCCACCACAGCCCGTTCCAGACCACCACAGCCCGTCCCCGCCATCCACAGCCCGTCCCAGCTCATTCCAGACCACCAGAACTCGTCTCAGCCCATCCCAGGCCAACACAGCCCATCTCAAGCTCACCAGAACCCACCACAGCCCACCATAGCCCGTCCCAGCCCACCACGCCCCACCACAGACCATCCCAGTCCACCACAACCCACCACAGCCTGTCCCAGCCCACCACGGCCCGTCCCAGCCCACCACGGACCACCACGGCCCATCTCAGCCCACCACAGCCTGTCCAAGCCCAGCACAGCCCTCCACAACCCTCCACAGCCCGTCCCAACCCTCCACAGCTCATCCCAGCCTACCACAGCCCGTCGCAGCCCAACACAGCTTATCCCAGCCCACCGCACCCCGTCCCAGCCCACCGCAGCCCGTCCTAGCCCACCGAAACCCGTCCCAGCCCACCACAACCCGTCCCAGCCCACCGCAACCCGTCCCAGCCCACCACAGCCCACCACAGGTCACCACAGCCCACCACAGGTCACCACAGCCTGTTTCAGCCCACCCCGGCAAACCACGGCCCGTCCCAGCCCACCACGGCCCGCCATGGCCCACCACAGCTCGTCCCAGACAAACACGGCGTACCACAGCCCACCACGGCCCGTCCCGGCCCACCACAGCCCGTCCCAGCCCACCACAGCCCGTCCCAGCCCACCACAGCCCGTCCCAGCTTACCACAGCCCACACCAGACCGTCCCAGCCCACCACAGCCCGTCCCAGCCCACCACAGCCCGTCCCAGCCCACCACTGCCCGTCCCAGCCCGTCCCAGCCCGTCCCAACCCACCACAGCCCGTCCCAGCCCACCACAGCCCACCACAGCCCACCACAGCCCACAGCAGCCCATCCCAGCCCACCACGGCCCGACCCAGCCCGTGCCAACCCGTCACTACACACCAGAGCCCATCACAGCCCACCACGGTCCACCACAGCCCACCACAGCCCGTCCCAGCCCACCACGGCCCATAACAACCCACCACGGCCCGTCCCGGCCTACTACGGCACGTCCCAGCCCACCACAGCCCGTCCCAGCCAACCACGGCCCGTCCCAGCTCACCACGGCCCGTCCCAGCCCACCGCAGCATGTCCTAGCCCTTCGCAGCCCGTCCCAGCCCACCGCAGCCCGTCCCAGCCCACCGCAGCCCGTCCCAGCCGTCCCAGCAAATCCCAGCCTACCATAGCCCGTCTCAGCTCACCACAGCGCGTCCCAGCCCGTCCCAGCCCACCACATAAAGTACCAGCCCATAAAAGCCCACCACAGCCCGTCCCAGCCCACCACAGCCCGTCCCAGCCCGTCCCAGTTTACCACAGCCCGTCCCAGCCCATGAAAGCCTGTCCCAGCTTACCACATCCCGTCCCAGCCCACCACGGTCCACCACAGCCCACCACAGCTTGTCCCAGCCCACCACGGTCCACCACAGCCCACCGCAGCAGGTCCCAGGCCACCACAGCCCACCGAAGCTGGTCCCAGCCCACCACAGCCCGTCCCACCACACCAGAGGCCGTCCCCTCCCACCACGGCCCATCCCGGCCCACCACGGCCCGTCCCGTCCCACCACGGCCCGTCGCAGCCCGCCACGGCTTGTCCCAACCTGCCACGGCCCGTCCCAGCCCGCCACGTCCCGTCCCAGCACGCCACAGACCACCACAGTTCATCCCAACCCACCACAGTTCGTCCCAGCCCGCCACGGCCTGTCCTGGCCCACCACGGCCTGTCCCGGCCCACCACGGCCAACCACTGTCCACCATGGCCCACCAGAGCACACCACGGCCCACCACGGCCCTTCCCAGTCCACCACAGCCCACCACAGCCTGTCCCAGCCCACCACGGCCCGTCCTAGCCCACCACGGCCCACCCCAGCCCACCACGGCCCGTCCCAGCCCACCACGGCCCGTCCCAGCCCACCACGGCCCGTCCCAGCCCGTCCCAGCCCACGACAGCCCGTCCCAGCCTACCAGAGCCCACCAGAGCCCACCACAGCTCGTCCCAGCCCACCACAGCCCACAAGAGCTTGTCACAGACCACCACAGCCCGTCCCAGCCCACCACAGCCCACTACGGCCCACCACAGCCCGTCCCAGTCCACCACAGCCCGTCCCAGCCCACCACAGCCCGTCCCAGCCCACCACAGCCCGTCCCAGCTCGTCCCAGCCCACCACAGCCCGTAACAGCCCACCACAGCAAGTACCAGCCCGTCCCAGCCCACCACGGCCCGTCTCAGCCAACCACGGCCCGTCTGAGCCCACCACGGCCAGTCTCAGCTCACCACAACCTGTCCCAGACGACCACAGCCCGTCCCAGCTCACCACAGCCCGTCCCAGCCCACCACAGCCCGTCCCAGCCCACCACAGCCCGTCCCAGCCCGTCCCAGCCCACCACATCCCGTCCCAGCCCACCAGAGCCCGTCCCAGCCTGTTTCAGCCCACCACGGCTAACCACGGCCTGTCCCGGCCCACCACGGCCAACCACGGTCCACCATGGCCCACCAGAGCACACCATGGCCCACCACGGCCCTTCCCAGTCCACCACAGCCCACCACAGCCTGTCCCAGCCCACCACGGCCCGTCCCAGCCCACCACGGCCCACCCCAGCCCACCACGGCCCGTCCCAGCCCACCACGGCCCGTCCCAGCCCACCACGGCCCATAACAACCCACCACGGCCCATAACAACCCACCACGGCCCATAACAACGCACCACGGCCCATAACAACCCACCACGGCCCGTCCCGGCCTACTACGCCTCGTCCCAGCCCACCACAGCCTGTCCACAGCCCACCAGAGCCCGTCCCAGCCCACCACGGCCCGTCCCAGCCCGTCCCAGCCCACCACAGCCCGTCCCAGCTCATTCCAGACCACCAGAACTCGTCTCAGCCCATCCCAGCCCAACACAGCCCATCTCAAGCTCACCAGAACCCACCACAGCCCACCATAGCCCGTCCCAGCTCACCACAGCCCGTCCCAGCCCATCCCAGCCCGTCGCAGCCCACCGCAGCCCGTCCCACCAAACCACAGACCGTCCCTGTCCACCACAGACCGTCCCAGCATGTCCCAGCCCGTCCCAGCCCATCACAGCCTGTTCCAGATCACCACAAACCGTTCCAGCCCACCACAGCCCTTCCCAGCCTGTCCCTGCCCAACACAGCCCGTCCCAGCCCACCACAGCCCGTCACAGCCCGTCACAGCCCACCACAGCCCGTCCAAGCACACCACAGACCGTCCCAGCATGTCCCAGCCCGTCCCAGCCCATCACATCCCGTTCCAGACCACCACAGCCCACCACAGCCCTTCCCAGCCGGTCCCAGCCCACCACAGCCCGTCTCCGCACACCACAGCCCGTCTCCGCCCACCACAGCCCGTCTCCGCCCACCACAGCCCGTCCCCGCCCACCACAGCTTGGCCCAGCCCACCACAGCCCGTCCCAGCCCAGCCACAGCCCGTTCCAGACCACCAGAGCCCACCACAGCCCACCACAGAATGTCCCAGGCCATCACAGCCTATCTCAGCCTATCCCAGCCTGTCCCAGCCCGTCCCAGCCCGTCCCAGCAGACCACAGCTCGTCCCAGCCCGTACCAGCCTGTCCCAGCCCGTCCCCGCCCACCACAGCCCGTCCCAGCCCACCACATTCTGTCCCAGCCCACCAGAGACCGTCCCAGACCGTCCCAGCCCACCACAGCCCGTCCCAGCACACCACAGCCCGTCCCAGCCCACCACAGCCCGTCCCAGCCCGTCCCAGCCCACCACAGCCCGTCCCAGCACACCACAACCCGTCCCAGCCTGTCCCAGCCCACCACAGCCCGTTCCAGACCCCCAGAGCCTGTCCCAGCCCACCACAGCCCGTTCCAGACCACCACAGCCCGTCCCCGCCATCCACAGCCCGTCCCAGCTCATTCCAGACCACCAGAACTCGTCTCAGCCCATCCCAGGCCAACACAGCCCATCTCAAGCTCACCAGAACCCACCACAGCCCACCATAGCCCGTCCCAGCCCACCACGCCCCACCACAGACCATCCCAGTCCACCACAACCCACCACAGCCTGTCCCAGCCCACCACGGCCCGTCCCAGCCCACCACGGACCACCACGGCCCATCTCAGCCCACCACAGCCTGTCCAAGCCCAGCACAGCCCTCCACAACCCTCCACAGCCCGTCCCAACCCTCCACAGCTCATCCCAGCCTACCACAGCCCGTCGCAGCCCAACACAGCTTATCCCAGCCCACCGCAGCCCGTCCCAGCCCACCGCAGCCCGTCCTAGCCCACCGAAACCCGTCCCAGCCCACCGCAACCCGTCCCAGCCCACCGCAACCCGTCCCAGCCCACCACAGCCCACCACAGGTCACCACAGCCCACCACAGGTCACCACAGCCTGTTTCAGCCCACCCCGGCAAACCACGGCCCGTCCCAGCCCACCACGGCCCGCCATGGCCCACCACAGCTCGTCCCAGACAAACACGGCGTACCACAGCCCACCACGGCCCGTCCCGGCCCACCACAGCCCGTCCCAGCCCACCACAGCCCGTCCCAGCCCACCACAGCCCGTCCCAGCTTACCACAGCCCACACCAGACCGTCCCAGCCCACCACAGCCCGTCCCAGCCCACCACAGCCCGTCCCAGCCCACCACTGCCCGTCCCAGCCCGTCCCAGCCCGTCCCAACCCACCACAGCCCGTCCCAGCCCACCACAGCCCACCACAGCCCACCACAGCCCACAGCAGCCCATCCCAGCCCACCACGGCCCGACCCAGCCCGTGCCAACCCGTCACTACACACCAGAGCCCATCACAGCCCACCACGGTCCACCACAGCCCACCACAGCCCGTCCCAGCCCACCACGGCCCATAACAACCCACCACGGCCCGTCCCGGCCTACTACGGCACGTCCCAGCCCACCACAGCCCGTCCCAGCCAACCACGGCCCGTCCCAGCTCACCACGGCCCGTCCCAGCCCACCGCAGCATGTCCTAGCCCTTCGCAGCCCGTCCCAGCCCACCGCAGCCCGTCCCAGCCCACCGCAGCCCGTCCCAGCCGTCCCAGCAAATCCCAGCCTACCATAGCCCGTCTCAGCTCACCACAGCGCGTCCCAGCCCGTCCCAGCCCACCACATAAAGTACCAGCCCATAAAAGCCCACCACAGCCCGTCCCAGCCCACCACAGCCCGTCCCAGCCCGTCCCAGTTTACCACAGCCCGTCCCAGCCCATGAAAGCCTGTCCCAGCTTACCACATCCCGTCCCAGCCCACCACGGTCCACCACAGCCCACCACAGCTTGTCCCAGCCCACCACGGTCCACCACAGCCCACCGCAGCAGGTCCCAGGCCACCACAGCCCACCGAAGCTGGTCCCAGCCCACCACAGCCCGTCCCACCACACCAGAGGCCGTCCCCTCCCACCACGGCCCATCCCGGCCCACCACGGCCCGTCCCGTCCCACCACGGCCCGTCGCAGCCCGCCACGGCTTGTCCCAACCTGCCACGGCCCGTCCCAGCCCGCCACGTCCCGTCCCAGCACGCCACAGACCACCACAGTTCATCCCAACCCACCACAGTTCGTCCCAGCCCGCCACGGCCTGTCCTGGCCCACCACGGCCTGTCCCGGCCCACCACGGCCAACCACTGTCCACCATGGCCCACCAGAGCACACCACGGCCCACCACGGCCCTTCCCAGTCCACCACAGCCCACCACAGCCTGTCCCAGCCCACCACGGCCCGTCCTAGCCCACCACGGCCCACCCCAGCCCACCACGGCCCGTCCCAGCCCACCACGGCCCGTCCCAGCCCACCACGGCACGTCCCAGCCCGTCCCAGCCCACGACAGCCCGTCCCAGCCTACCAGAGCCCACCAGAGCCCACCACAGCTCGTCCCAGCCCACCACAGCCCACAAGAGCTTGTCACAGACCACCACAGCCCGTCCCAGCCCACCACAGCCCACTACGGCCCACCACAGCCCGTCCCAGTCCACCACAGCCCGTCCCAGCCCACCACAGCCCGTCCCAGCCCACCACAGCCCGTCCCAGCTCGTCCCAGCCCACCACAGCCCGTAACAGCCCACCACAGCAAGTACCAGCCCGTCCCAGCCCACCACGGCCCGTCTCAGCCAACCACGGCCCGTCTGAGCCCACCACGGCCAGTCTCAGCTCACCACAACCTGTCCCAGACGACCACAGCCCGTCCCAGCTCACCACAGCCCGTCCCAGCCCACCACAGCCCGTCCCAGCCCACCACAGCCCGTCCCAGCCCGTCCCAGCCCACCACATCCCGTCCCAGCCCACCAGAGCCCGTCCCAGCCTGTTTCAGCCCACCACGGCTAACCACGGCCTGTCCCGGCCCACCACGGCCAACCACGGTCCACCATGGCCCACCAGAGCACACCATGGCCCACCACGGCCCTTCCCAGTCCACCACAGCCCACCACAGCCTGTCCCAGCCCACCACGGCCCGTCCCAGCCCACCACGGCCCACCCCAGCCCACCACGGCCCGTCCCAGCCCACCACGGCCCGTCCCAGCCCACCACGGCCCATAACAACCCACCACGGCCCATAACAACCCACCACGGCCCATAACAACGCACCACGGCCCATAACAACCCACCACGGCCCGTCCCGGCCTACTACGCCTCGTCCCAGCCCACCACAGCCTGTCCACAGCCCACCAGAGCCCGTCCCAGCCCACCACGGCCCGTCCCAGCCCGTCCCAGCCCACCACAGCCCGTCCCAGCCCACCACAGCCCACCACAGCCAGTCCCAGCCCGTCCCAACCCGCCCCAGCCCAGCACGGCCCGTCCCAGCCCACCACGACCCGTCCCAGCCCACCACGACCCACCACAGCCGGTTACAGCTTATCACAGCCCGTCCCAGCCCAACACAGGCCGTCTCTGCTCACCACCAGAGCCCGTCCCAGCCCACCACGGCCCGTCCCAGCCCACCACGGCTCTCCACAGCTCTCCATAGCCCGGTCCAATCCTCCACAGCCCGTCCCAGCCCAACACAGCCCGTCCCAGCCCAACACAGCTTATCCCAGCCCACCATAGCCCGTCCCCGCCCACCACAGCCCGTCCCCGCCCACCACAGCCCGTCCCCGCCCACCACAGCCCGTCCCAGCCGTCCCAGCAAATCCCAGCCCACCATAGCTCGTCTCAGCTCACTACAGCGCGTCCCAGTCCACCACACCCACCACAGCCCGTCCCAGCCCATTCCAGCCCACCACAGCCTGTCCCAGCTCACCACAACCCACCATAGCCAACCGCAGGCGGTCCCAGCTCACCACAGCCCACCGCAGCCGGTCCCAGCCCACCACACCCCACCGCAGCCCGTCCCACCACACCAGAGTCCATCCCAGCCCACAACGGCCCGTCTCAGCTTACCACGGCCCACCACGGCTTGCCACGGCCCATCCCAGCCCACCACGGCCCTTTCCAGCCCGCCACGGCCCGTCCCAGCCCGCCACGGCCCGTCCCAGCCCGCCACGTCCCGTCCCAGACCACCACGTCCCGTCCCAGCTCGCCACAGCCCGTCCCAGCCCGCCACAGACCACCACAGTTCGTCCCAGCCCACCACAGTTCGTCCCGGCCCGCCACGGCCCAGCCCGGCCCCCCACGCCCCGGCCCGGCCCCCCACGGCCCGGCCCGGCCCCCCACAGCCCGTCCCAGCTCACCACGGCCCGGCCCGGCCCGGCCCAGCCCACGACGGCCTGTCCCAGCCCACGAAAGCCCGTCCCAGCTTACCATATCCCGTCCAAGCTTACCACAGCCCATCACAGCCCACAACGGTCTACCACAGCCCACCACAGACCGTCCCATCCCACCACGGCCCATAACAACCCACCACGGCTCGTCCCAGCCCACCACAGCCTGTCCCAGCCCACCAGAGCCCGTCCCAGCCCACCACGGCCGGTCCCAGCCCACCACGGCCGGTCGCAGCTCACCACGGCCCGTCCCAGACCACCACGGCCCACCACGGCCCGTCGCAGCCCACCACGGCCCGTCCCGGCCCACCACGGCCCGTCCCGGCCCACCATGGCCCGACCCCGCCCACCACGGCCCGACCCCGCCCACCACGGCCCGACCCGGCCCAGCACGGCCCGTCCCGGCCCACCACGGCCCATAACAAACCACCACAGCCCGTCCCGGCCCACTACGGCTCGTCCCAGCCCACCACGGCCCGTCCCAGCCCACCAGAGCCCGTCCCAGCCCACCACGGCCCGTCCCAGCCCGTCCCAGCCCACCACAGCCCGTCCCAGCCCACCACAGCCCACCAAAGCCAGTCCCAGCCCGTCCCAACCCGCCCCAGCCCACGACAGCCCGTCCCAGCCCACCAGACCTCACCAGAGCCCTCCACAGCTCGTCCCAGCCCACCACAGCCCACAAGAGCTTGTCACAGACCACCACAGCCCGTCCCAGCCCACCACAGCCCACTACGGCCCACCACAGCCCGTCCCAGCCCACCACAGCCTGTCCCAGCTCGTCCCAGACCACCACAGCCTCTCACAGCACACCACAGCTCGTAACAGCCCACCACAGCAAGTACCACCCCGTCCCAGCCCACCACGGCCCGCTCAGCCCACCACGGCCCGTCTCAGCTCTCCACGGCCCGTCCCAGACGACCACAGCCCATCCCAGCCCACCAGAGCCCACCACAGCCCGTCACAGCCCACCACGGCCCGTCCCAGCCCACCACAGCCCGTCCCAGCCCACCAGAGCCCGTCCCAGCCTGTTTCAGCCCAGCACGGCTAACCACGGCCTGTCCCGGCCCACCACGGCCAACCACTGTCCACCATGGCCCACCAGAGCACACCACGGCCCACCACGGCCCTTCCCAGTCCACCACAGCCCACCACAGCCTGTCCCAGCCCACCACGGCCCGTCCTAGCCCACCACGGCCCACCCCAGCCCACCACGGCCCGTCGCAGCCCACCACGGCCCGTCCCAGCCCACCACGGCCCATCACAGCCCACCACAGTTCACCACAGCCCGTCCTAGCCAAGCACGGCCCGTCCCAGCCCACCACGGACCACCACGGCCCATCTCAGCCCACCACAGCCTGTCCAAGCCCAGCACAGCCCTCCACAACCCTCCACAGCCCGTCCCAACCCTCCACAGCTCATCCCAGCCTACCACAGCCCGTCGCAGCCCAACACAGCTTATCCCAGCCCACCGAAACCCGTCCCAGCCCACCGCAACCCGTCCCAGCCCACCACAGCCCACCACAGGTCACCACAGCCCACCACCGGTCACCACAGCCCACCACAGGTCACCACAGCCTGTTTCAGCCCACCACGGCAAACTACGGCCCGTCCCAGCCCACCACGGCCCGCCATGGCCCACCACAGCTCGTCCCAGATAAACAAGGCGCACCACAGCCCACCACGGCCCGTCCCGGCCCACCACAGCCCGTCCCAGCACACCACAGCCCACCACAGCCCACCACAGCCCGTCCCAGCCCGTCCCAGCCCACCACGGCCCACCACAGCCCGTCCCAGCCCACCACAGCCCGTCCCAGCCCACCACAAGCCGTCCTAGCCCACCACAGACCTCCAGAGCCCGTCTCAGCTCACCACAGCCTATCCCAGCCCACCACGGCCCACCACAGCCCACCACGGCCCGTCCCAGCCCACCACGGCCCGTCCCAGCCCACCACAGCCTGTCCAAGCCCAGCACAGCCCTCCACAACCCTCCACAGCCCGTCCCAACCCTCCACAGCTCATCCCAGCCTACCACAGCCCGTCCCAGCCCAACACAGCTTATCCCAGCCCACCGAAATCCGTCCCAGCCCACCACAGCCCACCACAGGTCACCACAGCCCACCACCGGTCACCACAGCCCACCACAGGTCACCACAGCCTGTTTCAGCCCACCACGGCAAACCACGGCCCGTCCAAGCCCACCACGGCCCGCCATGGCCCACCACAGCTCGTCCCAGATAAACACGGCGCACCACAGCCCACCACAGCCCGTCCCGGCCCACCACAGCCCGTCCCAGCACACCACAGCCCACCACAGCCCATCACAGCCCACCACAGCCCGTCCAAGGCCATCCCAGCCCGTCTCAGCCCACCACAGCCTGTCCCAGCTTGTCCCAGCTCGTCCAAGCCTGTCCCAGACCCCCAGAGCCTGTCGCAGCCCACCACAGCCCGTCACAGCCCGTCCCAGCTCTCCACAACCCACCGCAGCCCGTCCCAGCCCACCACAGCCCGTCCCAGCCTACCACGGCCCACGAAAGCCCACCACAGCCCACCACGGCCCACCACAGCCCGTCCCAGCCCACCACAAGCCGTCCTAGCCCACCACAGACCTCCAGAGCCCGTCTCAGCTCACCACAGCCTATCCCAGCCCACCACGGCCCACCGCAGCCTATCCCAACCCGTCCCAGCCCACCACGGCCCGTCCCAGCCCACCACGGCCCGTCCCAGCCCGTCCCAGCCCACGACAGCCCGTCCCAGGCCACCACAGCCCACCAGAGCCCACCACAGCTCGTCCCAGCCCACCACAGCCCACAAGAGCTTGTCACAGACCACCACAGCCCGTCCCAGCACACCACAGCCCACTACGGCCCACCACAGCCCGTCCCAGCCCACCACAGCCCGTCCCAGCCCACCACAGCCCGTCCCAGCTCGTCCCAGACCACCACAGCCTCTCACAGCACACCACAGCCCGTAACAGCCCACCACAGCAAGTACCAGCCCGTCCCAGCCCACCATGGCCCGTCTCAGCCCACCACGGCCCGTCCCGGCCCACCACAGCCCGTCCCAGCACACCACAGCCCACCACAGCCCATCACAGCCCACCCCAGCCCGTCCCAGCTTACCACAGCCCACCACAGCCCGTCCCAGCCCACCACAGCCCATCCCAGCCCACCACAGCCCGTCCCAGCCCACCACTGCCCGTCCCAGCCCGTCCCAGCCCGTCCCAACCCACCAAAGCCCGTCCCAGCACACCACAGCCCACCACAGCCCGTCCCAGCCCACCACAGCCCGTCCCAGCCCACCACAGCCCGTCCCAGCCCACCACAGCCCGTCCCAGCTTACCACAGCCCACACCAGACCGTCCCAGCCCACCACAGCCCGTCCCAGCCCACCACAGCCCGTCCCAGCCCACCACTGCCCGTCCCAGCCCGTCCCAGCCCGTCCCAACCCACCACAGCCCGTCCCAGCCCACCACAGCCCACCACAGCCCACCACAGCCCACAGCAGCCCATCCCAGCCCACCACGGCCCGACCCAGCCCGTGCCAACCCGTCACTACACACCAGAGCCCATCACAGCCCACCACGGTCCACCACAGCCCACCACAGCCCGTCCCAGCCCACCACGGCCCATAACAACCCACCACGGCCCGTCCCGGCCTACTACGGCACGTCCCAGCCCACCACAGCCCGTCCCAGCCAACCACGGCCCGTCCCAGCTCACCACGGCCCGTCCCAGCCCACCGCAGCATGTCCTAGCCCTTCGCAGCCCGTCCCAGCCCACCGCAGCCCGTCCCAGCCCACCGCAGCCCGTCCCAGCCGTCCCAGCAAATCCCAGCCTACCATAGCCCGTCTCAGCTCACCACAGCGCGTCCCAGCCCGTCCCAGCCCACCACATAAAGTACCAGCCCATAAAAGCCCACCACAGCCCGTCCCAGCCCACCACAGCCCGTCCCAGCCCGTCCCAGTTTACCACAGCCCGTCCCAGCCCATGAAAGCCTGTCCCAGCTTACCACATCCCGTCCCAGCCCACCACGGTCCACCACAGCCCACCACAGCTTGTCCCAGCCCACCACGGTCCACCACAGCCCACCGCAGCAGGTCCCAGGCCACCACAGCCCACCGAAGCTGGTCCCAGCCCACCACAGCCCGTCCCACCACACCAGAGGCCGTCCCCTCCCACCACGGCCCATCCCGGCCCACCACGGCCCGTCCCGTCCCACCACGGCCCGTCGCAGCCCGCCACGGCTTGTCCCAACCTGCCACGGCCCGTCCCAGCCCGCCACGTCCCGTCCCAGCACGCCACAGACCACCACAGTTCATCCCAACCCACCACAGTTCGTCCCAGCCCGCCACGGCCTGTCCTGGCCCACCACGGCCTGTCCCGGCCCACCACGGCCAACCACTGTCCACCATGGCCCACCAGAGCACACCACGGCCCACCACGGCCCTTCCCAGTCCACCACAGCCCACCACAGCCTGTCCCAGCCCACCACGGCCCGTCCTAGCCCACCACGGCCCACCCCAGCCCACCACGGCCCGTCCCAGCCCACCACGGCCCGTCCCAGCCCACCACGGCCCGTCCCAGCCCGTCCCAGCCCACGACAGCCCGTCCCAGCCTACCAGAGCCCACCAGAGCCCACCACAGCTCGTCCCAGCCCACCACAGCCCACAAGAGCTTGTCACAGACCACCACAGCCCGTCCCAGCCCACCACAGCCCACTACGGCCCACCACAGCCCGTCCCAGTCCACCACAGCCCGTCCCAGCCCACCACAGCCCGTCCCAGCCCACCACAGCCCGTCCCAGCTCGTCCCAGCCCACCACAGCCCGTAACAGCCCACCACAGCAAGTACCAGCCCGTCCCAGCCCACCACGGCCCGTCTCAGCCAACCACGGCCCGTCTGAGCCCACCACGGCCAGTCTCAGCTCACCACAACCTGTCCCAGACGACCACAGCCCGTCCCAGCTCACCACAGCCCGTCCCAGCCCACCACAGCCCGTCCCAGCCCACCACAGCCCGTCCCAGCCCGTCCCAGCCCACCACATCCCGTCCCAGCCCACCAGAGCCCGTCCCAGCCTGTTTCAGCCCACCACGGCTAACCACGGCCTGTCCCGGCCCACCACGGCCAACCACGGTCCACCATGGCCCACCAGAGCACACCATGGCCCACCACGGCCCTTCCCAGTCCACCACAGCCCACCACAGCCTGTCCCAGCCCACCACGGCCCGTCCCAGCCCACCACGGCCCACCCCAGCCCACCACGGCCCGTCCCAGCCCACCACGGCCCGTCCCAGCCCACCACGGCCCATAACAACCCACCACGGCCCATAACAACCCACCACGGCCCATAACAACGCACCACGGCCCATAACAACCCACCACGGCCCGTCCCGGCCTACTACGCCTCGTCCCAGCCCACCACAGCCTGTCCACAGCCCACCAGAGCCCGTCCCAGCCCACCACGGCCCGTCCCAGCCCGTCCCAGCCCACCACAGCCCGTCCCAGCTCATTCCAGACCACCAGAACTCGTCTCAGCCCATCCCAGCCCAACACAGCCCATCTCAAGCTCACCAGAACCCACCACAGCCCACCATAGCCCGTCCCAGCTCACCACAGCCCGTCCCAGCCCATCCCAGCCCGTCGCAGCCCACCGCAGCCCGTCCCACCAAACCACAGACCGTCCCTGTCCACCACAGACCGTCCCAGCATGTCCCAGCCCGTCCCAGCCCATCACAGCCTGTTCCAGATCACCACAAACCGTTCCAGCCCACCACAGCCCTTCCCAGCCTGTCCCTGCCCAACACAGCCCGTCCCAGCCCACCACAGCCCGTCACAGCCCGTCACAGCCCACCACAGCCCGTCCAAGCACACCACAGACCGTCCCAGCATGTCCCAGCCCGTCCCAGCCCATCACATCCCGTTCCAGACCACCACAGCCCACCACAGCCCTTCCCAGCCGGTCCCAGCCCACCACAGCCCGTCTCCGCACACCACAGCCCGTCTCCGCCCACCACAGCCCGTCTCCGCCCACCACAGCCCGTCCCCGCCCACCACAGCTTGGCCCAGCCCACCACAGCCCGTCCCAGCCCAGCCACAGCCCGTTCCAGACCACCAGAGCCCACCACAGCCCACCACAGAATGTCCCAGGCCATCACAGCCTATCTCAGCCTATCCCAGCCTGTCCCAGCCCGTCCCAGCCCGTCCCAGCAGACCACAGCTCGTCCCAGCCCGTACCAGCCTGTCCCAGCCCGTCCCCGCCCACCACAGCCCGTCCCAGCCCACCACATTCTGTCCCAGCCCACCAGAGACCGTCCCAGACCGTCCCAGCCCACCACAGCCCGTCCCAGCACACCACAGCCCGTCCCAGCCCACCACAGCCCGTCCCAGCCCGTCCCAGCCCACCACAGCCCGTCCCAGCACACCACAACCCGTCCCAGCCTGTCCCAGCCCACCACAGCCCGTTCCAGACCCCCAGAGCCTGTCCCAGCCCACCACAGCCCGTTCCAGACCACCACAGCCCGTCCCCGCCATCCACAGCCCGTCCCAGCTCATTCCAGACCACCAGAACTCGTCTCAGCCCATCCCAGGCCAACACAGCCCATCTCAAGCTCACCAGAACCCACCACAGCCCACCATAGCCCGTCCCAGCCCACCACGCCCCACCACAGACCATCCCAGTCCACCACAACCCACCACAGCCTGTCCCAGCCCACCACGGCCCGTCCCAGCCCACCACGGACCACCACGGCCCATCTCAGCCCACCACAGCCTGTCCAAGCCCAGCACAGCCCTCCACAACCCTCCACAGCCCGTCCCAACCCTCCACAGCTCATCCCAGCCTACCACAGCCCGTCGCAGCCCAACACAGCTTATCCCAGCCCACCGCAGCCCGTCCCAGCCCACCGCAGCCCGTCCTAGCCCACCGAAACCCGTCCCAGCCCACCGCAACCCGTCCCAGCCCACCGCAACCCGTCCCAGCCCACCACAGCCCACCACAGGTCACCACAGCCCACCACAGGTCACCACAGCCTGTTTCAGCCCACCCCGGCAAACCACGGCCCGTCCCAGCCCACCACGGCCCGCCATGGCCCACCACAGCTCGTCCCAGACAAACACGGCGTACCACAGCCCACCACGGCCCGTCCCGGCCCACCACAGCCCGTCCCAGCCCACCACAGCCCGTCCCAGCCCACCACAGCCCGTCCCAGCTTACCACAGCCCACACCAGACCGTCCCAGCCCACCACAGCCCGTCCCAGCCCACCACAGCCCGTCCCAGCCCACCACTGCCCGTCCCAGCCCGTCCCAGCCCGTCCCAACCCACCACAGCCCGTCCCAGCCCACCACAGCCCACCACAGCCCACCACAGCCCACAGCAGCCCATCCCAGCCCACCACGGCCCGACCCAGCCCGTGCCAACCCGTCACTACACACCAGAGCCCATCACAGCCCACCACGGTCCACCACAGCCCACCACAGCCCGTCCCAGCCCACCACGGCCCATAACAACCCACCACGGCCCGTCCCGGCCTACTACGGCACGTCCCAGCCCACCACAGCCCGTCCCAGCCAACCACGGCCCGTCCCAGCTCACCACGGCCCGTCCCAGCCCACCGCAGCATGTCCTAGCCCTTCGCAGCCCGTCCCAGCCCACCGCAGCCCGTCCCAGCCCACCGCAGCCCGTCCCAGCCGTCCCAGCAAATCCCAGCCTACCATAGCCCGTCTCAGCTCACCACAGCGCGTCCCAGCCCGTCCCAGCCCACCACATAAAGTACCAGCCCATAAAAGCCCACCACAGCCCGTCCCAGCCCACCACAGCCCGTCCCAGCCCGTCCCAGTTTACCACAGCCCGTCCCAGCCCATGAAAGCCTGTCCCAGCTTACCACATCCCGTCCCAGCCCACCACGGTCCACCACAGCCCACCACAGCTTGTCCCAGCCCACCACGGTCCACCACAGCCCACCGCAGCAGGTCCCAGGCCACCACAGCCCACCGAAGCTGGTCCCAGCCCACCACAGCCCGTCCCACCACACCAGAGGCCGTCCCCTCCCACCACGGCCCATCCCGGCCCACCACGGCCCGTCCCGTCCCACCACGGCCCGTCGCAGCCCGCCACGGCTTGTCCCAACCTGCCACGGCCCGTCCCAGCCCGCCACGTCCCGTCCCAGCACGCCACAGACCACCACAGTTCATCCCAACCCACCACAGTTCGTCCCAGCCCGCCACGGCCTGTCCTGGCCCACCACGGCCTGTCCCGGCCCACCACGGCCAACCACTGTCCACCATGGCCCACCAGAGCACACCACGGCCCACCACGGCCCTTCCCAGTCCACCACAGCCCACCACAGCCTGTCCCAGCCCACCACGGCCCGTCCTAGCCCACCACGGCCCACCCCAGCCCACCACGGCCCGTCCCAGCCCACCACGGCCCGTCCCAGCCCACCACGGCACGTCCCAGCCCGTCCCAGCCCACGACAGCCCGTCCCAGCCTACCAGAGCCCACCAGAGCCCACCACAGCTCGTCCCAGCCCACCACAGCCCACAAGAGCTTGTCACAGACCACCACAGCCCGTCCCAGCCCACCACAGCCCACTACGGCCCACCACAGCCCGTCCCAGTCCACCACAGCCCGTCCCAGCCCACCACAGCCCGTCCCAGCCCACCACAGCCCGTCCCAGCTCGTCCCAGCCCACCACAGCCCGTAACAGCCCACCACAGCAAGTACCAGCCCGTCCCAGCCCACCACGGCCCGTCTCAGCCAACCACGGCCCGTCTGAGCCCACCACGGCCAGTCTCAGCTCACCACAACCTGTCCCAGACGACCACAGCCCGTCCCAGCTCACCACAGCCCGTCCCAGCCCACCACAGCCCGTCCCAGCCCACCACAGCCCGTCCCAGCCCGTCCCAGCCCACCACATCCCGTCCCAGCCCACCAGAGCCCGTCCCAGCCTGTTTCAGCCCACCACGGCTAACCACGGCCTGTCCCGGCCCACCACGGCCAACCACGGTCCACCATGGCCCACCAGAGCACACCATGGCCCACCACGGCCCTTCCCAGTCCACCACAGCCCACCACAGCCTGTCCCAGCCCACCACGGCCCGTCCCAGCCCACCACGGCCCACCCCAGCCCACCACGGCCCGTCCCAGCCCACCACGGCCCGTCCCAGCCCACCACGGCCCATAACAACCCACCACGGCCCATAACAACCCACCACGGCCCATAACAACGCACCACGGCCCATAACAACCCACCACGGCCCGTCCCGGCCTACTACGCCTCGTCCCAGCCCACCACAGCCTGTCCACAGCCCACCAGAGCCCGTCCCAGCCCACCACGGCCCGTCCCAGCCCGTCCCAGCCCACCACAGCCCGTCCCAGCCCACCACAGCCCACCACAGCCAGTCCCAGCCCGTCCCAACCCGCCCCAGCCCAGCACGGCCCGTCCCAGCCCACCACGACCCGTCCCAGCCCACCACGACCCACCACAGCCGGTTACAGCTTATCACAGCCCGTCCCAGCCCAACACAGGCCGTCTCTGCTCACCACCAGAGCCCGTCCCAGCCCACCACGGCCCGTCCCAGCCCACCACGGCTCTCCACAGCTCTCCATAGCCCGGTCCAATCCTCCACAGCCCGTCCCAGCCCAACACAGCCCGTCCCAGCCCAACACAGCTTATCCCAGCCCACCATAGCCCGTCCCCGCCCACCACAGCCCGTCCCCGCCCACCACAGCCCGTCCCCGCCCACCACAGCCCGTCCCAGCCGTCCCAGCAAATCCCAGCCCACCATAGCTCGTCTCAGCTCACTACAGCGCGTCCCAGTCCACCACACCCACCACAGCCCGTCCCAGCCCATTCCAGCCCACCACAGCCTGTCCCAGCTCACCACAACCCACCATAGCCAACCGCAGGCGGTCCCAGCTCACCACAGCCCACCGCAGCCGGTCCCAGCCCACCACACCCCACCGCAGCCCGTCCCACCACACCAGAGTCCATCCCAGCCCACAACGGCCCGTCTCAGCTTACCACGGCCCACCACGGCTTGCCACGGCCCATCCCAGCCCACCACGGCCCTTTCCAGCCCGCCACGGCCCGTCCCAGCCCGCCACGGCCCGTCCCAGCCCGCCACGTCCCGTCCCAGACCACCACGTCCCGTCCCAGCTCGCCACAGCCCGTCCCAGCCCGCCACAGACCACCACAGTTCGTCCCAGCCCACCACAGTTCGTCCCGGCCCGCCACGGCCCAGCCCGGCCCCCCACGCCCCGGCCCGGCCCCCCACGGCCCGGCCCGGCCCCCCACAGCCCGTCCCAGCTCACCACGGCCCGGCCCGGCCCGGCCCAGCCCACGACGGCCTGTCCCAGCCCACGAAAGCCCGTCCCAGCTTACCATATCCCGTCCAAGCTTACCACAGCCCATCACAGCCCACAACGGTCTACCACAGCCCACCACAGACCGTCCCATCCCACCACGGCCCATAACAACCCACCACGGCTCGTCCCAGCCCACCACAGCCTGTCCCAGCCCACCAGAGCCCGTCCCAGCCCACCACGGCCGGTCCCAGCCCACCACGGCCGGTCGCAGCTCACCACGGCCCGTCCCAGACCACCACGGCCCACCACGGCCCGTCGCAGCCCACCACGGCCCGTCCCGGCCCACCACGGCCCGTCCCGGCCCACCATGGCCCGACCCCGCCCACCACGGCCCGACCCCGCCCACCACGGCCCGACCCGGCCCAGCACGGCCCGTCCCGGCCCACCACGGCCCATAACAAACCACCACAGCCCGTCCCGGCCCACTACGGCTCGTCCCAGCCCACCACGGCCCGTCCCAGCCCACCAGAGCCCGTCCCAGCCCACCACGGCCCGTCCCAGCCCGTCCCAGCCCACCACAGCCCGTCCCAGCCCACCACAGCCCACCAAAGCCAGTCCCAGCCCGTCCCAACCCGCCCCAGCCCACGACAGCCCGTCCCAGCCCACCAGACCTCACCAGAGCCCTCCACAGCTCGTCCCAGCCCACCACAGCCCACAAGAGCTTGTCACAGACCACCACAGCCCGTCCCAGCCCACCACAGCCCACTACGGCCCACCACAGCCCGTCCCAGCCCACCACAGCCTGTCCCAGCTCGTCCCAGACCACCACAGCCTCTCACAGCACACCACAGCTCGTAACAGCCCACCACAGCAAGTACCACCCCGTCCCAGCCCACCACGGCCCGCTCAGCCCACCACGGCCCGTCTCAGCTCTCCACGGCCCGTCCCAGACGACCACAGCCCATCCCAGCCCACCAGAGCCCACCACAGCCCGTCACAGCCCACCACGGCCCGTCCCAGCCCACCACAGCCCGTCCCAGCCCACCAGAGCCCGTCCCAGCCTGTTTCAGCCCAGCACGGCTAACCACGGCCTGTCCCGGCCCACCACGGCCAACCACTGTCCACCATGGCCCACCAGAGCACACCACGGCCCACCACGGCCCTTCCCAGTCCACCACAGCCCACCACAGCCTGTCCCAGCCCACCACGGCCCGTCCTAGCCCACCACGGCCCACCCCAGCCCACCACGGCCCGTCGCAGCCCACCACGGCCCGTCCCAGCCCACCACGGCCCATCACAGCCCACCACAGTTCACCACAGCCCGTCCTAGCCAAGCACGGCCCGTCCCAGCCCACCACGGACCACCACGGCCCATCTCAGCCCACCACAGCCTGTCCAAGCCCAGCACAGCCCTCCACAACCCTCCACAGCCCGTCCCAACCCTCCACAGCTCATCCCAGCCTACCACAGCCCGTCGCAGCCCAACACAGCTTATCCCAGCCCACCGAAACCCGTCCCAGCCCACCGCAACCCGTCCCAGCCCACCACAGCCCACCACAGGTCACCACAGCCCACCACCGGTCACCACAGCCCACCACAGGTCACCACAGCCTGTTTCAGCCCACCACGGCAAACTACGGCCCGTCCCAGCCCACCACGGCCCGCCATGGCCCACCACAGCTCGTCCCAGATAAACAAGGCGCACCACAGCCCACCACGGCCCGTCCCGGCCCACCACAGCCCGTCCCAGCACACCACAGCCCACCACAGCCCACCACAGCCCGTCCCAGCCCGTCCCAGCCCACCACGGCCCACCACAGCCCGTCCCAGCCCACCACAGCCCGTCCCAGCCCACCACAAGCCGTCCTAGCCCACCACAGACCTCCAGAGCCCGTCTCAGCTCACCACAGCCTATCCCAGCCCACCACGGCCCACCACAGCCCACCACGGCCCGTCCCAGCCCACCACGGCCCGTCCCAGCCCACCACAGCCTGTCCAAGCCCAGCACAGCCCTCCACAACCCTCCACAGCCCGTCCCAACCCTCCACAGCTCATCCCAGCCTACCACAGCCCGTCCCAGCCCAACACAGCTTATCCCAGCCCACCGAAATCCGTCCCAGCCCACCACAGCCCACCACAGGTCACCACAGCCCACCACCGGTCACCACAGCCCACCACAGGTCACCACAGCCTGTTTCAGCCCACCACGGCAAACCACGGCCCGTCCAAGCCCACCACGGCCCGCCATGGCCCACCACAGCTCGTCCCAGATAAACACGGCGCACCACAGCCCACCACAGCCCGTCCCGGCCCACCACAGCCCGTCCCAGCACACCACAGCCCACCACAGCCCATCACAGCCCACCACAGCCCGTCCAAGGCCATCCCAGCCCGTCTCAGCCCACCACAGCCTGTCCCAGCTTGTCCCAGCTCGTCCAAGCCTGTCCCAGACCCCCAGAGCCTGTCGCAGCCCACCACAGCCCGTCACAGCCCGTCCCAGCTCTCCACAACCCACCGCAGCCCGTCCCAGCCCACCACAGCCCGTCCCAGCCTACCACGGCCCACGAAAGCCCACCACAGCCCACCACGGCCCACCACAGCCCGTCCCAGCCCACCACAAGCCGTCCTAGCCCACCACAGACCTCCAGAGCCCGTCTCAGCTCACCACAGCCTATCCCAGCCCACCACGGCCCACCGCAGCCTATCCCAACCCGTCCCAGCCCACCACGGCCCGTCCCAGCCCACCACGGCCCGTCCCAGCCCGTCCCAGCCCACGACAGCCCGTCCCAGGCCACCACAGCCCACCAGAGCCCACCACAGCTCGTCCCAGCCCACCACAGCCCACAAGAGCTTGTCACAGACCACCACAGCCCGTCCCAGCACACCACAGCCCACTACGGCCCACCACAGCCCGTCCCAGCCCACCACAGCCCGTCCCAGCCCACCACAGCCCGTCCCAGCTCGTCCCAGACCACCACAGCCTCTCACAGCACACCACAGCCCGTAACAGCCCACCACAGCAAGTACCAGCCCGTCCCAGCCCACCATGGCCCGTCTCAGCCCACCACGGCCCGTCCCGGCCCACCACAGCCCGTCCCAGCACACCACAGCCCACCACAGCCCATCACAGCCCACCCCAGCCCGTCCCAGCTTACCACAGCCCACCACAGCCCGTCCCAGCCCACCACAGCCCATCCCAGCCCACCACAGCCCGTCCCAGCCCACCACTGCCCGTCCCAGCCCGTCCCAGCCCGTCCCAACCCACCAAAGCCCGTCCCAGCACACCACAGCCCACCACAGCCCGTCCCAGCCCACCACAGCCCGTCCCAGCCCACCACTGCCCGTCCCAGCCCACCAGAGCCCGTCCCAACCCACCACAGCCCCTCCCAGCCCACGACAGCCCACCACAGCCCACCACAGCCCGTCCCAGCCCACCACGGCCCGTCCCAGCCCGTGCCAAACCGTCACAACACACCACAGCGCACCACAGCCCGTCCCTACCCACCACAGCATGTCCCAGCCCACCACAGCCCACCACAGCCCTTCAGAACCCACCACAGCCCACCACAGCCCGTCCTAGCCCACCACAGCCCGTCCCAGGCCACCACAGACCACCACAGCCAACCACAGCCCGTGCCAGCCCACCACAGCCCGCCTCAGCCCACTACAGCCCGTCCCAGCCCACCACAGCCCGTCCCAGCCCACCACAGCCCACCACAGCTTGTCCCAGCCCACCATAACCAACAACAGCCTATCCCAGTCGATCCCAGCCCACCACAGCCCGTCCCATCACACCACAGCCCACCACAGCCCGTCCCAGCCAACCACGGCCCGTCCCAGCCCACCACGGCCCACCACAGCCCACCACGGCCCATCCGGGCCCAACACAGCCCACCAAGGCGCACCACAGCCCATCCCAGCCCATTACAGCCTGTCCCAGACAACCACATCCCATCTCAGCACACCACGGCCCGTCCCAGCCCACCACAACCGACCACAGCCCACCACAGCCCACCACGGCCGACCACAGCCCACAACGGCAGACCACAGCCCACCACGGCCCATCCCAGCCCACCACGGCCCGTCCCAGCCCACCACGGCTCGTCCCAGCCCACCACGGCCCGTCCCAGCCCACCACGGCCCATCACAGCCCACCACAGTTCACCACAGCCTGTCCTAGCCCAGCACGGCCCGTCCCAGCCCACCACGGACCACCACGGCCCATCTCAGCCCACCACAGCCTGTCCAAGCCCAGCACAGCCCTCCACAACCCTCCACAGCCCGTCCCAACCCTCCACAGCTCATCCCAGCCTACCACAGCCCGTCGCAGCCCAACACAGCTTATCCCAGCCCACCGCAGCCCGTCCCAGCCCACCGCAGCCCGTTCTAGCCAGCCGAAACCCGTCCCAGCCAACCGCAACCCGTCCCAGCCCACCACAGCCCACCACAGGTCACCACAGCCCACCACCGGTCACCACAGCCCACCACAGGTCACCACAGCCTGTTTCAGCCCACCACGGCAAACCACGGCCCGTCCCAGCCCACCACGGCTCGTCCCAGCCCACCACGGCCCGTCCCAGCCCACCACGGCCCATCACAGCCCACCACAGTTCACCACAGCCTGTCCTAGCCCAGCACGGCCCGTCCCAGCCCACCACGGACCACCACGGCCCATCTCAGCCCACCACAGCCTGTCCAAGCCCAGCACAGCCCTCCACAACCCTCCACAGCCCGTCCCAACCCTCCACAGCTCATCCCAGCCTACCACAGCCCGTCGCAGCCCAACACAGCTTATCCCAGCCCACCGCAGCCCGTCCCAGCCCACCGCAGCCCGTTCTAGCCAGCCGAAACCCGTCCCAGCCAACCGCAACCCGTCCCAGCCCACCACAGCCCACCACAGGTCACCACAGCCCACCACCGGTCACCACAGCCCACCACAGGTCACCACAGCCTGTTTCAGCCCACCCCGGCAAACCACGGCCCGTCCCAGCCCACCACGGCCCGCCATGGCCCACCACAGCTCGTCCCAGATAAACACGGCACACCACAGCCCACCACGGCCCGTCCCGGCCCACCACAGCCCGTCCCAGCACACCACAGCCCACCACAGCCCATCACAGCCCACCACAGCCCGTCCCAGCTTACCACAGCCCACACCAGACCGTCCCAGGCCACCACAGCCCGTCCCAGCCCACTACTACCCGTCCCAGCCCACCACTGCCCGTCCCAGCCCGTCCCAACGCACCAAAGCCCGTCCCAGCACATCACAGCCCACCACAGCCCATCACAGCCCACCACAGCCCGTCCTAGCTTACCACAGCCCACACCAGACCGTCCCAGCCCACCACAGCCCGTCCCAGCCCACCACAGCCCGTCCCAGCCCACCACTGCCCGTCCCAGCCCACCACTGCCCGTCCCAGCCCGCCCCAGCCCGTCCAAACCCACCACAGCCCGTCCCAGCCCACCACAGCCCACCACAGCCCACCGCAGCCCATCCCAGCCCACCACGGCCCGACCGAGCCCGTGCCAACCCGTCACAACACACCACAGCCCACCACAGCCCACCAAAGCCCGTCCCAGCACACCACAGCCCACCACAGCCCATCACAGCCCACCACAGCCCGTCCCAGCTTACCACAGCCCACACTACAGCCCGTCCCAGCACACCACAGCCTGTCCCAGCCCACCACAGCCCGTCCCAGCCCACCACTGCCCGTCCCAGCCCACCACTGCCCGTCCCAGCCGGTCCCAGCCCGTCCCAGCCGGTCCCAGCCCGTCCCAGCCCACCACAGCCCACCACAGCCCACCGCAGCCCATCCCAGCCCACCACGGCCCGTCCCAGCCCGTGCCAACCCGTCACAACACACCACAGCCCACCACAGCCCGTCCCTACCCACCGCAGCGTGTCCCAACCCACCACAGCCCACCACAGCCCTTCAGAACCCACCACAGCCCACCACAGCCCGTCCCAGCCCACCGCAGCACGTCCCAGGCCACCACAGACCACCACAGCCCACCACAGGCCGTGAAGCCCACCACAGCCCGCCTCAGCCCACTACAGCCCGTCCTAGCCCACCACAGCCCGTCCCAGCCCACCACGGCCCACCACAGCCCACCACGGCCCATCCGGGCCCAACACAGCCCACCAAGGCGCACCACAGCCCATCCCAGCCCATTACAGCCTGTCCCAGACCACCACATCCCATCTCAGCACACCACGGCCCGTCCCAGCCCACCACAACCGACCACAGCCCACCACAGCCCACCACGGCCGACCACAGCCCACCACGGCCCATCCAAGCCCACCACGGCCCATCCAAGCCCACCACGGTCCACCACGGCACGTCCCAGCCCACCACAGAGCACCACAGCCCGTCCCAGCCCGTCCCAGCCCACCACAGTATGTCCCAGACCACCAGAGCCCGTCCCAGCCCACCACAGCCCGTCCCAGCCCACCACAGCCCACCACGCCCCGTGCCAACCCACCAGAGCCCGTCCCAGCTCACCACAGCCCACCACAGCCCGTCCCAGACCACAAGAGGTCGTCCCAGCCCACCACTAACCCACAAAAGCCCGTCCCCGCCCACCACAGCCCGTCCCAGCCCACCACAGCCCACCACGCCCCGTGCCAATCCACCAGAGCCCGTCCCAGCTTACCACAGCCCACTACAGCCCACCACAGCCTGTCCCAGCCCGTCCCAGCCCACCAGAGGTCGTCCCAGCTCACCACAACCCACCACAGCCCTTCCCAGCCCATCCCAGCCCACCACAGCTCGTCCCAGCCCACCACGGCCGCCGCAGACCATCAGAGCCCGTCCCAGCCCACCACAATCCCGTCCCAGCCCACTATAGCCCGTCCCAGCCCACCACAACCCGTTCTAGCTCACCACAACCCACCACAGCGCACCATAGCCCACCACAGCCCACCACAGCGCACCAGAGTCTGTCCCGGCCCACCAGAGCCTGTCCCAGCCCACCACAGCCCGTCCCAGCCCACCGCAGGCCGCCACGGCCCGTCCCAGCCCACCACAGCCCATTCCAGACCACCAGAGCCCTTCCCAGTTCACCACAGCATGTCCCAGCACACCACAGCCCACCACAGCCCGTCCAATTTCACCACAGCCCATCTCAGCTCACCACAACCCACCACAGCCCGTCCCAGCCCACCGCAGCCTATCCCAACCCGTCCCAGCCCACCACGGCCCGTCCCAGCCCACCACGGCCCGTCCCAGCCCACCACGGCCCGTCCCAGCTCGTCCCAGACCACCACAGCCTCTCACAGCACACCACAGCCCATAACAGCCCACCACAGCAAGTACCAGCCCGTCCCAGCCCACCACGGCCCGTCTCAGCCCACCACGGCCCGTCTCAGCTCACCACAACCCGTCCCAGACGACCACAGCCCGTCCCAGCCCACCACAGCCCGTCCCAGCCCACCACGGCCCGTCCCAGCCCACCACATCCCGTCCCAGCCCACCAGAGCCCGTCCCAGCCTGTTTCAGCCCACCACGGCTAACCACGGCCTGTCCCGGCCCACCACGGCCAACCACGGTCCACCATGGCCCACCAGAGCACACCACGGCCCACCACGGCCCTTCCCAGTCCACCACAGCCCACCACAGCCTGTCCCAGCCCACCACGGCCCGTCCCAGCCCACCACGGCCCGTCCCAGCCCACCACGGCCCATCACAGCCCACCACAGTTCACCACAGCCCGTCCTAGCCCAGCACGGCCCGTCCCAGCCCACCACGGACCACCACGGCCCATCTCAGCCCACCACAGCCTGTCCAAGCCCAGCACAGCCCTCCACAACCCTCCACAGCCCGTCCCAACCCTCCACAGCTCATCCCAGCCTACCACAGCCCGTCGCAGCCCAACACAGCTTATCCCAGCCCACCGCAACCCGTCCCAGCCCACCGCAACCCGTCCCAGCCCACCACAGCCCACCACAGGTCACCACAGGCCACCACCGGTCACCACAGCCCACCACAGGTCACCACAGCCCACCACCGGTCACCACAGCCCACCACAGGTCACCACAGCCTGTTTCAGCCCACAACGGCAAACCACGGCCCGTCCCAGCCCACCACGGCCCGCCATGGCCCACCACAGCTCGTCCCAGATAAACACGGCACACCACAGCCGACCACAGCCCGTCCCGGCCCACCACAGCCCGTCCCAGCACACCACAGCCCACCACAGCCCATCACAGCCCACCACAGCCCGTCCCAGCTTACCACAGCCCACCACAGACCGTCCCAGCCCACCACAGACCGTCCCAGCCCACCACTGCCCGTCCCAGCCCACCACTGCCCGTCCCAGCCCGTCCCAACCCTCCAAAGCCCGTCCCAGCACAACACAGCCCACCACAGCCCATCACAGCCCACCACAGCCCGTCCCAGCTTACCACAGCCCACACCAGACCGTCCCAGCCCACCACAGCCCGTCCCAGCCCACCACAGCCCGTCCCAGCCCACCACTGCCCGTCCCAGCCCACCACTGCCCGTCCCAGCCCCTCCCAGCCCGTCCCAACCCACCACAGCCCGTCCCAGCCCACCACAGCCCACAACAGCCCACCGCAGCCCATCCCAGCCCACCACGGCCCGTCCCAGCCCGTGCCAACCCGTCACAACACACCACAGCCCACCACAGCCCGTCCCTACCCACCGCAGCGTGTCCCAACCCACCACAGCCCACCACAGCCCTTCAGAACCCACCACAGCCCACCACAGCCTGTCCCAGCCCACCACAGCACGTCCCAGGCCACCACAGACCACCACAGCCCACCACAGCCCGTGAAGCCCACCACAGCCCGCCTCAGCCCACTACAGCCCGTCCCAGCCCACCACAGCCCACCACACCTTGTCCCAGACCACCACAGCTCTTCCCAGCCCACCATAACCAACCACATCCTATCCCAGCCGATCCCAGCCCACCACAGCCCGTCCCATTACACCACAGCCCACCACAGCCCGTCCCAGCCAACCACGGCCCGTCCCAGCCCACCACAGCCCGTCCAAGCCCACCACGGCCCACCACAGCCCACCACGGCCCACCACAGCCCACCACGGCCCATCCGGGCCCAACACAGCCCACCAAGGCGCACCACAGCGCATCCCAGCCCATTACAGCCTGTCCCAGACCACCACATCCCATCTCAGCCCACCACAGCCCGTCCCAGCCCACCACAACCGACCACAGCCCACCACAGCCCACCACGGCCGACCACAGCCCACCACGGCAGACCACAGCCCACCACGGCCCATCCAAGCCCACCACGGCCCATCCAAGCCCACCACGGTCCACCACGGCACGTCCCAGCCCACCACAGAGCACCACAGCCCGTCCCAGCCCGTCCCAGCCCACCACAGTATGTCCCAGACCACCAGAGCCCGTCCCAGCCCACCACAGCCCGTCCCAGCCCACCACAGCCCACCACGCCCCGTGCCAACCCACCAGAGCCCGTCCCAGCTCACCACAGCCCACCACAGCCCGTCCCAGACCACAAGAGGTCGTCCCAGCCCACCACTAACCCACCAAAGCCCGTCCCCGCCCACCACAGCCCGTCCCAGCCAACCACAGCGCACCACAGCCTGTCCCAACCCACCTGAGCCCGTCCCAGCTTACCACAGCCCAACACAGCCCGTCACAGCCCGTCACAGCCCACCAGAGGTCGTCCCAGCTCACCACAACCCACCACAGCCCTCCCCAGCCCGTCCTAGCCCACCACAGCCCGTCCCAGCCCACCACGGCGGCCGCAGACCATCAGAGCCCGTCCCAGCCCACCACAATCCCATCCCAGCCCACTATAGCCCGTCCCAGTACACCACAACCCGTTCTAGCTCACCGCAACCCACCACAGCGCACCCTAGCCCACCACAGCCCACCACAGCGCACCAGAGTCTGTCCCGGCCCACCAGAGCCTGTCCCAGCCCACCACAGCCCGTCCCAGCCCAACGCAGCCCGCCACGGCCCGTCCCAGCCCACCACAGCCCATTCCAGACCACCACAGCATGTCCCAGCACACCACAGCCCACCACAGCCCGTCCAATTTCACCACAGCCCGTCTCAGCACACCACAACCCACCACAGCCCGTCCCAGCCCACCGCAGCCTATCCCAATCCGTCCCAGCCCACCACGGCCCGTCCCAGCCCACCACGGCCCGTCCCAGCCCACCACGGCCCGTCCCAGCCCGTCCCAGCCCACGACAGCCCGTCCCAGCCCACGACAGTCCGTCCCAGCCCACCAGAGCCCACCAGAACCCACCACAGCTCGTCCCAGCCCACCACAGCCCACAAGAGCTTGTCACAGACCACCACAGCCCGTCCCAGCCCACGACAGCCCACTACGGCCCACCACAGCCCGTCCCAGCCCACCACAGCCCACCCCAGCCCACCACGGCCCGTCCCAGCCCACCGCGGCCCGTCCCAGCCCACCACGGCCCGTCCCAGCCCACCACGGCCCATCACAGCCCACCACAGTTCACCACAGCCCATCCTAGCCCAGCACGGCCCGTCCCAGCCCACCACGGACTACCACGGCCTATCTCAGCCCACCACAGCCTGTCCAAGCCCAGCACAGCCCTCCACAACCCTCCACAGCCCGTCCCAACCCTCCACAGCTCATCCCAGCCTACCACAGCCCGTCGCAGCCCAACACAGCTTATCGCAGCCCACCGAAACCCGTCCCAGCCCACCACAGCCGACCACAGGTCACAACAGCCTGTTTCAGCCCACCACGGCAAACCACGGCCCGTCCAAGCCCACCACGGCCCGCCATGGCCCACCACAGCTCATCCCAGATAAACACGGCGCACCACAGCCCACCACAGCCCGTCCCGGCCCACCACAGCCCGTCCCAGCACACCACAGCCCACCACAGCCCATCACAGCCCACCACAGCCCGTCCAAGGCCATCCCAGCCCGTCTCAGCCCACCACAGCCTGTCCCAGCTTGTCCCAGCTCGTCCAAGCCTGTCCCAGACCCCCAGAGCCCGTCGCAGCCCACCACAGCTCGTCACAGCCCGTCCCAGCTCTCCACAACCCACCGCAGCCCGTCCCAGCCCACCACAGCCCGTCCCAGCCTACCACGGCCCACGAAAGCCCACCACAGCCCACCACGGCCCACCACAGCCCGTCCCAGCCCACCACAAGCCGTCCTAGCCCACCACAGACCTCCAGAGCCCGTCTCAGCTCACCGCAGCCTATCCCAACCCGTCCCAGGCCACCACGGCCCGTCCCAGCCCACCACGGCCCGTCCCAGCCCGTCCCAGCCCACGACAGCCCGTCCCAGGCCACCACAGCCCACCAGAGCCCACCACAGCTCGTCCCAGCCCACCACAGCCCACAAGAGCTTGTCACAGACCACCACAGCCCGTCCCAGCACACCACAGCCCACTACGGCCCACAACAGCCTGTCCCAGCCCACCACAGCCCGTCCCAGCCCACCACAGCCCGTCCCAGCTTGTCCCAGACCACCACAACCTCTCACAGCACACCACAGCCCGTAACAGCCCACCACAGCAAGTACCAGCCCGTCCCAGCCCACCACGGCCCGTCTCAGCCCACCACGGCCCGTCTCAGCTCACCACAACACGTCCCAGACGACCAGAGCCCGTCCCAGCCCACCACAGCCCGTCCCAGCCCACCACGGCCCGTCCCAGCCCACCACAGCCCGTCCCAGCCCACCACGGCCCGTCCCATCCCACCGCGGCCCGTCGCAGCCCACCACGGCCCGTCGCAGCCCACCACGGCCCGTCCCAGCCCACCACGGCCTGTACCAGCCCACCACGGCGCATCACAGCCCACCACAGTTCACCACAGCCCGTCCCAGCCCACCACAGCCCGTCCCAGCCCACCACGGCCCACCACAGCCCACCACGGCCCATCCGGGCCCAACACAGCCCACCAAGGCGCACCACAGCCCATCCCAGCCCATTACAGCCTGTCCCAGACCACCACATCCCATCTCAGCCCACCACAGCCCGTCCCAGCCCACCACAACCGACCACAGCCCACCACAGCCCACCACGGCCGACCACAGCCCACCACGGCAGACCACAGCCCACCACGGCCCATCCAAGCCCACCACGGCCCATCCAAGCCCACCACGGTCCACCACGGCACGTCCCAGCCCACCACAGTATGTCCCAGACCACCAGAGCCCGTCCCAGCCCACCACAGCCCGTCCCAGCCCACCACAGCCCACCACGCCCCGTGCCAACCCACCAGAGCCCGTCCCAGCTCACCACAGCCCACCACAGCCCGTCCCAGACCACAAGAGGTCGTCCCAGCCCTCCACTAACCCACCAAAGCCCGTCCCCCGCCCACCACAGCCCGTCGCAGCAAACCACAGCGCACCAGAGCCCGTCCCAACCCACCTGAGCCCGTCCCAGCTTACCACAGCCCACCACAGCCCGTCACAGCCCGTCCCAGCCCACCAGAGGACGTCCCAGCTCACCACAGCCCGTCCCAGCCCACCACAACCCACCACAGCCTTTCCCAGCCCATCCCAGCCCACCACAGCCCGTCCCAGCCCACCACGGCCGCCGCAGACCATCAGAGCCCGTCCCAGCCCACCACAATCCCGTCCCAGCCCACTATAGCCCGTCCCAGCCCACCACAAACCGTTCTAGCTCACCACAATCCACCACAGCGCACCATAGCCCACCACAACCCACCACAGCGCACCAGAGTCTGTCCCGGCCCACCAGAGCCTGTCCCAGCCCACCACAGCCCGTCCCAGCCCACCGCAGCCCGCCACGGCCCGTCCCAGCCCACCACAGCCCATTCCAGACCACCAGAGCCCTTCCCATTTCACCACAGCATGTCCCAGCACACCACAGCCCACCACAGCCCGTCCAATTTCACCACACCCCGTCTCAACTCACCACAACCCACCACAGCCCGTCCCAGCCCACCACAGCCCACCACAGCCCGTCGCAGCCCACCACAGCCCGTCTCAGCCCACCACAGCCCGTCCCAGCTTACCACAGCCCACCACAGCCTGTCCCAGCCAGTCCGATCCCACCACAGCCCGTCCCAGCCCACCAGAGCTCGTCCCAGCCCACCACAACCCACCACAGCCCGTCCCAGCCCACCACAGCCAGACCCAGCTCGTCCCAGCCTACCACGGCCGCCGCAGACCACCAGAGCCCATCACAGGCCACCACAGCCCGTCCCAGCACACCACAGCCCACCACAGCCCGTCTCAGCTCACCACAACCCACCACAGCACACCACAGCCCACCACAGTGCACCAGAGCCCGTCCCGGCCCACCAGAGCCCGTCCCAGCCTACCACAGCCCGTCCCGGCCCACCAGATCCCGTCCCAGCCTGTCCCATCTCACCACAACCCACCACAACCCGTCCCAGCCCACCATAGCCCGTCTCAGCCCACCATAACCCGTCCTAGCCCACCACAGCCCGTCCCAGCTTACCAAAGCTCACCACAGCCCGTCGCAGCCCACCACAACCCGTCCTAGCCCACCACAGCCCGTCCCCGCCCACCACAGCCCGTCCAAGGCCATCCCAGCCCACCACAGCCCGTCCCAGCCCACCACAACCCGTCCCAGCTCGTCCCAGCCCGTCCCAGACCACCAGAGCCCGTCCCAGCCAACCACAGGCCGTCACAGCCCATCCCAGCTCTCCACAACCCACCACAGCTCGTCCCAGCCCACCATAGCCCGTCTCAGCCCACCACAACCCGTCCTAGCCCACCACAGCCCGTCCCAGCTTACCAAAGCTCACCACAGCCCGTCGCAGCCCACCACAACCCGTCCCAGCCCACCACAGCCCGTCCCCGCCCAGCACAGCACGTCCAAGGCCATCCCAGCCCACCACAGCCCGTCCCAGCCCACCACAGCCCGTCCCAGCCCACCGCAGCCCACCACAGCCCGTCCCAGCCCATCCCATTCCACCACGGCCCGTCCCAGCCCACCACGGCCCGTCCCAGCCAACCGCAGCCCGTCCCAGCCAACCGCGGCCCGTCCCAGGCCACCACGGCCCACCACAGCCCATCCCAGCCCACCACAGCCCGTCCCTACTCACCGCAGCCCACCACAGCCCGTCCCAGCCCACCACGACCCGTCCCAGCCCACCACGGCCCGTCCCAGCCCACCACGGCCCGTCCCAGCCCACCACGGCCGCCGCAGACCATCAGAGCCCGTCCCAGCCCACCACAATCCCGTCCCAGCCCACTATAGCCCGTCCCAGCCAAACCACAAACCGTTCTAGCTCACCACAACCCACCACAGCGCACCATAGCCCACCACAGCCCACCACAGCGCACCAGAGTCTGTCCCGGCCCACCAGAGCCTGTCCCAGCCCACCACAGCCCGTCCCAGCCCACCACAGCCCATTCCAGACCACCAGAGCCCTTCCCATTTCACCACAGCATGTCCCAGCACACCACAGCCCACCACAGCCCGTCGCCGCCCACCACAGCCCGTCACAGCCCACCACAGCACGTCCCAGCTTACCACAGCCCACCACAGCCTGTCCCAGCCAGTCCGATCCCACCACAGCCCGTCCCAGCCCACCAGAGCTCGTCCCAGCCCACCACAACCCACCACAGCCCGTCCCAGCCCACCACAGCCGGACCCAGCCCGTCCCAGCCTACCACGGCCGCCGCAGACCACCAGAGCCCATCACAGGCCACCACAGCCCGTCCCAGCACACCACAGCCCGTCTCAGCTCACCACAACCCACCACAGCACACCACAGCCCACCGCTGTGCACCAGAGCCCGTCCCGGCCCACCAGAGCCCGTCCCAGCCTACCACAGCCCGTCCCGGCCAACCAGATCCCGTCCCAGCCTGTCCCAGCTCACCACAACCCACCACAGCCCGTCCCAGCCCACCATAGCCCGTCTCAGCCCACCACAACCCGTCCTAGCCCACCACAGCCCGTCCGCGCCCACCACAGCCCGTCCCAGCCCACCGCAGCCCACCACAGCCCGTCACAGCCCCCCCACAGCCCATCCCATTCCACCACGGCCCGTCCCAGCCCACCACGGCCCGTCCCATCCCACCGCGGCTCGTCCCAGCCCACCACAGCCCGTCCCAGCTCGTTCCAGCCCACCACAGCCCGTCTCAAGCTCAGCAGAACCCACCACAGCCCACCACAGCGCGTCCCAGCCCGTCCCAGACCACCACAGCCCACCACAGCCCATCCCAGCACACCACAGCCCGTCCCAGCCCGTCCCAGCCCGTCCCACCAAACCACAGACCGTCCCAGTCCACCACAGACCGTCCCAGCATGTCCCAGCCCGTCCCAGCCCATCACAGCCCGTTCCAGATCACCACAAACCGTTCCAGCCCACCACAGACCACCACAGCCCTTCCCAGCCTGTCCCAGCACACCACAGCCCACCACAGCCCACCACAGCCCTTCCCAGCCTGTCCCAGCCCACCACAGCCCGTCACCGCCAGCCACAGCCCTTCCCATCCCACCACAGCCCGTCCCATCACACCACAGTCCGACCCAGCCCACCACGGCCCATCACAGCTTACCACGGCCCACCACGGCTTGCACGACCCAGCCCAGCCCACCACAGCCCGTCCCAGCCCACCACGGCCCGTCCCAGCCCACCACAGCCCGTCCCAGCCCGCCACGGCCCGTCCCAACCCGCCACGGCCCGTCCCAGCCCGCCATGGCCCGTCCCAGCCCGCCACAGTTTGTCCCAGCCTACCACAGCCCGTCTCAGATCACCACAGCCCGTCCCAGGCCACCACAGTTCGTCCCAGCCCGCCACGGCCTGTCCCAGCCCACCACAGCCTGTCCCAGCCCACCACAGACCGTCCCGGCCCACCACAGACCGTTCCAGACCACCACAGCCTGTCCCCGCCCACCACAGCCCGTCCCATCCCACCACAGCCCGTCCCAGCCCACCACAGCCCGTCCAAGCTCGTTCCAGCCCACCACAGCCCGTCTCAAGCTCAGCAGAACCCACCACAGCCCACCACAGCCCGTCCCAGCCCGTCCCAGACCACCACAGCCCACCACAGCCCGTCCCAGCACACCACAGCCCATCCCAGCCCGTCCCAGCCCGTACCACCAAACCACAGACCGTCCCAGTCCACCACAGACCGTCCCAGCATGTCCCAGCCCATCCCAGCCCATCACAGCCCGTTCCAGACCACCACAGCCCGTTCCAGCCCACCACAGCCACCGCAGCCCTTCCCAGCCTGTCCCAGCTCACCACAGACCGTCACCGCCCACCACAGAATGTCACCGCCCACCACAGCCCGTCCCAGCCCACCACACCCGGTCCCTGCTCCTCCCAGCCCTTCCCAGCCCACCACAGAATGACCCAGCCCACCACAGACTGTCCCAGGCCGTCTCCGCCCACCACAGCCCGTCTCCGCCCACCACAGCCTGTCCCCGCCCACCAGAGCCCGTCCCCGCAAACCACAGCTTGTCCCAGCCCACCACAGCCCGTCCCTGCCCGTCCCAAGCCAACCACAGCTCGTTCCAGACCACCAGAGCCCACCACAGCCCACCACAGAATGTCCCAGGCCACCACAGCCTGTCTCAGCCTATCCCGGCCTGTCCCAGCCCGTCCCAGCCCATCCCAGCCCACAGCAGCCCGTCCCAGCCAACCACAGCCCACTACGGCCCACCACAGCCCGTCCCAGCCGACCACAGCCCGTCCCAGCCTGTCCCAGCCTGTCCCCGCCCACCACAGCCTGTCCCAGCCCACCACAGACTGTCCCAGCCGACCACAGACCGGCCCACCACAGCCCGTCCCAGCTCACCACAGACTGTCCCAGCCGACCACAGACCGGCCCACCACAGCCCGTCCCAGCCCACCACAGCCCATCCCAGCCCACCACAGCCCGTCCCAGCTCGTCCCAGCCCGTCCCAGGCCTTCCCAGCCCACCACAGCCCGTCCCGGACCACGACAGCCCGTCCCGGACCTACCACAACCCGTCCCCAACCACCACAGCAGGTCCAAGCCCACCACAGCCTGTCCCAGCCCACCACAGACCGTCCCAGCCCACCACAGCCCATCCCAACCCACCACAGCCCATTCCAGCCCTTCCCAGCCCACCACAGCCTGGTCCATACCACCAGAGCCCGTCCCAGCCCACCACGGCCCATCCCAGCCCACCACAGACCACCACAGTTCGTCCCAGCCCGCCATAACCCGTCCCAGCCCACCACGGCCCGTCCCGGCACACCACGGCCCATCCCGGCCCACCACGGCCCGTCCCAGCCCACCCCAGCCTGTCCCAGCCCACCACGGCCCGTCCCAGCCCACCACAGTTCGTCCCAGCCCGCCACAACCAGTCCCAGTCCGCCACAACCCGTCCCAGTTTGCCACAGCCCGTCCCAGCCCAGCACGGCCTGTCCCGGCCCACCACGGCCCGTCCCAGCTCGTTCCAGACCACCACAGACCGTCGCAGCTCACCACAGAAAGTCCCAGCCCGTCACAGAACACCACAACCCGTCACCGCCCACCACAGCCCTTCCAAGGCGTCCCAGCCCGTCCCCGTCCCACCACAGCCTGTCCCAACCCACCACAGCCTGTCCCAGCCCACCACAGCCCGTCCCAGCCCGTCCCAGCCTGTCCCAGCTCATCCCAGCCCACCACAGCCCACCACAGTTTGTCCCAGCCCACCACAGCCCGTCCCGGCCCACCACGGCCCGTCCCGGCCCACCCCGGCCCGTCCCCGCCACCCCGGCCCGTCCCGGCCCACCCCGGCCCGTCCCGGCCCACCACAGCCCGTCCCAGCCCACCATAGCCTGTCCCGGCCCACCACGGCCCGTCCCACCACACCAGAGTCCGACCCAGCCCACCACGGCCCGTCACAGCTTACCACGGCCCACCACGGCTTGCCACGGCCCAGCCCAGCCCACCACAGCCCGTCCCAGCCCACCACAGCCCGTCCCAGCCAAGCACAGCCCACCACAGCCCGTCCCAGCCCACCACGGCCCGTCTCAGCTCACCACAGCCCGTCCCAGCCCACCACAGCCCGTCCCAGCCCACCACAGTCTGTTCCAAAACACCAGAACCCGTCCCAGCCCACCACAGACCGTTCCAGACCACCACAGCCCGTCCCCGCCCACCACAGCCCGTCCCAGCTCATTCCAGACCACCAGAACTCGTCTCAGCCCATCCCAGCCCAACACAGCCCATCTCAAGCTCACCAGAACCCACCACAGCCCACCATAGCCCGTCCCAGCTCACCACAGCCCGTCCCAGCCCATCCCAGCCCGTCGCAGCCCACCGCAGCCCGTCCCACCAAACCACAGACCGTCCCTGTCCACCACAGACCGTCCCAGCATGTCCCAGCCCGTCCCAGCCCATCACAGCCTGTTCCAGATCACCACAAACCGTTCCAGCCCACCACAGCCCTTCCCAGCCTGTCCCTGCCCAACACAGCCCGTCCCAGCCCACCACAGCCCGTCACAGCCCGTCACAGCCCACCACAGCCCGTCCAAGCACACCACAGACCGTCCCAGCATGTCCCAGCCCGTCCCAGCCCATCACATCCCGTTCCAGACCACCACAGCCCACCACAGCCCTTCCCAGCCGGTCCCAGCCCACCACAGCCCGTCTCCGCACACCACAGCCCGTCTCCGCCCACCACAGCCCGTCTCCGCCCACCACAGCCCGTCCCCGCCCACCACAGCTTGGCCCAGCCCACCACAGCCCGTCCCAGCCCAGCCACAGCCCGTTCCAGACCACCAGAGCCCACCACAGCCCACCACAGAATGTCCCAGGCCATCACAGCCTATCTCAGCCTATCCCAGCCTGTCCCAGCCCGTCCCAGCCCGTCCCAGCAGACCACAGCTCGTCCCAGCCCGTACCAGCCTGTCCCAGCCCGTCCCCGCCCACCACAGCCCGTCCCAGCCCACCACATTCTGTCCCAGCCCACCAGAGACCGTCCCAGACCGTCCCAGCCCACCACAGCCCGTCCCAGCACACCACAGCCCGTCCCAGCCCACCACAGCCCGTCCCAGCCCGTCCCAGCCCACCACAGCCCGTCCCAGCACACCACAACCCGTCCCAGCCTGTCCCAGCCCACCACAGCCCGTTCCAGACCCCCAGAGCCTGTCCCAGCCCACCACAGCCCGTTCCAGACCACCACAGCCCGTCCCCGCCATCCACAGCCCGTCCCAGCTCATTCCAGACCACCAGAACTCATCTCAGCCCATCCCAGGCCAACACAGCCCATCTCAAGCTCACCAGAACCCACCACAGCCCACCATAGCCCGTCCCAGCTCACCACAGCCCGTCCCAGCCCGTCCCAGCAGACCACAGCTCGTCCCAGCCCGTACCAGCCTGTCCCAGCCCGTCCCCGCCCACCACAGCCCGTCCCAGCCCACCACATTCTGTCCCAGCCCACCAGAGACCGTCCCAGACCGTCCCAGCCCACCACAGCCCGTCCCAGCACACCACAGCCCGTCCCAGCCCACCACAGCCCGTCCCAGCCCGTCCCAGCCCACCACAGCCCGTCCCAGCACACCACAACCCGTCCCAGCCTGTCCCAGCCCACCACAGCCCGTTCCAGACCCCCAGAGCCTGTCCCAGCCCACCACAGCCCGTTCCAGACCACCACAGCCCGTCCCCGCCATCCACAGCCCGTCCCAGCTCATTCCAGACCACCAGAACTCGTCTCAGCCCATCCCAGGCCAACACAGCCCATCTCAAGCTCACCAGAACCCACCACAGCCCACCATAGCCCGTCCCAGCCCACCACGCCCCACCACAGACCATCCCAGTCCACCACAACCCACCACAGCCTGTCCCAGCCCACCACGGCCCGTCCCAGCCCACCACGGACCACCACGGCCCATCTCAGCCCACCACAGCCTGTCCAAGCCCAGCACAGCCCTCCACAACCCTCCACAGCCCGTCCCAACCCTCCACAGCTCATCCCAGCCTACCACAGCCCGTCGCAGCCCAACACAGCTTATCCCAGCCCACCGCAGCCCGTCCCAGCCCACCGCAGCCCGTCCTAGCCCACCGAAACCCGTCCCAGCCCACCGCAACCCGTCCCAGCCCACCGCAACCCGTCCCAGCCCACCACAGCCCACCACAGGTCACCACAGCCCACCACAGGTCACCACAGCCTGTTTCAGCCCACCCCGGCAAACCACGGCCCGTCCCAGCCCACCACGGCCCGCCATGGCCCACCACAGCTCGTCCCAGATAAACACGGCGTACCACAGCCCACCACGGCCCGTCCCGGCCCACCACAGCCCGTCCCAGCCCACCACAGCCCGTCCCAGCCCACCACAGCCCGTCCCAGCTTACCACAGCCCACACCAGACCGTCCCAGCCCACCACAGCCCGTCCCAGCCCACCACAGCCCGTCCCAGCCCACCACTGCCCGTCCCAGCCCACCACTGCCCGTCCCAGCCCGTCCCAGCCCGTCCCAACCCACCACAGCCCGTCCCAGCCCACAGCAGCCCATCCCAGCCCACCACAGCCCACAGCAGCCCATCCCAGCCCACCACGGCCCGACCCAGCCCGTGCCAACCCATCACTACACACCAGAGCCCATCACAGCCCACCACGGTCCACCACAGCCCACCACAGCCCGTCCCAGCCCACCACGGCCCATAACAACCCACCACGGCCCGTCCCGGCCTACTACGGCACGTCCCAGCCCACCACAGCCCGTCCCAGCCAACCACGGCCCGTCCCAGCTCACCACGGCCCGTCCCAGCCCACCGCAGCATGTCCTAGCCCTTCGCAGCCCGTCCCAGCCCACCGCAGCCCGTCCCAGCCCACCGCAGCCCGTCCCAGCCGTCCCAGCAAATCCCAGCCTACCATAGCCCGTCTCAGCTCACCACAGCGCGTCCCAGCCCGTCCCAGCCCACCACATAAAGTACCAGCCCATAAAAGCCCACCACAGCCCGTCCCAGCCCACCACAGCCCGTCCCAGCCCGTCCCAGTTTAAAACAGCCCGTCCCAGCCCATGAAAGCCTGTCCCAGCTTACCACATCCCGTCCCAGCCCACCACGGTCCACCACAGCCCACCACAGCTTGTCCCAGCCCACCACGGTCCACCACAGCCCACCGCAGCAGGTCCCAGGCCACCACAGCCCACCGAAGCTGGTCCCAGCCCACCACAGCCCGTCCCACCACACCAGAGGCCGTCCCCTCCCACCACGGCCCATCCCGGCCCACCACGGCCCGTCCCGTCCCACCACGGCCCGTCGCAGCCCGCCACGGCTTGTCCCAACCTGCCACGGCCCGTCCCAGCCCGCCACGTCCCGTCCCAGCACGCCACAGACCACCACAGTTCATCCCAACCCACCACAGTTCGTCCCAGCCCGCCACGGCCTGTCCTGGCCCACCACGGCCTGTCCCGGCCCACCACGGCCAACCACTGTCCACCATGGCCCACCAGAGCACACCACGGCCCACCACGGCCCTTCCCAGTCCACCACAGCCCACCACAGCCTGTCCCAGCCCACCACGGCCCGTCCTAGCCCACCACGGCCCACCCCAGCCCACCACGGCCCGTCCCAGCCCACCACGGCCCGTCCCAGCCCACCACGGCCCGTCCCAGCCCGTCCCAGCCCACGACAGCCCGTCCCAGCCTACCAGAGCCCACCAGAGCCCACCACAGCTCGTCCCAGCCCACCACAGCCCACAAGAGCTTGTCACAGACCACCACAGCCCGTCCCAGCCCACCACAGCCCACTACGGCCCACCACAGCCCGTCCCAGTCCACCACAGCCCGTCCCAGCCCACCACAGCCCGTCCCAGCCCACCACAGCCCGTCCCAGCTCGTCCCAGCCCACCACAGCCCGTAACAGCCCACCACAGCAAGTACCAGCCCGTCCCAGCCCACCACGGCCCGTCTCAGCCAACCACGGCCCGTCTGAGCCCACCACGGCCAGTCTCAGCTCACCACAACCTGTCCCAGACGACCACAGCCCGTCCCAGCTCACCACAGCCCGTCCCAGCCCACCACAGCCCGTCCCAGCCCACCACAGCCCGTCCCAGCCCGTCCCAGCCCACCACATCCCGTCCCAGCCCACCAGAGCCCGTCCCAGCCTGTTTCAGCCCACCACGGCTAACCACGGCCTGTCCCGGCCCACCACGGCCAACCACGGTCCACCATGGCCCACCAGAGCACACCATGGCCCACCACGGCCCTTCCCAGTCCACCACAGCCCACCACAGCCTGTCCCAGCCCACCACGGCCCGTCCCAGCCCACCACGGCCCACCCCAGCCCACCACGGCCCGTCCCAGCCCACCACGGCCCGTCCCGGCCCACCACGGCCCATAACAACCCACCACGGCCCATAACAACCCACCACGGCCCATAACAACGCACCACGGCCCATAACAACCCACCACGGCCCGTCCCGGCCTACTACGCCTCGTCCCAGCCCACCACAGCCTGTCCACAGCCCACCAGAGCCCGTCCCAGCCCACCACGGCCCGTCCCAGCCCGTCCCAGCCCACCACAGCCCGTCCCAGCCCACCACAGCCCACCACAGCCAGTCCCAGCCCGTCCCAACCCGCCCCAGCCCAGCACGGCCCGTCCCAGCCCATCACGACCCGTCCCAGCCCACCACGACCCACCACAGCCGGTTACAGCTTATCACAGCCCGTCCCAGCCCAACACAGGCCGTCTCTGCTCACCACCAGAGCCCGTCCCAGCCCACCACGGCCCGTCCCAGCCCACCACGGCTCTCCACAGCTCTCCATAGCCCGGTCCAATCCTCCACAGCCCGTCCCAGCCCAACACAGCCCGTCCCAGCCCAACACAGCTTATCCCAGCCCACCATAGCCCGTCCCCGCCCACCACAGCCCGTCCCCGCCCACCACAGCCCGTCCCCGCCCACCACAGCCCGTCCCAGCCGTCCCAGCAAATCCCAGCCCACCATAGCTCGTCTCAGCTCACTACAGCGCGTCCCAGTCCACCACACCCACCACAGCCCGTCCCAGCCCATTCCAGCCCACCACAGCCTGTCCCAGCTCACCACAACCCACCATAGCCAACCGCAGGCGGTCCCAGCTCACCACAGCCCACCGCAGCCGGTCCCAGCCCACCACACCCCACCGCAGCCCGTCCCACCACACCAGAGTCCATCCCAGCCCACAACGGCCCGTCTCAGCTTACCACGGCCCACCACGGCTTGCCACGGCCCATCCCAGCCCACCACGGCCCTTTCCAGCCCGCCACGGCCCGTCCCAGCCCGCCACGGCCCGTCCCAGCCCGCCACGTCCCGTCCCAGACCACCACGTCCCGTCCCAGCTCGCCACAGCCCGTCCCAGCCCGCCACAGACCACCACAGTTCGTCCCAGCCCACCACAGTTCGTCCCGGCCCGCCACGGCCCAGCCCGGCCCCCCACGCCCCGGCCCGGCCCCCCACGGCCCGGCCCGGCCCCCCACAGCCCGTCCCAGCTCACCACGGCCCGGCCCGGCCCGGCCCAGCCCACGACGGCCTGTCCCAGCCCACGAAAGCCCGTCCCAGCTTACCATATCCCGTCCAAGCTTACCACAGCCCATCACAGCCCACAACGGTCTACCACAGCCCACCACAGACCGTCCCATCCCACCACGGCCCATAACAACCCACCACGGCTCGTCCCAGCCCACCACAGCCTGTCCCAGCCCACCAGAGCCCGTCCCATGCCACCACGGCCGGTCCCAGCCCACCACGGCCGGTCGCAGCTCACCACGGCCCGTCCCAGCCCACCACGGCCCGTCCCAGACCACCACGGCCCACCACGGCCCGTCGCAGCCCACCACGGCCCGTCCCGGCCCACCACGGCCCGTCCCGGCCCACCACGGCCCGACCCCCGCCCACCACGGCCCGACCCCGCCCACCACGGCCCGACCCGGCCCAGCACGGCCCGTCCCGGCCCACCACGGCCCATAACAAACCACCACAGCCCGTCCCGGCCCACTACGGCTCGTCCCAGCCCACCACGGCCCGTCCCAGCCCACCAGAGCCCGTCCCAGCCCACCACGGCCCGTCCCAGCCCGTCCCAGCCCACCACAGCCCGTCCCAGCCCACCACAGCCCACCAAAGCCAGTCCCAGCCCGTCCCAACCCGCCCCAGCCCACGACAGCCCGTCCCAGCCCACCAGACCTCACCAGAGCCCTCCACAGCTCGTCCCAGCCCACCACAGCCCACAAGAGCTTGTCACAGACCACCACAGCCCGTCCCAGCCCACCACAGCCCACTACGGCCCACCACAGCCCGTCCCAGCCCACCACAGCCTGTCCCAGCTCGTCCCAGACCACCACAGCCTCTCACAGCACACCACAGCTCGTAACAGCCCACCACAGCAAGTACCACCCCGTCCCAGCCCACCACGGCCCGTCTCAGCCCACCACGGCCCGTCTCAGCTCTCCACGGCCCGTCCCAGACGACCACAGCCCATCCCAGCCCACCACAGCCCACCACAGCCCGTCCCAGCCCACCACGGCCCGTCCCAGCCCACCACAGCCCGTCCCAGCCCACCAGAGCCCGTCCCAGCCTGTTTCAGCCCACCACGGCTAACCACGGCCTGTCCCGGCCCACCACGGCCAACCACTGTCCACCATGGCCCACCAGAGCACACCACGGCCCACCACGGCCCTTCCCAGTCCACCACAGCCCACCACAGCCTGTCCCAGCCCACCACGGCCCGTCCTAGCCCACCACGGCCCACCCCAGCCCACCACGGCCCGTCGCAGCCCACCACGGCCCGTCCCAGCCCACCACGGCCCATCACAGCCCACCACAGTTCACCACAGCCCGTCCTAGCCAAGCACGGCCCGTCCCAGCCCACCACGGACCACCACGGCCCATCTCAGCCCACCACAGCCTGTGCAAGCCCAGCACAGCCCTCCACAACCCTCCACAGCCCGTCCCAACCCTCCACAGCTCATCCCAGCCTACCACAGCCCGTCGCAGCCCAACACAGCTTATCCCAGCCCACCGAAACCCGTCCCAGCCCACCGCAACCCGTCCCAGCCCACCACAGCCCACCACAGGTCACCACAGCCCACCACCGGTCACCACAGCCCACCACAGGTCACCACAGCCTGTTTCAGCCCACCACGGCAAACTACGGCCCGTCCCAGCCCACCACGGCCCGCCATGGCCCACCACAGCTCGTCCCAGATAAACAAGGCGCACCACAGCCCACCACGGCCCGTCCCGGCCCACCACAGCCCGTCCCAGCACACCACAGCCCACCACAGCCCACCACAGCCCGTCCCAGCCCGTCCCAGCCCACCACGGCCCACCACAGCCCGTCCCAGCCCACCACAGCCCGTCCCAGCCCACCACAAGCCGTCCTAGCCCACCACAGACCTCCAGAGCCCGTCTCAGCTCACCACAGCCTATCCCAGCCCACCACGGCCCACCACAGCCCACCACGGCCCGTCCCAGCCCACCACGGCCCGTCCCAGCCCACCACGGCCCGTCCCAGCCCGTCCCCGCCCCCCACAGCCCGTCCCAGCTCGTTCCAGACAACCACAACTCGTCTCAGCCCAGCCCAGCCCACCACAGCCCACCAGAGCCCGTCCAGGACCACCACAGTCCGTTCCAGCCCACCACAGCCCGTCCCCGCCCAACACAGCCCGTCCCAGACCACCACAGCCCGTCCCAGCCCCTCCCAGCCCGTCTCAGCCCACCACAGCCCGTCCCAGCCTGTCCCAGCCCGTCCCAGACCACCACAGCACGTCGCAGACCACCACAGCCCGTCACAGCCCGTCACAGCTCTCCACAACCCACCACAGCCCGTCCCAGCCCACCACGGCCGACCACAGCCCACCACGGCCCATCCAAGCCCACCACGGCCCATCCAAGCCCACCACGGTCCACCACGGCACGTCCCAGCCCACCACAGAGCACCACAGCCTGTCCCAGCCCGTCCCAGCCCACCACAGTATGTCCCAGACCACCAGAGCCCGTCCCAGCCCACCACAGCCCGTCCCAGCCTGTCCCAGCTCGTCCAAGCCTGTCCCAGACCCCCAGAGCCCGTCGCAGCCCACCACAGCCCGTCACAGCCCGTCCCAGCTCTCCACAACCCACCGCAGCCCATCCCAGCCCACCACAGCCCGTCCCAGCCCACCACGGCCCACAAAAGCCCACCACAGCCCTCCACGGCCCACCACAGCTCGTCCCAGCCCACCACAAGCCGTCCTAGCCTACCACAGACCTCCAGAGCCCGTCTCAGCTCACCACAGCATATCCGAGCCCACCACGGCCCACCACAGCACACCACGGCCAACCGCAGCCTATCCCAACCCGTCCCAGCCCACCACGGCCCGTCCCAGCCCACCACGGCCCGTCCCAGCCCACCACGGCCCATCCCAGCCCGTCCCAGCCCACGATAGCCCGTCCCAGCCTACCAGAGCCCACCAGAGCCCACCACAGCTCGTCCCAGCCCACCACAGCCCACAAGAGCTTGTCACAGACCACCACAGCCCGTCCCAGCCCACCACAGCCCACTACGGCCCACCACAGCCCGTCCCAGCTCGTCCCAGCCCACCACAGCCCGTAACAGCCCGTCCCAGCCCACCACAGCCCGTCCCAGCTCGTCCCAGCCCACCACAGCCCGTAACAGCCCACCACAGCAAGTACCAGCCCGTCCCAGCCCACCACGGCCCGTCTCAGCCAACCACGGCCCGTCTGAGCCCACCACGGCCAGTCTCAGCTCACCACAACACGTCCCAGACGACCACAGCCCGTCCCAGCTCACCACAGCCCGTCCCAGCTCACCACAGCCCGTCCCAGCCCACCACAGCCCACCACAGCCCGTCCCAGCCCACCACAGCCCGTCCCAGCCCACCAGAGCCCGTCCCAGCCTGTTTCAGCCCACCACGGCTAACCACGGCCTGTCCCGGCCCACCACGGCCAACCACGGTCCACCATGGCCCACCAGAGCACACCATGGCCCTCCACGGCCCTTCCCAGTCCACCACAGCCCACCACAGCCTGTCCCAGCCCACCACGGCCCGTCCCAGCCCACCACGGCCCACCCCAGCCCACCACGGCCCGTCCCAGCCCACCACGGCCCGTCCCAGCCCACCACGGCCCATCACAGCCCACCACAGTTCACCACAGCCCGTCCTAGCCCAGCACGGCCCGTCCCAGCCCACCACGGACCACCACGGCCCATCTCAGTCCACCGCAGCCTGTCCAAGCCCAGCACAGCCCTCCACAACCCTCCACAGCCCGTCCAACCCTCCACAGCTCATCCCAGCCTACCACAGCCCGTCGCAGCCCAACACAGCTTATCCCAGCCCACCGCAGCCCGTCCCAGCCCACTGCAGCCCGTCCTAGCCCACCGAAACCCGTCCCAGCCCACCACATCCGGTCCCAGCCCACCACAGCCCACCACAGCACACCACAGCCCACCACAGCCCGTCCCAGCTCACCACAGCCCACCACAGCCCGTCCCAGCTCACCACAGCCCGTCACAGCCCGTCCCAGCCCGTCCCAGCCCACCACAGCCTGTCCCAGCCCGTCCCATTCCACCACACCGAGTCCCAGCCCACCACAGCCCATCCCAGCACGTCCCAGCCCGTCCCAGCCCGTCCCAGCTCGTCCCAGCCCGTCCCAGACCACCACAGCCCGTCCCAGCCAACCACAGACCGTCACAGCCCATCCCAGCTCTCCACAACCCACCACAGCTCCTCCCAGCCCACCATAGCCCGTCTCAGCCCACCACAACCCGTCCTAGCCCACCACAGCCCGTCCCAGCTTACCAAAGCTCACCACAGCCCGTCGCAGCCCACCACAACCCGTCCCAGCCCACCACAGCCCGTCCCCGCCCACCACAGCCCGTCCAAGGCCATCCCAGCCCACCACAACCCGTCCCAGCCCGTCCCAGACCACCAGAGCCCGTCGCAGCCCACCACAGGCCGTCACAGCCCATCCCAGCTCTCCACAACCCACCACAGCTCGTCCCAGCACACCACAGACCGTCCCAGCACGTCCCCGCCCACCACAGCCCGTCCCAGCCCACCGCAGCCCACCACAGCCCATCCCAGCCCATCCCATTCCACCACGGCCCGTCCCAGCCCACCACGGCCCACCACAGCCCACCGCGGCCCGTCCCAGCCAACCGCGGCCCGTCCCAGCCCACCACGGCCCACCACAGCCTGGCCCAGCCCACCACAGCCCGTCCCTACTCACCGCAGCCCACCACAGCCCGTCCCAGCCCACCACGACCCGTCCCAGCCCACCACGGCCCGTCGCAGCCCACCACGGCCCGTCCCAGGTCACCACAGCCCGTCCCAGCCCACCACGGCCGCCGCAGACCATCAGAGCCCGTCCCAGCCCACCACAATCCCGTCCCAGCCCACTATAGCCCGTCCCAGCCAAACCACAACCCGTTCTAGCTCACCACAACCCACCACAGAGCACCATAGCCCACCACAGCCCACCACAGCGCACCAGAGTCTGTCCCGGCCCACCAGAGCCTGTCCCAGCCCACCACAGCCCGTCCCAGCCCACCGCAGCCCATTCCAGACCACCAGAGCCCTTCCCAGTTCACCACAGCATGTCCCAGCACACCACAGCCCACCACAGCCCGTCCAATTTCACGACAGCCCGTCTCAGCTCACCACAACCCACCACAGCCCGTCCCAGCCCACCACAGCCCACCACAGCCTGTCGCAGCCCACCACAGCCCGTCTCAGCCCACCAGAGCCCGTCCCAGCTTACCACAGCCCACCACAGCCTGTCCCAGCCAGTCCGATCCCACCACAGCCCGTCCCAGCCCACCAGAGCTCGTCCCAGCCCACCACAACCCACCACACCCCGTCCCAGCCTACCACAGCCGGACCCAGACCGTCCCAGCCTACCACGGCCGCCGCAGACCACCAGAGCCCATCACAGGCCACCACAGCCCGTCCCAGCACACCACAGCCCGTCTCAGCTCACCACAATCCACCACAGCACACCACAGCCCACCACAGTGCACCAGAGCCCGTCCCGGCCCACCACAGCCCGTCCCAGCCTACCACAGCCCGTCCCGGCCCACCAGATCCCATCCCACCCTGTCCCAGCTCACCACAACCCACCACAGCCCGTCCCAGCCCACCATAGGCCGTCTCAGCCCACCACAACCCGTCCTAGCCCACTACAGCCCGTCCCAGCTTACCAAAGCTCACCACAGCCCGTCGCAGCACACCACAACCCGTCCTAGCCCACCACAGCCCGTCCCCGCCCACCACATCCCGTCCCAGTACACCACAGCCCACCACAGCCCGTACCAGCTCACCACAGCCTGTCACAGCCCGTCCCAGCCCGTCCCAGCCCACCACAGCCTGTCCCAGCCCATCACAGCATGTCCCAGCCCGTCCCATTCCACCACACCGTGTCCCAGCCCACCACAGCCCGTCCCAGCACGTCCCAGCCCGTCCCAGCCCGTCCCTGCCTGTCCCTGCACACCACAGCTCGTCCCAGCACACCACAGCCCGTCCCAGCACACCACAGCCCGTCCCAGCACACCACAGCCCGTCCCAGCTCGTCCCAGACCACCACAGCCTCTCACAGCACACAACAGCCCGTAACAGCCCACCACAGCAAGTACCAGCCCGTCCCAGGCCACGACGGCCCGTCTCAGCCCACCACGGCCCGTCTCAGCTCACCACAACCCGTCCCAGACGACCACAGCCCGTCCAAGCCCACCACAGCCCGTCCCAGCCCACCACGGCCCGTCCCAGCCCACCACAGCCCGTCCCAGCCCACCAGAGCCCGTCCCAGCCTGTTTCAGCCCACCACGGCTAACCACGGCCTGTCCCGGCCCACCACGGCCAACCACGGTCCACCATGGCCCACCAGAGCACACCACGGCTGACCACGGCCCTTCCCAGTCCACCACAGCCCACCACAGCCTGTCCCAGCCCACCACGGCCCGTCCCAGCCCACCACGGCCCTCCCCAGCCCACCACGGCCCGTCCCAGCCCACCACGGCCCGTCCCAGCCCACCACGGCCCATCACAGCCCGTCCTAGCCCAGCACGGCCCGTCCCAGCCCACCACGGACCACCACGGCCCATCTCAGCCCACCACAGCCTGTACAAGCCCAGCACAGCCCTCCACAACCCTCCACAGCCCGTCCCAACCCTCCACAGCTCATCCCAGCCTACCACAGCCCGTCGCAGCCCAACACAGCTTATCCCAGCCCACCGAAACCCGTCCCAGCCCACCGCAACCCGTCCCAGCCCACCACAGCCCACCACAGGTCACCACAGCCTGTTTCAGCCCACCACGGCAAACCACGGCCCGTCCCAGCCCACCACGGCCCGTCCCGGCCCACCACAGCTCGTCCCAGATAAACACGGCGCACCAAAGCCCACCACAGCCCGGCCCGGCCCACCACAGCCCACCACAGCCCATCACAGCCCACCACAGCCCGTCCCAGCCCTTCCCAGCCCGTCCCAGCCCACCACGGCCCACCACAGCCCGTCCCAGCCCACCACAGCCCGTCCCAGCCCACCACAGACCGTCTCAGCCCACCACAGCCTGTCCCAGCCTGTCCCAGCTCGTCCAAGCCTCTCCCAGACCCCCAGAGCCCGTCGTAGCCCACCACAGCCCGTCACAGCCCGTCCCAGCTCTCCACAACCCACCACAGCCCGTCCCAGCCCACCATGGCCTACGAAAGCCCACCACAGCCCACCACAGCCTGTCCCAGCCCACCACAAGCCGTCCTAGCCCACCACAGACCTCCAGAGCCCGTCTCAGCTCACCACAGCCTATCCCAGCCCACCACGGCCCACTGCAGCCTATCCCAACCCGTCCCAGCCCACCACGGCCCGTCCCAGCCCACCATGGCCCGTCCCAGCCCACCACGGCCCGTCCCAGCCCGTCCCAGCCCACGACAGCCCAGCCCAGCCCACGACAGCCCGTCCCAGCCCACCAGAGCCCACCACAGCTCGTCCCAGCCCACCACAGCCCACTACGGCCCACCACAGCCCGTCCCAGCCCACCACAGCCCGTCCCAGCCCACCACAGCCCGTCCCAGCTCGTCCCAGACCATCACAGCCTCTCACAGCACACCACAGCCCGTAACAGCCCACCACAGCAAGTACCAGCCCGTCCCAGCCCACCACAGCCCATCCCAGCCCACTACAGCCCGTCCCAGCCCACCACAGCCCACCACAGCTTGTCCCAGACCACCACAGCTCTTCCCAGCCCACCATAACCAACCACAGCCTATCCCAGCCGATCCCAGCCCACCACAGCCCATCCCATCACACCACAGCCCACCACAGCCCGTCCCAGCCAACCACGGCCCGTCCCAGCCCACCACAGCCCGTCCCAGCCCACCACAACCGACCACAGCCCACCAAAGCCCACCACGGCCGACCACAGCCCACCACGGCAGACCACAGCCCACCACGGCCCATCCAAGCCCACCACGGCCCATCCAATCCCACCACGGTCCACCACGGCACGTCCCAGCCCACCACAGAGCACCACAGCCCGTCCCAGCCCGTCCCAGCCCACCACAGTATGTCCCAGACCACCAGAGCCCGTCCCAGCCCACCACAGCCCGTCCCAGCCCACCACAGCCCACCACGCCCCGTGCCAACCCACCAGAGCCCGTCCCAGCTCACCACAGCCCACCACAGCCCGTCCCAGACCACAAGAGGTCGTCCCAGCCCACCACTAACCCACCAAAGCCCGTCCCCGCCCACCACAGCCCGTCCCAGCCCACCAGAGCCCACCAGAGCCCACCACAGCTCGTCCCAACCCACCACAGCCCACAAGAGCTTGTCACAGACCACCACAGCCCGTTCCAGCCCACCACAGCCCACTACGGCCCACCACAGCCCACTACGGCCCACCACAGCCCGTCCCAGCCCACCACAGCCTGTCCCAGCCCACCACAGCCCGTCCCAGCTCGTCCCAGACCACCACAGCCTCTCACAGCACACCACAGCCCGTAACAGCCCCCCACAGCAAGTACCAGCCCGTCCCAGCCCACCACGGCCCGTCTCAGCCCACCACGGCCCGTCTCAGCCCACCACGGCCCGTCTCAGCTCACCACAACCCGTCCCAGACGGCCACATCCCGTCCCAGCCCACCACAGCCCACCACAGCCCGTCCCAGCCCACCACGGCCCGTCCCAGCCCACCACGGCCCGTCCCAGCCCACCAGAGCCCGTCCCAGCCTGTTTCAGCCCACCATGGCTAACCACGGCCTGTCCCGGCCCACCACGGCCAACCACGGTCCACCATGGCCCACCAGAGCACACCACGGCCCACCACGGCCCTCCGGTCCACCACAGCCCACCACAGCCCGTCCCAGCCCACCACGGCCCGTCCCAGCCCACCACGGCCCGTCCCAGCCCGCCCCAGCCCACGACAGCCCGTCCCAGCCTGTTTCAGCCCACCAGGGCAAACCACGGCCTGTCCCGGCCCACCACGGCCAACCACGGTCCACCATGGCCCACCAGAGCACACCACGGCCCACCACGGCCCTTCCCAGTCCACCACAGCCCACCACAGCCTGTCCCAGCCCACCACGGCCCGTCCCAGCCCACCACAGCCCGGCCCAGCTCGTCCCAGACCACCACAGCCTCTCACAGCACACCACAGCCCGTAACAGCCCACCACAGCAAGTACCAGCCCGTCCCAGCCCACCACAACCCGTCTCAGCCCACCACGGCCCGTCTCAGCTCACCACAACCCTCCAAAGCCCACCAGAGCCCGTCCCAGACGACCACAGACCGTCCCAGCCCACCACAGCCCACCACAGCCCGTCCCAGCCCACCGCAGCCCGTCCCAGCCCACCGCAGCCCGTCCTAGCCCACCGCAACCCGACCCAGCCCACCACAGCCCACCACAGGTCACCACAGCCCACCACAGGTCACCACAGCCCACCACCGGTCACCACAGCCTGTTTCAGCCCACCACGGCAAACCACGGCCCGTCCCAGCCCACCACGGCTCGCCATGGCCCACCACAGCTCGTCCCAGATAAACACGGCGCACCACAGCCCACCACGGCCCGTCCCGGCCCACCACAGCCCGTCCCAGCACACCACAGCCCACCACAGCCCATCACAGCCCACCACAGCCCGTCCCAGCTTGGCACAGCCCACCACAGACCGTCCCAGCCCACCACAGACCGTCCCAGCCCACCACAGCCTCTCACAGCCCACCACAGCCTGTCCCAGCCTGTCCCAGCTCGTCCAAGCCTGTCCCAGACCCCCAGAGCCCGTCGCAGCCCACCATGGCCCATTACAGCACCGTCCCAGCTCTCCACAACCCACCGCAGCCCGTCCCAGCCCACCACAGCCCGTCCCAGCCCACCACAGGCCACCGCAGGCCATCCCAGCCCAAAACAGACGGTCCCAGCCAACCATAGCCCGTCGAGCCCACCACGGCCCGTCCCAGCCCACCACGGCCCGTCCCAGCCCACCACAGTTCACCACAGCCCGTCCTAGCCCAGCACGGCCCGTCCCAGCCCAGCACGGACCACCACAGCCCATCTCAGCCCACCACAGCCTGTCCAAGCCCAGCACAGCCCTCCACAACCCTCCACAGCCCGTCCCAACCCTCCACAGCTCATCCCAGCCCACCGCAGCCCGTCCCAGCCAACCGCAGCCCGTCCCAGCCCACCACAGCCCCTTCCAGCCGTCCCAGCAAATCCCAGCCCACCACAGACCGTCTCAGCTCACCACAGCCCGTCCCAGCCCACCACGGCCCGTCTCAGCTCACCACAACCTGTCCCAGACGACCACAGCCCGTCCCAGCGCACCACAGCCCACCACAGCCCGTCCCAGCCCACCACGGCCCGTCCCAGCCCACCAGAGCCCGTCCCAGCCCACCAGAGCCCGTCCCAGCCTGTTTCAGCCCAGCACGGCTAACCACGGCCTGTCCCGGCCCACCACGGCCAACCACGGCCCACCACAGCCCGTCCCGGCCCACCACAGCCCGTCCCGGCTCACAACAGCCCATCACAGCCCACCACAGCCTGGAACAGCCCGTCCTAGCCCGGCATAGCCCGTCCCAGCTCGGCACAGCCCACCACAGCCCGGCAAGGCCCACCACAGACCGTCCCAGCCTGTCCCAGCCCTTCCCAGCCCGTCCTAGCCCACCACAGCCCACCACAGCCCACCAGAGCCCGTCCCGGCCCACCAGAGCCCGCCCCGAGCCACCACGGCTGACCACAGCCTGTCCCAGCCCACTACAGCCAGTGCCAGCCCACCACAGCCCACCAGAGCTCGTCCCAGCCCACCACGGCCCACCACAGCCCGTCCCAGCACATCACAGCCCGTCCCAGCCCACCACAGCCTGTCCCAGCCCACCACAGCCCGTCCCAGCCCACCACAGCCCGTCACAGCCCGTCACAGCCCGTCCCAGCCCGTCACAGCCCGTCTCAGCCCACCGCAGCCCGTCCCAGCCAACCGCAGCCTGTCCCAGCCCACCACAGCCCCTTCCAGCCGTCCCAGCAAATCCCAGCCCACCACAGCCCGTCCCAGCCCACCACAGCCCACCACAGCCCGTCCCAGCCCGTCACAGCCCACCACCGCCCGACGCAAGCTCACCAGAACCCACCACGCCCCACCACAGCCCATCACGGCCCGTCCCAGCCCACCACTGCCCACCACAGTTCACCACGGCCCATCCCAGCCCACCACGGCCCGTCTCAGCCCACCACAGCCCGTCCCAGCCCATCCCAGACCACCACAGCCCGTCCCAGCCCACCACAGGCCACCACAGCCCGTCCCAGCCCACCACAGCCCGTCCCAGCCCACCAGAGCCCGTCACAGCCCGTCCCAGCTTACCATATAAAGTACCAGCCCATACAAGCCCACCACAGCCCGTCCCAGCCCACCACGGCCCGTCCCAGACCACCACAGCCCGTCACAGCCGGTTACAGCTTATCACAGCCCATCCCAACCCACCACAACCCGTCCCAGCCCACCACAGCCCGTCCCAGCCCACCACAACCCGTCTCAGCCCACCACAACCCGTCCCAGACCACCACAACCCACCACATCCCGTCCCAGCCCACCACAGCCCGTCCCAGCCCACCACAGCCCGTCCCAGCCCACCACAGCCAGTCACAGCTTGTCCCAGCCCACCACAGCTAACCACAGCCCGTCCCAGCCAACCAGAGCCCACCACAGCCCACCACAGCCCGTCCCAGCCCAGCACAGCTTTACCCAGTTCATCCCAGACCACCACAGCCCGTCCCAGCCCACCACAGCCCGTACCAGCCCACCACATCAAGTACCAGTCCGTCCCAGCGCACCACGGCCCATCCCAGACCACCACGGCCTGTCCCAGCGCACCACGGCCCGTCTCCGCTCACCACAGCACGTACCAGCCTGTCTCAGCCTACCACAGCCCGTCCCCGCCCACCGCAGCCCGTCCCAGCCCACCACAGCCCGTCCCAGCCCACCGCAGCCCGTCCCAGCCCAGTGCAGCTTGTCCCAGCCCAGCGCAGCCCGTCCCAGCCCAGCGCAGCCCGTCCCAGCCCAGCGCAGCCCGTCCCAGCCCACCACAGCCCGTGCCAGCCCACCACAGCTCGTCCCAGCACACCAAAGCCCGTCCCAGCCCGTCTCCGCCCACCATTACCTGTCCTCGCCCACCACAGCCTGTCCCCGCCCAACAAAATCTCTCCCTGCCCACCACAGCCCATCCCAGTTCACCACAGCTCACCACAAACCACCACAGCCCACCACAGCCCGTGCCAGACCATCCCAGCCCATCCCAGCCCACGACAGCCCGTCACAGCCCGTCACAGCCCACCACAGCTCGTCCCAGCCCACCACAGCCCGTCCCAGCCCACCACAGCCAGTCCCAGCTCGTCCCAGCCCACCACAGCCCATACCAGCCCACCACAGCCCGTACCAGCCCACCACATCAAGTACCAGTCCTTCCTAGCCCACCACGGCCCGTCCCAGCCCACCACGGCCCGTCTCCGCTCACCACAGCATGTACCAGCCTGTCTCAGCCTACCACAGCCCGTCCCAGCATGTCCCAGCCCACCGCAGCCCGTCCCAGCCCACCACAGCGCGTCCCAGCCCAGCACGGCCCGTCCCAGCCCAGCACGGCCCGTCCCAGCCCACCACAGCCTGTCCCAGCCCAGCACGGCCCGTCCAAGCCCACCACAGCCCGTCCCAATTCACCACAGCCCACCCCAGCCCACCACGGCCTGTCCCAGCGAACCACAGCCCGTCCCAGCCCACCACAGCCCACCACAGCCCGTCCCAGCCCACCACAGCCCGTCCAAGCCCACCACAGCTCGTGCCTGTCCATCCCAGCCCACCACAGCCCACCACAGCCCGTCCCAGCCAACCAGAAGCAGTCCCAGCCCACCACAACCCGTCCAAGCCCACCACAGGTCGTACCTGTCCATCCCAACCCACCACAGCCCACCATAGCCCGTCCCAGCCAACCAGAGCCAGTCCCAGCCCACCACAACCCGTCCAAGCCCACCACAGGTCGTACCTGTCCATCCCAGCCCACCACAGCCCGTGTCAGCCCGTCCCAGACCGTCCCAGCTCACCACAACCCACCACAGCCCGTCCCAGCCCAGCAGAGCCCGTCCCCGCCCAGCAGAGCCCGTCCCCGCCCAGCAGAGCTCGTCCCAGCCTGTCCCAGGCCTTCCCAGCCCACCACAGCCCGTCCCGGCCCACCACAGCCCGGTCCGGCCAAACACGGCGCACCACAACCCACCACAACTTGTCCCAGCACACCACAGCCCGTCCTAGCCCACCACAGCCCGTCCCAGCCCACCACAGCCCGTCCCAGGCCGTGCCAACCCGTCCCAGCCCGTCCAAGCCCAGCACAGCCCGTCCCAGCCCAGCACGGCCCGTCCCGGCCCACCACGGCCCCTCCCAGCCCACCACAGCCCGTTCCAGCCCACCACAGACCGTCGCAGCTCACCACAGAAAGTCCCAGCCCGTCACAGAACACCACAACCCGTCACCGCCCACCACAGCCCTTTCAAGGCGTCCCAGCCCGTCCCAGCCCACCACAACCAACCACAGCCCATCCCCGTCCCACCACAGCCCTTTCCAGCCCACCGCAGCCTGTCCCAGCCCACCATGGCACACCACAGCCCACCACAGCCCGTCCCAGCCCACCATGGCTTACCACGGCCCAGCACAGCCTGTCCCAGCCCATCCCAGACCGCCAGAGCCCGTCCCAGTCCACCACAGGCCACCACAGCCCGTCCCAGCTCACCACAGCCCGTCCCAGCCCACCAGAGCCTGTCCCGGCCCACCACAGCTTGTCCCAGCTCATACCAGCCGACCACAGCCCGTCACAGCCCGTCCCAGCCCACCACAGACCGTCCCAGCCCACCACAGCCCGTCGCGGACCTACCAGAACCCGTCCCTGACCACCACAGCAGGTCCAAGCCCACCACAGCCCGTCCCAGCCCACCACAGCCTGTCCCAGCCCACCACAGCCCGTCCCAGCCCTCCACAGACCACCACAGTTCGTCCCAGCCCGCCACAACCAGTCCCAGCCCGCCACAACCCGTCCCAGCTCGCCACAACCCTTCCCAGCCCAGCACAGCCCGTCCCGGCCCACCACGGCCCGTCCCGGCCCACCACAGCCCGTCCCAGCCCACCACAGCCCGTCACAGCCCACCACAGCCCGTCCCAGCCCACCACAGCCTGTCCCAGCCAACCACAGCCCACCACAGTCCACCAAAGCCCATCCCAGCCCACCATGGCCCGCCAAGGCCTTCCACGGCCCACCATGGCCAACAACGGCCCGCCACGGCCCACCACGGCCCGTCACAGCCCGTCCCAGCCCGCCACAGCCCATCCCAGCCCACCACAGCCCGTCCCAGCCCACCACAGCTCTTCCCAGCCCACCACAGCCCATCCCAGCCCACCACAGCCCGTGCCAGCCCATCCCAGCCCACCACAGTCTGTCGCAGCCCACTACGGCCCGTCCCAGCCTGCCACAGACCACCACGGACCACCACGGACCACCACGGCCAATTACGCCCCGCCACGGGCCATCCCGGCAAGCCACGGCCCACCACTGTCCGCCACGGCCCAACATGGTCCGCCACAGCCCGTCCCAGCCTACAACAGCCCGTACCAGCCCACAACAGCCCGTCCCCGACCAGCACAGCCCGGCCTGGCCCACCTCAGCCCGTCCCAGCCCACCACAGCTCACCACAGCCCACCACAGCCTTCCACAGAACGTCCCTGCCCACCACGGTCCACCACAGCCGCCACGGCCCACCACAGCCCACCACGGCCCACCATAGCCCACCACTGCCCGTCCCTGCCCGCCACGGCCCGCCACAGCCCTCCACAGCACGTCCCAGCCCGCCACAGCCCGTCCAGCCAACCACAGCCCGTCCCAGCCAACCACAGCCCGTCACAGCCCACCACAGCCCATCCCAGCCCACCACAGCACTCCACAGCACTTCCCAGCCCACTACAGCCATCCACAGCTCGTCCCAGCCTACCACAGCCCGTACCAGCCCACCACAGCCCATCCCAGCACACCACAGACCACCACAACCCTCCAAAGCACGTCCCAGCCCAGCACAGTCCACCACAGCCCGCCACGGCCCACCACGGCCCACCACAGCCCACCACGGCCCACCAAAGCCCACCACGGCCCACCATGGCCCACCCCGGCCCATCCCGGCCCGCCACGGCCCAACACGACCCACCACAGCCCACCACTGCCCGTCCTGGCCCGCCACGGCACACCACGGCCCACCACGGCCCACCACAACCCACCACAGCCCGTCCCAGGCCGTCCCAGACAGCCACAGCCCGTCTTGGCACGCCACAGCCCATCCAAGATCGCCACAGCCCACCACAGCCCACCACAGCCTGTCCCAGCCCACGACAGCCCACCACAGCCCACAACAGCCCGTCCCAGCCGAACACAGCCCGTCCCAGCCCGTCCCAGACCACCAGAGCCCGTCCCAGCCCACCACAGATTGTACCAGCCCACCACAGCCTGCCACAGCCCGCCACAGCCCGCCACAGCCCATCCCAGCCCACCACAGCTAGTCGTAGCCCACTACAGCCCACCACAGCCCACCACGGACCACCACAGCTCACCACTGCCCGGCCCGGCCGGCCACGGCCCACCTCGGCCCGCCACGGCCTGCCACAACCCACCACGGCCCGCCAGACCCCACCACAGCCCATCACAGGCCGTCCCAGACCGCCACAGCCCGTCTTGGCACGCCACAGCCCACCCAAGACCGCCACAGCCCACAACAGCCTGTCCCAGCCCATCCCAGGCCACCACAGCACGTCCCAGCCCGTCCCAGCCCACCAAAGCCCGTCCCAGCCCACCACAGCCCGTCCCAGCCCGTCCCAGCCCACCACAGCCTGTCCCAGCCCACCAAAGCCCGTCCCAGCCCACCACAGCCCCTCCCAGCCCGTCCCAGCCCACCACAGCCCTTCCCAGCCCACCAGAGCCCGTCCCAGCCCACCACAGCCCACTAAAGCCCGTCCCAGCCCACCACAGCTTATCCCAGCCCACCACAGCACGTCCCAGCCCGTCCCAGGCCACCACAGCCCTTCTCAGCCCACTACAGCCCACCACAGCCCGTTCCAGCCCACCACAGCCCACAACGGCCCGTCCCGGCCTGCCACGGCCCACCACATCCCGCCACGGCCCCCCACAGCCCGCCAAAGCCCATTACGGCACGCCACGAGCCGCCACGGCCCACCACTGTCTGCCACGGCCCAACACAACATGCCACGGCCCACCACGGCCTGCCACAGCCTGTCCCAGGCTGCCACAGACCGTCCCAGACCACCACAGCCCGTCCCAGCCCATCACAGCCTGTCCCAGCCTAACACAGCCCACAACAGCCCACCACAGCTGGTCCCAGCCCGACACAGCCCACCACGGCCCGTCTCGGCCTGCCACGGAGCACCACGGCCCCTCACAACCCACAACGGCCCCCCACAGCCCACCACGGCCTGCCATGGCCCATTATGGGCCACCACAGGCCGTCGCGACAAGCCACGGCCCACCACTGCCTGCCACGGCCCAACAAGGCCTGTCACGGCCCACCACGGCCCACCACAGCCCACCACAGCCCGTCCAAGTCTACCACAGCCAACCACTGCCCGTCCCGGCCCGCCACATCCCATCCTGGCCCGCCACAGCCCATCCCAGCCTACCACAGCTTATCCCAGCAGACCACAGCCCACTGAAGCCCACCACAGCCCGTCCCAGCCCACCACAGCTAGTCCCAGCCCACCACAGCCCGTCACAGCCCACCACAGCCTGTCCCAACCCACCACAGCCCACCACAGCCCCCAACAGACCGTCCCAGCTGAACACAGCCCATTCCAGCCCGTCCCAGACCACCAGAGCCCACCACAGTTTACCACAGGCCACCACAGCCCATCCCAGCACATCACAGACGGTCCCAGCCCACCACAGCCCGTCCCAGCCCACCACAGCCCGTCCCAGCCCACCACAGCCCACCACAGACCGTCCCAGCCCACCACACCTTATCCCAGCCCACAACAGCCCATCCCAGCCGAGCACAGCCCATTCCAGCCCGTCCCAGACCACCAGAGCCCACTACAGTTTACCACAGGCCACCACAGCCCATCCCAGCCCATCACAGACGGTCCCAGCCCACCAAAGCCCGTCCCAGCCCACCACAGCCCGTCACAGCCCACCACAGCCCATCACAGATCGTCCCAGCCCACCACACCTTATCCCAGCCCACCGCAGCTCGTCCCAGGTCACCACAACCCGTCCCAGCCCGCCACGGCCCACCACAACCCACCACAGCCCGTCACAGGCCGTCCCAGACAGCCACAGCCCGTCTTGGCATGCCACAGCCCATCCAAGACCGCCACAGCCCGTCCCAGCCCACCACAGCCCGTCCCAGCCCCCCACAGCCCACAACAGCCCGTCCCAGCCCAACACAGCCCGTCCCAGCCTGTCGCAGCCCACCACAGCCCGTCCCAGCCCACCACAGCCCACAACAGCCCGTCCCAGCCCATCCCAGCACACCACAGCCCGCCTCAACACGTCCCAGCCCACCACAGTTCACCACAGCCCGTCTCAGCTCACCACAGCCCGTCCCAGCCCACCACAGCCCACCACAGCACGTCCCAGCCCACCACAGCCCACCACAGCCCGTCCCAGCTTGTCCCAGCCCACAACAGCCCACCACCGCCCGTCCCAGCCCACCACATCCCACCACAGCCCTCCACAGCCCACCACAGCCCATCCCAGCCCACCACGGCCCACCACGGCACACCACGGCCCACCACGGCCCGCCATGGCCCACCACAGCCCGCCACGGCCCACCACAGCCCGCCACAACACACTACAGCCCGCCAGACCCCACCACAGCCTGCCACAGCCCGTCCCTGCCCACCACAGCCCGTCCCCGCCCACCACAGCCCGTCCCAGCCCTTTCCAGACCACCAGAACCCGTCCCAGCCCGTCCCAGCCCACCACAGCCCGTCTCAAGATCACCAGAACCCACCACGTCCCACCACAGCCCAGCACGGCCCGTCCCAGCCCACCACTGCCCACCACAGCCCACCACTGCCCACCACAGCACACCACAGTTCACCACAGCCCGTCCCGGACCACCACGGCCCGTCCCAGCTCACCACAGCCCGTCCCAGCCCACCCCAGCCCGTCCCAGCCCGTCCCAGCCCACCACAGCCCGTCTCAGCCCACCACAGCCCGTCCCAGTCCACCACAGCCCGTCCCCGCCCACCACAGCCCGTCCCAGCCCGTCCCAGCCCGTTCGAAGACCACCAGAACCCGTCCCAGCCCATCACAGCACACCACAGCCCGTCTCAAGCTCACCAGAACCCACCACAGCCCACCACAGCCCGTCCCAGACCACCACGGCCCATCACAGCACACCACAGCCCGTCTCAAGCTCACCAGAACCCACCACAGCCCACCACAGCCCGTCCCAGACCACCACGGCCCACCACAGCGCACCACAGCCCGTCCCAGCCAAGCACGGCCCACCACAGCCCACCACGGCCTACCACAGGCCACCACAGTTCACCACGGCCCACCATGGCCCACCACATCCAGTCCCAGCCCACCAGAGCCCGTCCCAGCCCACCACAGCCCACAATAGCCCACCACAGCCCACGACAGCCTGTCCCAGGAACCACAGCCCATCCCAGGCTACTACAACACATCCCAGTACACCACGGTCTGCCACAACCCGGCATAGCCCCCCACAGCCCGTCCCAGCCCGCCACAGCTCGTCCCAGCTCGCCAAAACCCGTCCCAGCCTGCCACAGCCCACCACAGCCCGTCCCAGCCCGCCACAACCCGTCCCAGCCTGCCACAACCCGTCCCAGCCCGCCACAGCCCGTCCCAGCCCGTCCCAGCCCACCACAGCCCGTCCCAGCCCACCACAGGCTGTCCAAACCCGCCAAAGCTTGTCCCAGCCCAGCACAGCCCTCCAGAGCCCGTCCCAGGCAACCACAGCCTGCCACAGCCCACCACAGCCTGTCCCAGCCCACCACAGCCCGTCCCAGCGTACCACAGCCCACTACAGCCCACCACAGCCCGTCCCAGCCCATCACAGATGATCCCAGCAAACCACAGACCGTCCCAGCCCACCACAGCTCGTCCCAGCCCACCACAGCCCGTCCCAGCCCAGCACAGCCCGTCCCAGCCCAGCACAGCCCACCACAGCTCGTCCCAGCCCACCACAGCCAGTCTCAGCCCAGCACAGCCCACCACAGTCCGTCCCAGCCCCCCACAGCTCATTTCAGCCTACCACAGCTCCCCACAGCACGTCCCAGCCCACCACGGCCCACCACGGCCCACCAAGTCCCACCACAGCCCACCAGAGCCCACCACCACCCGTCACAGCCCACAAAAACCCACCACGGCCCGCCACGGCCCACCACAGCCCATCCCAGCCCACCACAACCCACCACAGCCCGCCAAAGCTTGTCCCAGCCCGCCACAGCCCATCCCAGCCCACCACGGCCCGCCACAGAACACCACAGCCCACCACAGCCTGTTCCAGCCCATCCCAGCCCACCACAGCCCACCATAGCTCACCACAGCCTGTCCCAGGCACCACAGCCCATCCCAGCCCACCACAGCCCGTCCCAGCACACCACAGACCATCCCAGTCCACCACAGACTGTCCCAGCATGTCCCAGCCCGTCCCAGCCCACCACAGCCCGTCCCAGCCTACCACAGCCCGTCCCCGCCCACCACAGCCCGTCCCCGCTCACCACAGCTTGTCCCAGCCCATCCCAGCACACCACAGCCCGTCCCAGCACACCACAGCCCGTCCCAGCCCACCACAGCTCATCCCAGCCCACCACAGCCTGTCCAAGCCCACCACAGCCCGTCCCAGCCCACTATGGCGCACCACAGCCCGTCCCAGCCCACCATAGCCCACCACAGCCCGTCCCAGCCCGTCCCAGCTTGTCCCAGCCCACCACAGCCCACCACGGCCCGTCCCAGCACACCACAGCCCGTCCCAGCCCGTCCCAGACCACCACAGCCCGTCCCAGCACACCACAGACCGTCCCAGTCCACCAGAGATCGTCCCAGCCCACCACAACCCGTCCCCGCCCACCACAGCCCATCCCCGCCCACCACAGCCCGTCCCAGCCTGTCCAAGCCCGTCCCAGCTTACCACAGCCCGTCCCAGCCATCCACAGCCCGTCCCAGCCCGTCCCATCCCATCCCAGCCCACCACAGCCCGTCCCAGCACACCACAGACCGTCCCAGTCCACCACAGACCATCCCAGCCAACCACAGTCCGTTCCAGACCACCACAACCCGTCCCCGCCCACCACAGCCCGTCCCCGCCCACCACAGCCTGTCCCAGCCCGTCCCAGCACACCACAGCCCCTCCCAGCCCACCACAGCCCACCACAGCCCGTCCCAGCCCACCACAGCCCGTTAAAGCCCACCACGGCCCACCACGGCTCGCCACAGCCGTCCATAGCCTGCCACAGCCCGTCCCAGCCCGCCACAGACCGTCCCAGCCAGCCACAGACCGTCCCAGCCAGCCACAGCCCATCCAAGCCCACTACAAACCACCACAGCCCACCACAGCCCGTCCCAGGCTGCCACAGCCCATCCCAGACAACTACAGCCCACCACAGCTCACCACAGCCCGTCACAGCCCACCACAGCCCACCACAGCCCGTCCCAGCCCACCACAGCCCATCCCAGCCTACCACAGCCCAGCCCAGCACACCACGGCCCGCCACGGCCCACCACATCTCGCCAGAGCCCACCACAGCGCACCACAGCCTGTTCCAGTCTGCCACAGCTCGTCCCAGCCCTCAACAGCCCACCACAGCCCGCAACAGACCATCACAGCCCACCACATCCCGTCCCACCCTGTCCCAGCGCACTATAGCACGTCCCAGCCCACCACAGCCCGTCCCAGCCTACCACAGACAGTCCCAGTCCACCAAAGCCCATCACAGCCCACCACAGTCCATCACTGCCCACCACAGCGCAGCACAGTCCACCACTACCAGTCCTGTCCTGTCAAGGCCGACCACGGCCCGCCACGGCCCATCAGAGCCCAGCACAGCCCGCCACAGCCCGTCCCAGACTGCCACAGCCCATACCAGCCAGCCACAGCCAGTCCCAGCCAGCCACAGCCCGTCCCAGCCCGCCACAGCCCACCACAGCCTACCACAGCCCGTCCTAGCCCTCCACAGCTGGTCCCAACCCACCACAGCCCACCACGGCCCGCCACGACAGCCCACCACGGCTCACCACGGCCCACCACGGCTCACCAGAGCCGACCACGGCCCGTCAAATCACGTCCCAGGGCGCCACAGCCCATCCCAGCCCGCCACAGCCCACCACAGCCTGTCCCAGCCCACCACAGCACACCATAGCCCACCAAAGCCCACCACAGCCCACCATAGCCCTTCCCAGCCCGTCCCAGCCCACCACAGCCCACCACAGCCAACCATAGCCTGTCCCAGCCCACCACAGCGCACCACCGCCCACTACAGCTCATCACAGCCGACCATAGCACACCACAGCCCACCACAGCCCGTCCCAGCTAACCACATCCTGACCCAGCCCACCACAGCCCGTCCCAGCCCACCACAGCCCGTTAAAGCCCACCACGGCGCACAACGGCCCGCCACAGCCCGCCATAGCCTGCCACAGCCCATCCCAGCCTGCCACAGACCGTCCCAGCCAGCCACAGCCCATCCAAGCCCACTACAGCCCACCACAAACCACCACAGCCCACCACAGCCCGTCCCAGGCTGCCACAGCCCATCCCAGCCCACTACAGCCCACCACAGCTCACCACAGCACGTTCCCGCCCACCACTAGCCCACCACAGCCTACCAAAGCCCATCACAGCCCACCACAGTCCATCACTGCCCACCACAGCCCAGCACAGTCCACCACTACCAGTCCTGTCCTGTCAAGGCCGACCACGGCCCACCAGAGCCCAGCACGGCCCGCCACAGCCCGTCCCAGACTGCCACAGCCCATACCAGCCAGCCACAGCCAGTCCCAGCCAGCCACAGCCCGTCCCAGCCCGCCACAGCCCGCCACAGCCCGCCACAGCCTACCACAGCCCGTCCTAGCCCTCCACAGCTGGTCCCAACCCACCACAGCCCACCACGGCCCGCCACGACAGCCCACCACGGCTCACCACGGCTCACCAGAGCCGACCACGGCCCGTCAAATCACGTCCCAGTCCGCCACAGCCCATCCCAGCCCGCCACAGCCCACCACAGCCTGTCCCAGCCCACCACAGCCCACCATAGCCCACCAAAGCCCACCATAGCCCTTCCCAGCCCGTCCCAGCCCACCACAGTCAACCATAGCCCGTCCCAGCCCACCACAGCGCACCACCGCCCACTACAGCTCATCACAGCCGACCATAGCACACCACAGCCCACCACAGCCCGTCCCAGCTAACCACATCCTGACCCAGCCCACCACAGCCCGTCCCAGCCCACCACAGCCCGTTAAAGCCCACCACGGTGCACAACGGCCCGCCACAGCCCGCCATAGCCTGCCACAGCCCATCCCAGCCCGCCACAGACCATCCCAGCCAGCCACAGCCCATCCAAGCCCACTACAGCCCACCACAGCCCGTCCCAGGCTGCCACAGCCCATCCCAGCCCACTACAGCCCACCACAGCTCACCACAACCCGTCACAGCTCACCACAGCCCACCACAGCCCGTCCCAGCCCACCACAGCCCGTCCCAACCCACCACAGCACACTACAGCTCACGACAGCCCACCAGAGCCCGTCCCAGCCCGTCCCAGCCAACCACAGCACACCACAGCCCACAACAGCTTGTCCCAGCCCACCACAGCCCACCACAGCCCGTCCCAGCCCGTCCCAGCCCACCACAGCCCGTCCCAGCCCACCAGAGCCCGTCCAAGCCCACCACAGCTCGTCCCAGCCCACCAGACCCCACTACAGCCCGTCCCCGCCCACCACAGCCCGTCCCCGCCCACCAGAGTCCGTCCCAGCTTACCACAACTCACCACAGCCCGTCAAAGCTAACCACAGCCTACCACTGCCCGTCCCGGCCCACCACAGCCCTTCCTGGCCCACGACAGCCCGTCCCGGCCCACCACAACCCGTCCCATCCCACCACAGCCCACCACAGCCTGTCCCAGCCCACCACAGCCCACCACAGCCAACCACAGCCCACCACAGCTCGCCCCAGCCTACCACAGCCCACCACAGCCCACCACAGCCTGCCACAGCCCACCACGGCCCACCAGAGCCCACTACTGCCCATCCCAGCCTGCTAAGGCCCACCATGGATCGCCAGAGCCCACCACGGATGGTCACAGCCTATCCCAGACCGCCACAGCCCGTCCCAGCCTGCCACAGCCCACCACAGCCCGCCACAGCCCACCACAGCCCGTCCCAGCCCACCACAGCCCATCCCAGCCTACCACAGCCCAGCCCAGCACACCACGGCCCGCCACGGCCCACCACATCTCGCCAGAGCCCACCACAGCCCACCACAGCCCGTTCCAGTCTGCCACAGCTCGTCCCAGCCCTCAACAGCCCACCACAGCCCGCAACAGACCATCACAGCCCACCACATCCCGTCCCACCCTGTCCCAGCGCACTATAGCACATCCCAGCCCACCAAAGCCCATCACAGCCCACCACAGTCCATCACTGCCCACCACAGCGCAGCACAGTCCACCACTACCAGTCCTGTCCTGTCAAGGCCGACCACGGCCCGCCACGGCCCATCAGAGCCCAGCACAGCCCGCCACAGCCCGTCCCAGACTGCCACAGCCCATACCAGCCAGCCACAGCCAGTCCCAGCCAGCCACAGCCCGTCCCAGCCCGCCACAGCCCACCACAGCCTACCACAGCCCGTCCTAGCCCTCCACAGCTGGTCCCAACCCACCACAGCCCACCACGGCCCGCCACGACAGCCCACCACGGCTCACCACGGCCCACCACGGCTCACCAGAGCTGACCACGGCCCGTCAAATCACGTCCCAGTCCGCCACAGCCCATCCCAGCCCGCCACAGCCCACCACAGCCTGTCCCAGCCCACCACAGCACACCATAGCCCACCAAAGCCCACCACAGCCCACCATAGCCCTTCCCAGCCCGTCCCAGCCCACCACAGCCAACCATAGCCTGTCCCAGCCCACCACAGCGCACCACCGCCCACTACAGCTCATCACAGCCGACCATAGCACACCACAGCCCACCATATCCTGACCCAGCCCACCACAGCCCGTCCCAGCCCACCACAGCCCGTTAAAGCCCACCACGGCGCACAACGGCCCGCCACAGCCCGCCATAGCCTGCCACAGCCCATCCCAGCCCGCCACAGACCGTCCCAGCCAGCCACAGCCCATCCAAGCCCACTACAGCCCACCACAAACCACCACAGCCCACCACAGCCCGTCCCAGGCTGCCACAGCCCATCCCAGCCCACTACAGCCCACCACAGCTCACCACAGCACGTTCCCGCCCACCACTAGCCCGTCCCAGCCTACCAAAGCCCATCACAGCCCACCACAGTCCATCACTGCCCACCACAGCCCAGCACAGTCCACCACTACCAGTCCTGTCCTGTCAAGGCCGACCACGGCCCACCAGAGCCCAGCACGGCCCGCCACAGCCCGTCCCAGACTGCCACAGCCCATACCAGCCAGCCACAGCCAGTCCCAGCCAGCCACAGCCCGTCCCAGCCCGCCACAGCCCGCCACAGCCCGCCACAGCCTACCACAGCCCGTCCTAGCCCTCCACAGCTGGTCCCAACCCACCACAGCCCACCACGGCCCGCCACGACAGCCCACCACGGCTCACCACGGCCCACCACGGCTCACCAGAGCCGACCACGGCCCGTCAAATCACGTCCCAGTCCGCCACAGCCCATCCCAGCCCGCCACAGCCCACCACAGCCTGTCCCAGCCCACCACAGCCCACCATAGCCCACCAAAGCCCACCATAGCCCTTCCCAGCCCGTCCCAGCCCACCACAGCCAACCATAGCCCGTCCCAGCCCACCACAGCGCACCACCGCCCACTACAGCTCATCACAGCCGACCATAGCACACCACAGCCCACCACAGCCCGTCCCAGCTAACCACATCCTGACCCAGCCCACCACAGCCCGTCCCCGCCAACCACAGCCCGTCCCCGCCCACCACAGCCCGTCCCAGGTCACCACAGCCCATCCCAGCCCACTAGAGCCCACCACCGACCACCACAGCCCACCACAGCCCTCCACAGCCCGTCCCAGCACACCACGGCCCATCAGAGCCCACCACGGCCCGTCCCAGCTCACAAAAGCCCACCACGGCCCACCACGGCCCACCACAACTGACCACGGCCCGCCACAGCCCATTCCAGCCCACCACAACCTGCCACAGCCCGCCAAAGCCTGTCCCAGCCCACCACAGCCCATCCCAGCCCACCACAGCCAGTCGCAGCCCGCCACAGACCACCACAGCCCACCACAGCCTGTTCCAGCCCATCACAGCCCACCATAGCCCACCACAGCCTGTCCCAGGCACCACAGCCCATCCCAGACTACCAAAGCCCACCCCAGCACACCACAGTCTGCCACAAACCGCCATAGTCCGCCACAGCCCTTCCCAGCCCGCCACAGCTCGTCCCAGCTCGCCACAGCCCGTCCCAGCCCACCACAGCCCACCACAGCCCGTCCCAGCCCACTAGAGCCTTCAACGGCCCACCACGGCCCGCCACGGCCCACCACAACCCACCACATCCCGCCACAACCCGTCCCAGCCCGTCCCAGCCCTCCACAGACCACCATAACCCGTCCCAGCCCGTCCCAGCCCACCACAGCCCATCAAAGCCCACCACAGACCACCACAGCCCACACAACCCGTCCCAGCCTACCACAGGCTGTCCAAACCCGCCAAAGCTTGTCCCAGCCCACCACAGCCCACCAAAGCCCACCACAGCCCGTCACAGCCCACTACAGCTCGCCACAGCCCACTACAGCACACCACAGCCCACCATAGCCCGTCCCAGCCTACCAAAGCCCACTACAGCCCACCACAGCCCGTCCCAGCCCATCACAAATGATCCCAGCAAACCACAGCCCGTCCCAGCCCACCACAGCCCACCACAGCCCGTCCCAGCCGGCCATAGCCCGTCCCAGCCCACCACAGCCCATCCGAGCCCGACAGAGACCACCACAGCCTACCACAGCTCGTCCCAGCCCGTCCCAGCCCACAACAGCCCGTCACAGCCCACCACAACCCGTCCCAGCCCACCACAGGCTGTCCAAACCCACCAAAGCTTGTCCCAGCCCACCACAGCCCATCCCAGCCCGACAGAGACCACCACAGACCACCACAGCCTGTCACAGCCCACCACAGCTCACCACAGCCCACCACAGCCCACCACAGCCTGTCCCAGCCCACCACAACCCACCACAGCCCGCCAAAGCCCGTCCCAGCCTCCCACAGCCCATCCCAGCCCACCACAGCCTGTCCGAGCCCGCTACAGACCACCACAGCCTGTCCCAGGCACCACAGCCCATCCCAGACTACCACAGCCCATCCCGGCAAGCCACGGTCTGCCACAACCCGCCATACCCCACCACAGCCCGTCCCAGCCCACCACAGCTCGTACCAGCTCGCCACAGCCCATCCCAGCCCGCCACAGCCCACCACAGCCCGTCCCAGCCCACCACAGCCCGTCCCAGCCCACCACAGCCCAACACAGCCTGTCCAAGCACACCACAGCCCGTCCCAGCCCACCACAGCTTATCCCAGCCCACCACAGCCCGTCCCAGCCCACCACGGCCCACCACAGCCGGTCCCAGCCCGACACAGCCCACCACAGTCCACCACGGCCCGTCCCAGCCCACCACGGCCTTTCCCAGCCCGTCCCAGCCCACCACGGCCCATAACAACCCACCACGGCCCGTCCCGGCCTACTACGGCTCGTCCCAGCCCACCACAGCCTGTCCCAGCCCACCAGAGCCCGTCCCAGCACACCACAGCCCGTCCCAGCCTGTCCCAGCCCACCACAGCCCGTCCCAGCCCACCACAGCCAGTCCCAGCCCGTCCCAACCCACCCCAGCCCACCACGGCCCGTCCCAGCCCACCACGACCCGTCCCAGCCCACCACAGCCCACCACAGCCAGTTACAGCTTATCACAGCCCGTCCCAGCCCAACACAGGCCGTCTCTGCTCACCACCAGAGCCCGTCCCAGCCCACCACGGCCCGTCCCAGCCCACCACGGCTCTCCACAGCTCTCCATAGCCCGGTCCAATCCTCCACAGCCCGTCCCAGCCCAACACAGCCCACCACAGCCCGTCCCAGACCACCACAGCCCGTCCCCGCCCACCAAAGCCCGTCCCCGCCCACCACAGCCCGTCCCCGCCCACCACAGCCCGTCCCAGCCGTCCCAGCAAATCCCAGCCCACCACAGCCCGTCTCAGCTCACTACAGCGCATCCCAGTCCACCACACCCACCACAGCCCGTCCCAGCCCATTCCAGCCCACCACAGCCTGTCCCAGCTCACCACAACCCACCACAGCCAACCACAGCCGGTCCCAGCCCACCACAGCCCACCGCAGCCGGTCCCAGCCCACCACACCCCGTCCCACCACACCAGAGTCCATCCCAGCCCACAACGGCCCGTCACAGCTTACCACGGCCCACCACGGCTTTCCACGGCCCATCCCAGCCCACCACGGCCCTTCCCAGCCCGCCACGGCCCGTCCCAGCCCGCCACGGCCCGTCCCATCCAGCCACGGCCCGTCCCAGCCCGCAACGGCCCGTTCCAGACCACCACGTCCCGTCCCAGCTCGCCACAGCCCGTCCCAGGCCGCCACAGACCACCACAGTTCATCCCAGCCTAACACAGTCCGTCCCAGCCCGCCACGGCCCATCTCGGCCCACCCCGGCCCGTCCCGGCCACCCACGGCCCGGCCCGGCCCACCACGGCCCGTCCCAACCCGTCCCAGCCCACGACGGCCTGTCCCAGCCCACGAAAGCCCATCCCAGCTTACCATATACCGACCCAGCTTACCACAGCCCATCACAGCCCACCACGGTCTACCACAGCCAACCACAGACCGTCCCATCCCACCACGGCCCATAACAACCCACCACGGCCCGTCCCAGCCTACTACGGCCCGTCCCAGCCTACCACGGCCCGTCCCAGCCCACCACGGCCCGTCCCAGCCCACCACGGCCGGTCCCAGCCCACCACGGCCCGTCCCAGCCCACCACGGCCCGTCCCAGCCCACCACGGCCCGTCCCGGCCTACTACGGCTCGCCCTAGCCCACCAGAGCCCGTCCCAGCCCACCAGAGCCCGTCCCAGCCCACCATGGCCCGTCCCAGCCCACCACAGACCACCACAGCCAGTCCCAGCCCGTCCCAACCCGCCCCAGCCCACCACGGCCCGTCCCAGCCCAACACAGCCCACCACAGCCGGTTACAGCTTATCACAGCCCGTCCCAGCCCAACACAGGCCGTATCTGCTCACCACCAGAGCCTGTCCCAGCCCACCACGGCCCGTCCCAGCCCACCACGGCCCGTCCCAGCCCACCACGGCCCGTCCCAGCCCACCACGGCTCCCCACAGCTCTCCACAGCCCGTCCCCGCCCACCACAGCCTGTCCCCGCCCACCACAGCCCGTCCCCGCCAACCACAGCCCGTCCCCGCCCACCACAGCCCGTCCCCGCCCACCACAGGCCACTACAGCACACCACAGCCTACCGCAGACCACCACAGCCAGTCCCACCCCGTCACAGCTCGTACCAGCCCGACCACAGCCCACCACAGCCCGTCTCAGCTCACCACAGCCTGTCCCAGCCCACCACGGCCCACCACAGCCCGTCCCAGCCAAACACAGTCTGTCCCAGCCCGTACCAGCCCACCACACTCACCACAACTCGTCCCAGACCGTTCCAGCACAGCACAGCCCATTCCAGCCCACCGCATCCCGTCCCAGCTCACCACAGCCCACCGCAGCCGGTCGCAGCCCCCCACAGCCCACCGCAGCCCGTCCCAGCCCACCACACCCCACCGCAGCCCGTCCCAGCCCACCACACCCCACCGCAGCCCGTCCCAGCCCACCACACCCCACCGCAGCCCGTCCCAGCCCACCACACCAGAGTCCGTCCCAGCCAACCACCGTCCGTCCCAGCCCACCACCGCCCGTCCCAGCCCACCACGGCCCACCGCAGCCCGTCCCATCCCAACACAGGCCGTCCCAGCCTGTCCCATCACACCATAGTGCGTCCAAGTCCGTCCCAGCCTACCACAGCCCGTCCCAGCACTCCCCAGCCCACCAGGGCCTGTCCCGGCCCAACACGGCCCACCACAGCCCGTCTGAGCTCATCACAGTCCGTCCCAGCCAACCACAGCCCATCCCTGCTCACCACAGCCCGTCCCAGCCCGCCCCAGCCCGCCCCAGCCCATTGCATCCCGTCCCAGCCCAATACAGCCCGTCCCAGCCCGAGCCAACTAATACGAGCCCACCGCAGCCCGTGCCAGCCCGTCCCAACCCACCACAGCCCGTCCTAGCCCACCACAGCCCGTCCCAGCCCACCACAGCCCACCAAAGCCCATCCCAGCACACCACAGCACGTCCCAGCACTCCACAGCCCACCAGGGCCTGTCCCATCCCAACACGGCCCACCACAGCCCGTCTCAGTTCATCACAGTCCGTCCCAGCCAACCACAGCCCGTCCCAGCCCACCACAACCAACCACAGCCCGTCCCTGCCCACCACAGTCCGTCCCCGTCCCACCACAGCCCACCACAGCCCATCCCAGCCCATCATGGCACACCACAGCCCACCACGGCCCGTCCCGGCCCACCACGGCCCGTCCCAGCCCACCACATCAAGTACCGGCCCGTAACAGCCCACCACGGCCCGTCGCAGCCCACCACATCAAGTACCGGCCCGTGCCAGCCCACCACGGCCCGTCCCAGCCCACCACGGCCCGTCCCAGCCCACCACGGCCCACCACAGCCGGTTACAGCCTGTCCCAGCCCGTCCCGGCCCACCGCGGCCCGTCCCGGCCCACCAGAGCCCGTCCCAGCCTGTTTCAGCCCACCACGGCTAACCACGGCCTGTCCCGGCCCACCACGGCCAACCACGGTCCACCATGGCCCACCAGAGCACACCACGGCCCACCACGGCCCTTCCCAGTCCACCACAGCCCACCACAGCCTGTCCCAGCCCACCAAGGCCCGTCCCAGCCCACCGCGGCCCACCCCAGCCTACCACGGCCCGTCCCAGCCCACCACGGCCCGTCCCAGCCCACCACGGCCCATCACAGCCCACCACAGTTCACCACAGCCCGTCCTAGCCCACCACAGCCCGTCCCAGCCCACCACGGACCACCACGGCCCATCTCAGCCCACCACAGCCTGTCCAAGCCCAGCACAGCCCTCCACAACCCTCCACAGCCCGTCCCAACCCTCCACAGCTCATCCCAGCCTACCACAGCCCGTCGCAGCCCAACACAGCTTATCCCAGCCCACCGAAACCCGTCCCAGCCCACCGCAACCCGTCCCAGCCCACCACAGCCCACCACAGGTCACCACAGCCCACCACCGGTCACCACAGCCCACCACAGGTCACCACAGCCTGTTTCAGCCCACCACGGCAAACCACGGCCCGTCCCAGCCCACCACGGCCCGCCATGGCCCACCACAGCTCGTCCCAGATAAACACGGCGCACCACAGCCCACCACAGCCCGTCCCGGCCCACCACAGCCCGTCCCAGCACACCACAGCCCACCACAGCCCATCACAGCCCACCACAGCCCGTCCCAGCTTACCACAGCCCACCACAGACCGTCCCAGCCCCTCCCAGCCCGTCTCAGCCCACCACAGCCTGTCCCAGCCTGTCCCAGCTCATCCAAGCCTGTCCCAGACCCCCAGAGCCCGTCGCAGCCCACCACAGCCCGTCACAGCCCGTCCCAGCTCTCCACAACCCACCGCAGCCCGTCCCAGCCCACCACAGCCCGTCCCAGCCCACCACGGCTCACGAAAGCCCACCACAGCCCACCACGGCCCACCACAGCCCGTCCCAGCCCACCACAGACCTCCAGAGCCCGTCTCAGCTCACCACAGCCTATCCCAGCCCACCACGGCCCACCACAGCACACCAAGGCCCACCGCAGCCTATCCCAACCCGTCCCAGCCCACCACGGCCCGTCCCAACCCACCACAGCCCGTCTCAGCCCACCACGGCCCGTCCCAGCCCACGACAGCCCGTCCCAGCCCACCAGAGCCCACCAGAGCCCACCACAGCTCGTCCCAGCCCACCACAGCCCACAAGAGCTTGTCACAGACCACCACAGCCCGTCCCAGCCCACCACAGCCCGTCCCAGAACACCACAGCCCGTCCCAGCCCACCACGGCCCGTCTCAGCCCACCACGGCCCGTCTCAGCTCACCACAACCCATCCCAGTCCACTACAACCTGTCCCAGCCCGTCCCAGCCCACCACAGCCCGTCCCAGCCCACCACAGCCCGTCCCAACTCGTCCCAGACCACCACAGCCTTTCACAGCACACCACAGCCCGTAACAGCCCACCACAGCAAGTACCAGCCCGTCCCAGCCCACCACGGCCCGTCTCAGCCCACCACGGCCCGTCTCAGCCCACCACGGCCCGTCTCAGCCCACCACGGCCCGTCTCAGCTCACCACAACCCGTCCCAGACGACCACAGCCCGTCCCAGCCCACCACAGCCCACCACAGCCCGTCCCAGCCAACCACGGCCCGTCCCAGCCCACCACATCCCGTCCCAGCCCACCAGAGCCCGTCCCAGCCTGTTTCAGCCCAGCACGGCTAACCACGGCCTGTCCCGGCCCACCACGGCCAACCACGGTCCACCATGGCCCACCAGAGCACACCACGGCCCACCACGGCCCTTCCCAGTACACCACAGCCCACCACAGCCTGTCCCAGCCCACCACGGCCTGTCCCAGCCCACCACGGCCCGTCCCAGCCCACCACGGCCCACCACAGCCCGTCCCAGCCCACCACAAGCCGTCAGCCCACCACAGACCTCCAGAGCCCGTCTCAGCTCACCACAGCCTATCCCAGCCCACCACAGCACACCACAGCACACCACGGCCCACCGCAGCCTATCCCAACCCGTCCCAGCCCACCACGGCCCGTCCTAGCCCACCACGGCCCACCACAGCCCACCACGGCCCGTCCCAGCCCACAACAGCCCGTCCCAGCCCACCAGAGCCCACCAGAGCCCACCACAGCTCGTCCCAGCCCACCACAGCCCACAAGAGCTTGTCACAGACCACCACAGCCCGTCCCAGCCCACCACAGCCCACTACGGCCCACCACAGCCCGTCCCAGCCCACCACAGCCCGTCCCAGCCCACCACAACCCGTCCCAGCCCACCACAGCCCGTCCCAGCTCGTCCCAGACCACCACAGCCTCTCACAGCACACCACAGCCCGTAACAGCCCACCACAGCAAGTACCAGCCCGTCCCAGCCCACCACAGCCCGTCCCAGCCCACCACGGCCCGTCTCAGCCCACCACGGCCCGTCTCAGCCCACCACGGCCCTTCTCAGCCCACCACGGCCCGTCCCAGCCCACAACAGCCCGTCCCAGCCCACCAGAGCCCACCAGAGCCCACCACAGCTCGTCCCAGCCCACCACAGCCCACAAGAGCTTGTCACAGACCACCACAGCCCGTCCCAGCCCACCACAGCCCACTACGGCCCACCACAGCCCGTCCCAGCCCACCACAGCCCGTCCCAGCCCACCACAACCCGTCCCAGCCCACCACAGCCCGTCCCAGCTCGTCCCAGACCACCACAGCCTCTCACAGCACACCACAGCCGTAACAGCCCACCACAGCAAGTACCAGCCCGTCCCAGCCCACCACGGCCCGTCTCAGCCCACCAGGGCCCGTCTCAGCCCACCACGGCCCTTCTCAGCCTACCACGGCCCGTCCCAGCCCACCACGGCCCGTCCCAGCCAACCACGGCCTGTCCCAGCCCACGACAGCCCGTCCCAGCCCACCAGAGCCCACCAGAGCCCACCACAGCTCGTCCCAGCCCACCACAGCCCACAAGAGCTTGTCACAGACCACCACAGCCCGTCCCAGCCCACCACGGCCCGCCATGGCCCACCACAGCTCGTCCCAGATAAACACGGCGCACCACAGCCCACCTCGGCCCGTCCCAGCCCACCACAGCCCACTACGGCCCACCACAGCCCACCACAGACCGTCCCAGCCCACCACAGCCCGTCCCAGCCCACCACGGCCCGTCTCAGCCCACCACGGCCCGTCTCAGCTCACCACAACCCGTCCCAGATGACCACAGCCCGTCCCAGCCCACCACAGCCCGTCTCTAGCCCACCACAGCCCACCACGGCCCGTCCCAGCCCACCACAGCCCGTCCCAGCCCACCACAGCCCGTCCCAGCCTGTTTCAGCCCACCACGGCTAACCACGGCCTGTCCCGGCCCACCACGGCCAACCACGGTCCACCATGGCCCACCAGAGCACACCACGGCCCACCACGGCCCTTCCCAGTCCACCACAGCCCACCACAGCCTGTCCCAGCCCACCACGGCCCGTCCCAGCCCACCGCGGCCCACCCCAGCCTACCACGGCCCGTCCCAGCCCACCACGGCCCGTCCCAGCCCACCACGGCCCATCACAGCCCACCACAGTTCACCACAGCCCGTCCTAGCCAAGCACGGCCCGTCCCAGCCCACCACGGACCACCACGGCCCATCTCAGCCCACCACAGCCTGTCCAAACCCAGCACAGACCTCCACAACCCTCCACAGCCCGTCCCAACCCTCCACAGCTCATCCTAGCCTACCACAGCCCGTCGCAGCCCAACACAGCTTATCCCAGCCAACCGCAACCCGTCCCAGCCCACCGCAACCCGTCCCAGCCCACCACAGCCCACCACAGGTCACCACAGCCCACCACCGGTCACCACAGCCCACCACAGGTCACCACAGCCTGTTTCAGCCCACCACGGCAAACCACGGCCCGTCCCAGCCCACCACGGCCCGCCATGGCCCACCACAGCTCGTCCCAGATAAACACGGCGCACCACAGCCCACCACGGCCCGTCCCGGCCCACCACAGCCCGTCCCAGAACACCACAGCCCACCACAGCCCATCACAGCCCGTCACAGCCCGTCCCAGCCCCTCCCAGCCCGTCTCAGCCCACCACAGCCTGTCCCAGCCTGTCCCAGCTCGTCCAAGCCTGTCCCAGACCCCCAGAGCCCGTTGCAGGCCACCACAGGCCGTCACAGCCCCTCCCAGCCCGTCTCAGCCCACCACAGCCTGTCCCAGCCTGTCCCAGCTCGTCCAAGCCTGTCCCAGACCCCCAGAGCCCGTTGCAGGCCACCACAGGCCGTCACAGCCCGTCCCAGCTCTCCACAACCCACCGGAGCCCGTCCCAGCCCACCACGGCCCACGAAAGCCCACCACAGCCCACCACAGACCGTCCCAGCCCACCACAAGCCGTCCTAGCCCACCACAGACCTCCAGAGCCCGTCTCAGCTCACCACAGCCTATCCCAGCCCACCACGGCCCACCACAGCACACCACGGCCCACCGCAGCCTATCCCAACCCGTCCCAGCCCACCAGAGCCCACCAGAGCCCACCACAGCTCGTCCCAGCCCACCACAGCCCACAAGAGCTTGTCACAGACCACCACAGCCCGTCCCAGCCCACCACGGCCCGCCATGGCCCACCACAGCTCGTCCCAGATAAACACGGCGCACCACAGCCCACCTCGGCCCGTCCCAGCCCACCACAGCCCACTACGGCCCACCACAGCCCACCACAGCCCGTCCCAGCCCACCACAGCCCGTCCCAGCCCACCACGGCCCGTCTCAGCCCACCACGGCCCGTCTCAGCTCACCACAACCCGTCCCAGATGACCACAGCCCGTCCCAGCCCACCACAGCCCGTCTCTAGCCCACCACAGCCCACCACGGCCCGTCCCAGCCCACCACAGCCCGTCCCAGCCCACCACAGCCCGTCCCAGCCTGTTTCAGCCCAGCACGGCTAACCACGGCCTGTCCCGGCCCACCACGGCCAACCACGGTCCACCATGGCCCACCAGAGCACACCACGGCCCACCACGGCCCTTCCCAGTCCACCACAGCCCACCACAGCCTGTCCCAGCCCACCACGGCCCGTCCCAGCCCACCGCGGCCCACCCCAGCCTACCACGGCCCGTCCCAGCCCACCACGGCCCGTCCCAGCCCACCACGGCCCATCACAGCCCACCACAGTTCACCACAGCCCGTCCTAGCCCAGCACGGCCCGTCCCAGCCCACCACGGACCACCACGGCCCATCTCAGCCCACCACAGCCTGTCCAAACCCAGCACAGACCTCCACAACCCTCCACAGCCCGTCCCAACCCTCCACAGCTCATCCTAGCCTACCACAGCCCGTCGCAGCCCAACACAGCTTATCCCAGCCAACCGCAACCCGTCCCAGCCCACCGCAACCCGTCCCAGCCCACCACAGCCCACCACAGGTCACCACAGCCCACCACCGGTCACCACAGCCCACCACAGGTCACCACAGCCTGTTTCAGCCCACCACGGCAAACCACGGCCCGTCCCAGCCCACCACGGCCCGCCATGGCCCACCACAGCTCGTCCCAGATAAACACGGCGCACCACAGCCCACCACGGCCCGTCCCGGCCCACCACAGCCCGTCCCAGAACACCACAGCCCACCACAGCCCATCACAGCCCGTCACAGCCCGTCCCAGCCCCTCCCAGCCCGTCTCAGCCCACCACAGCCTGTCCCAGCCTGTCCCAGCTCGTCCAAGCCTGTCCCAGACCCCCAGAGCCCGTTGCAGGCCACCACAGGCCGTCACAGCCCCTCCCAGCCCGTCTCAGCCCACCACAGCCTGTCCCAGCCTGTCCCAGCTCGTCCAAGCCTGTCCCAGACCCCCAGAGCCCGTTGCAGGCCACCACAGGCCGTCACAGCCCGTCCCAGCTCTCCACAACCCACCGGAGCCCGTCCCAGCCCACCACGGCCCACGAAAGCCCACCACAGCCCACCACAGACCGTCCCAGCCCACCACAAGCCGTCCTAGCCCACCACAGACCTCCAGAGCCCGTCTCAGCTCACCACAGCCTATCCCAGCCCACCACGGCCCACCACAGCACACCACGGCCCACCGCAGCCTATCCCAACCCGTCCCAGCCCACCAGAGCCCACCAGAGCCCACCACAGCTCGTCCCAGCCCACCACAGCCCACAAGAGCTTGTCACAGACCACCACAGCCCGTCCCAGCCCACCACGGCCCGCCATGGCCCACCACAGCTCGTCCCAGATAAACACGGCGCACCACAGCCCACCTCGGCCCGTCCCAGCCCACCACAGCCCACTACGGCCCACCACAGCCCACCACAGCCCGTCCCAGCCCACCACAGCCCGTCCCAGCACACCACAGCCCGTCCCAGCCCACCACAGCCCGTCCCAGCCTGTTTCAGCCCAGCACGGCTAACCACGGCCTGTCCCGGCCCACCACGGCCAACCACGGTCCACCATGGCCCACCAGAGCACACCACGGCCCACCACGGCCCTTCCCAGTCCACCACAGCCCACCACAGCCTGTCCCAGCCCACCACGGCCCGTCCCAGCCCACCGCGGCCCACCCCAGCCTACCACGGCCCGTCCCAGCCCACCACGGCCCGTCCCAGCCCACCACGGCCCATCACAGCCCACCACAGTTCACCACAGCCCGTCCTAGCCCAGCACGGCCCGTCCCAGCCCACCACGGACCACCACGGCCCATCTCAGCCCACCACAGCCTGTCCAAACCCAGCACAGACCTCCACAACCCTCCACAGCCCGTCCCAACCCTCCACAGCTCATCCTAGCCTACCACAGCCCGTCGCAGCCCAACACAGCTTATCCCAGCCAACCGCAACCCGTCCCAGCCCACCGCAACCCGTCCCAGCCCACCACAGCCCACCACAGGTCACCACAGCCCACCACCGGTCACCACAGCCCACCACAGGTCACCACAGCCTGTTTCAGCCCACCACGGCAAACCACGGCCCGTCCCAGCCCACCACGGCCCGCCATGGCCCACCACAGCTCGTCCCAGATAAACACGGCGCACCACAGCCCACCACGGCCCGTCCCAGCCCACCACAGCCCGTCCCAGAACACCACAGCCCACCACAGCCCATCACAGCCCGTCACAGCCCGTCCCAGCCCCTCCCAGCCCGTCTCAGCCCACCACAGCCTGTCCCAGCCTGTCCCAGCTCGTCCAAGCCTGTCCCAGACCCCCAGAGCCCGTTGCAGGCCACCACAGGCCGTCACAGCCCCTCCCAGCCCGTCTCAGCCCACCACAGCCTGTCCCAGCCTGTCCCAGCTCGTCCAAGCCTGTCCCAGACCCCCAGAGCCCGTTGCAGGCCACCACAGGCCGTCACAGCCCGTCCCAGCTCTCCACAACCCACCGGAGCCCGTCCCAGCCCACCACGGCCCACGAAAGCCCACCACAGCCCACCACAGACCGTCCCAGCCCACCACAAGCCGTCCTAGCCCACCACAGACCTCCAGAGCCCGTCTCAGCTCACCACAGCCTATCCCAGCCCACCACGGCCCACCACAGCACACCACGGCCCACCGCAGCCTATCCCAACCCGTCCCAGCCCACCACGGCCCGTCCCAGCCCACCACGGCCTGTCGCAGCCCGTCCCAGCCCACGACAGCCCGTCCCAGCCCACGACAGCCCGTCCCAGCCCACCACAGCCCACCAGAGCCCACCACAGCTCGTCCCAGCCCACCACAGCCCACAAGAGCTTGTCACAGACCACCACAGCCCGTCCCAGTCCACCACAGCCCACTACAGCCCACCACAGCCCGTCCCAGCCCACCACAGCCCGTCCCAGCCCACCACAGCCCGTCCCAGCCCACCACAGCCCGTCCCAGCTCGTCCCAGACCACCACAGCCTCTCACAGCACACCACAGCCCGTAACAGCCCACCACAGCAAGTACCAGCCCGTCCCAGCCCACCACGGCCCGTCTCAGCCCACCACGGGCCGTCTCAGCCCACCACGGGCCGTCTCAGCCCACCACGGCCTGTCTCAGCTCACCACAACCTGTCCCAGACGACCACAGCCCGTCCCAGCCCACAACAGCCCGTCCCAGCCCACCAGAGCCCACCAGAGCCCACCACAGCTCGTCCCAGCCCACCACAGCCCACAAGAGCTTGTCACAGACCACCACAGCCCGTCCCAGCCCACCACAGCCCACTACGGCCCACCACAGCCCGTCCCAGCCCACCACAGCCCGTCCCAGCCCACCACAACCCGTCCCAGCCCACCACAGCCCGTCCCAGCTCGTCCCAGACCACCACAGCCTCTCACAGCACACCACAGCCCGTAACAGCCCACCACAGCAAGTACCCGGCCCGTCACAGCCCACCACGGCCCGTCTCAGCCCACCACGGCCCGTCTCAGCCCACCACGGCCCTTCTCAGCCCACCACGGCCCGTCCCAGCCCACAACAGCCCGTCCCAGCCCACCAGAGCCCACCAGAGCCCACCACAGCTCGTCCCAGCCCACCACAGCCCACAAGAGCTTGTCACAGACCACCACAGCCCGTCCCAGCCCACCACAGCCCACTACGGCCCACCACAGCCCGTCCCAGCCCACCACAGCCCGTCCCAGCCCACCACAACCCGTCCCAGCACACCACAGCCCGTCCCAGCTCGTCCCAGACCACCACAGCCTCTCACAGCACACCACAGCCCGTAACAGCCCACCACAGCAAGTACCAGCCCGTCCCAGCCCACCACGGCCCGTCTCAGCCCACCACGGCCCGTCTCAGCCCACCACGGCCCTTCTCAGCCTACCACGGCCCGTCCAAGCCCACCACGGCCCGTCCCAGCCAACCACGGCCTGTCCCAGCCCACGACAGCCCGTCCCAGCCCACCAGAGCCCACCAGAGCCCACCACAGCTCGTCCCAGCCCACCACAGCCCACAAGAGCTTTTCACAGACCACCACAGCCCGTCCCAGCCCACCACAGCCCGTCCCAGCCCACCACTGCCCGTCCCAGCCCACCACAGCCCGTCCCAGCCCACCAGAGCCCGTCCCAGCCTGTTTCAGCCCACCACGGCTAACCACGGCCTGTCCCGGCCCACCACGGCCAACCACGGTCCACCATGGCCCACCAGAGCACACCACGGCCCACCACGGCCCTTCCCAGTCCACCACAGCCCACCACAGCCTGTCCCAGCCCACCACGGCCCGTCCCAGCCCACCGCGGCCCGTCCCAGCCCACCACGGCCCGTCCCAGCCCACCACGGCCCATCACAGCCCACCACAGTTCACCACAGCCCGTCCTAGCCCAGCACGGCCCGTCCCAGCCCACCACGGACCACCACGGCCCATCTCAGCCCACCACAGCCTGTGCAAGCCCAGCACAGCCCTCCACAACCCTCCACAGCCCGTCCCAACCCTCCACAGCTCATCCCAGCCTACCACAGCCCGTCGCAGCCCAACACAGCTTATCCCAGCCCACCGCAGCCCGTCCCAGCCCACCGCAGCCCGTCCTAGCCCACCGAAACCCGTCCCAGCCCACCGCAACCCGTCCCAGCCCACCACAGCCCACCACAAGTCACCACAGCCCACCACCGGTCACCACAGCCCACCACAGGTCACCACAGCCTGTTTCAGCCCACCACGGCAAACCACGGCCCGCCATGGCCCACCACAGCTCGTCCCAGATAAACACGGCGCACCACAGCCCACCATGGCCCGTCCCGGCCCACCACAGCCCGTCGCAGCCCACCACAGCCCGTCCCAGCCCACCACAGCCCGTCCCAGCCCACCACAGCACACCACAGCCCACCACAGCCCGTCCCAGCTCACCACAGCCCACCACAGCTCGTCCCAGCTCACCACAGCCCGTCACAGCCCACCACGGCCCGTCCCAGCCCACCACAGCCCGTCCCAGCCCACCACAGACCATTTCAGCACACCACAGCCCGTCCCACCTTACCACAGCCCACCACAGCCCGTCCCGGCCCACTACAACTCGTCCCAGCACACCACAGCCCCCCACAGCCCGTCCCGGCCCCCCACAGCCCGTCCCAGCTCACCACAGCCCATCCCAGCCCACCACAACACGTCCCAGCCTACCACAGACCACCACAGCCCGTCCCAAACCACCACAGCCCGTCCCAGCCAACCACAGCCCACCACAGCCCGTCCCGGCCCACTACAACTCATCCCAGCCCACCACAGCCCGTCCCAGCCCACCACAGCCCGTCCCAGCCCGTCTCAGCTCACCACAGCCCGTCCCACCCCACCACAGCCCACCAGAGACCGTCCCGGACCACCACAGCCCGTCCCAGCCCACCACAGCCCGTCCCCACCCAACACAGCCCGTCCCAGCCCCTCCCAGCCCGTCTCAGCCCACCACAGCCTGTCCCAGCCTGTCCCAGCTCGTCCAAGCCTGTCCCAGACCCCCAGAGCCCGTCGCAGCCCACCACAGCTCGTCACAGCCCGTCCCAGCTCTTCACAACCCACCGCAGCCCGTCCCAGCCCACCACAGCCCGTCCCAGCCCACCACGGCCCACCACAGCCCACCACGGCCCACCATAAGCTGTCCTAGCCCACCACAGACCTCCAGAGCCCATCTCAGCTCACCACAGCCTATCCCAGCCCACCACGGCCCACCACAGCACACCACGGCCCACCGCAGCCTATCCCAACCCGTCCCAGCCCACCACGGCCCGTCCCAGCCCGTCCCAGCCCACGACAGCCCGTCCCAGCCCACCACAGCCCACTACGGCCCACCACAGCCCACCACAGCCCGTCCCAGCCCACCACAGCCCGTCCCAGCCCACCACAGCCCGTCCCAGCTCGTCCCAGACCACCACAGCCTCTCACAGCACACCACAGCCCGTAACAGCCCACCACAGCAAGTACCAGCCCGTCCCAGCCCACCACGGCCTGTCTCAGCCCACCACGGCCCGTCTCAGCTCACCACAACCCGTCCCAGATGACCACAGCCCGTCCCAGCCCACCACAGCCCGTCTCTAGCCCACCACAGCCCACCACGGCCCGTCCCAGCCCACCAAAGCCCGTCCCAACCCCCCAGAGCCCGTCCCAGCCTGTTTCAGCCCAGCACGGCTAACCACGGCCTGTCCCGGCCCACCACGGCCAACCACGGTCCACCATGGCCCACCAGAGCACACCACGGCCCACCACGGCCCTTCCCAGTCCACCACAGCCCACCACAGCCTGTCCCAGCCCACCACGGCCCGTCCCAGCCCACCGCGGCCCAACCCAGCCTACCACGGCCCGTCCCAGCCCACCACGGCCCGTCCCAGCCCACCACGGCCCATCACAGCCCACCACAGCCTGTCCAAACCCAGCACAGCCCTCCACAACCCTCCACAGCCCGTCCCAACCCTCCACAGCTCATCCTAGCCTACCACAGCCCGTCGCAGCCCAACACAGCTTATCCCAGCCCACCGCAACCCGTCCCAGCCCACCGCAACCCGTCCCAGCCCACCACAGCCCACCACAGGTCACCACAGCCCACCACCGGTCACCACAGCCCACCACAGGTCACCACAGCCTGTTTCAGCCCACCACGGCAAACCACGGCCCGTCCCAGCCCACCACGGCCCGCCATGGCCCACCACAGCTCGTCCCAGATAAACACGGCGCACCACAGCCCACCACGGCCCGTCCCAGCCCACCACAGCCCACTACGGCCCACCACAGCCCACCACAGCCCGTCCCAGCCCACCACAGCCCGTCCCAGCCCACCACAGCCCGTCCCAGCTCGTCCCAGACCACCACAGCCTCTCACAGCACACCACAGCCCGTAAAAGCCCAACACAGCAAGTACCAGCCCGTCCCAGCCCACCACGGCCCGTCTCAGCCCACCACGGCCCGTCTCAGCTCACCACAACCCGTCCCAGATGACCACAGCCCGTCCCAGCCCACCACAGCCCGTCTCTAGCCCACCACAGCCCACCACGGCCCGTCCCAGCCCACCACAGCCCGTCCCAGCCCACCACAGCCCGTCCCAGCCTGTTTCAGCCCAGCACGGCTAACCACGGCCTGTCCCGGCCCACCACGGCCAACCACGGTCCACCATGGCCCACCAGAGCACACCACGGCCCACCACGGCCCTTCCCAGTCCACCACAGCCCACCACAGCCTGTCCCAGCCCACCACGGCCCGTCCCAGCCCACCGCGGCCCACCCCAGCCCACCACGGCCCGTCCCAGCCCACCACGGCCCGTCCCAGCCCACCACGGCCCATCACAGCCCACCACAGTTCACCACAGCCCGTCCTAGCCCACCACGGCCCGTCCCAGCCCACCACAGCCCGTCTCAAGCTCACCATAACCTACCACAGCCCACCACAGCCCGTCCCAGACCACAACGGCCCACCACAGCCCACCACGGCCCGTCCCCGCCCACCACAGCTTGTCCCCGCCCGTCCCCGTCGACCACAGCTTGTCCCAGTCCACCGCAGCCCGTCCCCGCCCACCGCAGCCCGTCTCCGCCAACCACAGCTCGTCCCAGCCCGTCCCAGCCCATCCAAGCCCGTCCCAGCACACCACAGCCCGTCACAGCCCGTCACAGCCCACCACAGCCTGTCCCAGCCCACCACAACCCATCCCAGCCTACCACAGCCCACCCCAGGCCACCACAGCTCGTCCCAGCCCGTCCCAACCCATCCCAGCACACCACAGCCCGTCCCATCCCACCACAGCCCGTCCCAGCACACCACAGCTCGTCACAGCCCGTCCCAGCCCGTCCCAGTTTACCACAGCCCGTCCCAGCCCACCACAGCCGGTTACAGCTTACCACAGCCCGTCCCAGCACACCACAGCCCGTCCCAGCACACCACAGCCCGTCCCAGCCCACCACAGCCCGTCCCAGCACACCACAGCCCGTCCCATACCGTCCCAGCCCACCACAGCCCGTGCCAGCCCGTCCCAGCCTGTTCCAGACCACCAGAGTCCGTCCCAGCACTCCGCAGCCCAACACAGCCCGTCCCAGCCCACCACAGCCCGTCCCAGCCCGTCCCAGCCCACCACAGCCCGTCCCAGCCCAGCACAGCCCATCCCAGCCCACTACGGCCCGTCCCAGCCCACCACGGCACATCACAGCCCTTCCCAGCCCTCCACAGCACACCACAGCCCACTACAGCCCGTCCCAGCCCACCACAGCCCGTCCCAGCCCACCACAGCCCACCACAACCCGTCCCAGCCTGTCCCAGCTCATCCCAGCCCACCACAGCCCACCACAGTTTGTCCCAGCCCACCACAGCCCATCCCAGCCCACCACAGGCCACTACAGCACACCAAAGCCCGTCACAGCTCGTCCCAGCCCGTCACAGCTCGTCCCAGCCCGTCCCAGACCACCACAGCATGTCCCAGGCCCCCACAGCCCACCATAGCCCGTCCCAGCCCACGACAGCCCGTCCCAGCCCACGACAGCCCGTCCCAGCCCATCACAGACCACTACAGCACACCACAGCCTACCACAGCCCACCACAGCCCGTCCCAGCCCGGCACAGACTACCACAGTTCGTCCCAGTCCGCCACAACTTGTCCCAGCCCGCCACGGCCCGTCCCAGCCCACCACGGCCCGTCCCGGCCCACCACGGCCCGTCCCAGCCCACCCCGGCCCGTCCCGGCCCACCACAGTCCGTCCCAGCCCACCACGGCCCGTCCCAGCCCACCACGGCACATCACAGCCCGTCCCAGCCCTCCACAGCACACCACAGCCCACTACAGCCCGTCCCAGCCCACCACGGCCCGTCCCGGCCCACCACGGCCCGTCCCGGCCCACCACAGCCCGTCCCAGCCCGTCCCAGCCCACCACGGCCCGTCCCAGCCCAGCACAGCCCATCCCAGCCCACCACGGCCCGTCCCAGCCCACCACGGCACATCACAGCCCGTCCCAGCCCTCCACAGCACACCACAGCCCACTACAGCCCGTCCCAGCCCACCACAACCCGTCCCAGCCTGTCCCAGCTCATCCCAGCCCACCACAGCCCACCACAGTTTGTCCCAGCCCACCACAGTCCGTCCCAGCCCACCACAGGCCACTACAGCACACCACAGCCCGTCCCAGCTCACCACGGCCCGTCCCAGCCCGTCCCAGCCCACGACAACCCATCCCAGCCCACGAAAGCCCGTCCAAGCTTACTACAGCCCGTCCCAGCCCACCACGGCCCGTCCCAGCCCAGCACAGCCCATCCCAGCCCACCACGGCCCGTCCCAGCCCACCACGGCACATCACAGCCCGTCCCAGCCCTCCACAGCACACCACAGCCCACTACAGCCCGTCCCAGCCCACCACAGCCCACCACAACCCGTCCCAGCCTGTCCCAGCTCATACCAGCCCACCACAGCCCACCACAGTTTGTCCCAGCCCACCACGGCCCGTCCCGGCCCACCACGGCCCGTCCCGGCCAACCACGGCCTGTCCCAGCCCACCCCGGCCCGTCCCGGCCCACCACAGTCCGTCCCAGCCCACCACGGCCCGTCCCAGCCCACCACGGCACATCACAGCCCGTCCCAGCCCTCCACAGCACACCACAGCCCACTACAGCCCGTCCCAGCCCACCACGGCCCGTCCCGGCCCACCACGGCCCCTCCCGGCCCACCACGGCCCGGTGCGACCCACCACGGCCCGTCCCGGCCCACCACGGCGCGTCCCGGCCCACCACGGCCCGTCCTGGCCCACCACGGCCCGGCCCGGCTCACCACGGCCCGTCCCAGCCCACCCCGGCCCGTCCCAGCCCACCACAGCCCGTCGCAGCCCACCACAGCCCGTCCCAGCCCACCACGGCCCGTCCCACCACACCACAGTCCGACCCAGCCCACCACGGCCCGTCACAGCTTACCACGGCCCACCACGGCTTGCCACGGCCCAGCCCAGCCCACCACAGCCCGTCCCAGCCCACCACGGCCCGTCCCGGCCCACCACGGCGCGTCCCGGCCCACCACGGCCCGTCCTGGCCCACCACGGCCCGGCCCGGCTCACCACGGCCCGTCCCAGCCCACCCCGGCCCGTCCCAGCCCACCACAGCCCGTCGCAGCCCACCACAGCCCGTCCCAGCCCACCACGGCCCGTCCCACCACACCACAGTCCGACCCAGCCCACCACGGCCCGTCACAGCTTACCACGGCCCACCACGGCTTGCCACGGCCCAGCCCAGCCCACCACAGCCCGTCCCAGCCCGCCACGGCCCGTCCCAGCCAGCCACGGCCCGTCCCAGCCCGCCACGGCCCGTCCCAGCCCGCCACAGTTTGTCCCAGCCTACCACAGCCCGTCCCAGATCACCACAGCCCGTCCCAGCCCACCACAGACCACCACAGTTCATCCCAGCCAACCACAGTTCGTCCCAGCCCTCCACGGCCCGCCCCGGCCCACCACGGCCCGTCCCGGCTCACCACAGCCTGTCGCAGCCCACCACGGGCTGTCCCAGCCCACCACGGCCCGTCCCAGCTCACCACGGCCCGTCTCAACCCGTCCCAGCCCACGAAAGCACGTCCCAGCTTACCACATCCCGTCCCAGCTTACCACAGCCCATCACAGCCCACCACGGTCCACCACAGCCCACCAGAGCCCGTCCCAGCCCACCACAGCCCGTCCCAGCTCATCCCAGCCCACCACAGCCCGCCACAACCCGTCCCAGCCCACCACGGCCCGTCCCAGGCCAGCACAGTCCATCCCAGCCCACTACGGCCCGTCCCAGCCCACCACGGCACATCACAGCCCGTCCCAGCCCTCCACAGCACACCACAGCCCACTACAGCCCGTCCCAGCCCACCACAGCCCGTCCCAGCCCACCACAGCCCACCACAACCCGTCCCAGCCTGTCCCAGCTCATCCCAGCCCACCACAGCCCACCACAGTTTGTCCCAGCCCACCACAGCCCATCCCAGCCCACCACAGGCCACTACAGCACACCAAAGCCCGTCACAGCTCGTCCCAGCCCGTCACAGCTCGTCCCAGCCCGTCCCAGACCACCACAGCATGTCCCAGGCCCCCACAGCCCACCATAGCCCGTCCCAGCCCACGACAGCCCGTCCCAGCCCACGACAGCCTGTCCCAGCCCACGACAGCCCGTCCCAGCCCATCACAGACCACTACAGCACACCACAGCCTAGCACAGCCCACCACAGCCCGTCCCAGCCCGGCACAGACTACCACAGTTCGTCCCAGTCCGCCACAACCCGTCCCAGCCCGCCACGGCCCGTCCCAGCCCGGCACAGACTACCACAGTTCGTCCCAGTCCGCCACAACCCGTCCCAGCCCGCCACGGCCCGTCCCAGCCCACCACGGCCCGTCCCGGCCCACCACGGCCCCTCCCGGCCCACCACAGCCCGTCCCAGCTTACCACAGCCTGTCCCAGCCAAACACAGCCTGTCCTAGCCAAACACAGCCTGTCCCGGCCCACCACGGCCCATCCCGAACCACCACGGCCCGGCCCGGCCCACCACGGCCCGTCCCAGCCCACCACGGCCCGTCCCAGACCACCCCAGCCTGTCCCAGCCCACCACAGCCTGTCCCAGACCACCACAGCCTGTCTCAGCCAAACACAGCCTGTCCTAGCCAAACACAGCCTGTCCCGGCCCACCACGGCCCGTCCCGAACGACCACGGCCCGGCCCACCACTGCACGGCCCGGCCCACCACGGCCCGGCGCGGCCCACCACGGCCCGTCCCGGCCCACCACGGCCTGTCCCAGCCCGCCACGGCCCGTCCCAGCCCGCCACGGCCCGTCCCAGCCTACCACAGCCCGTCCCAGCCCACCACAGACCACCACAGTTCATCCCAGCCCACCACAGTTCGTCCCAGCCCGCCACGGCCCGTCCCGGCCCACCACGGCCCGTCCCGGCCCACCACGGCCCGTCCCAGCTCACCACAGCCTGTCCGAGCCCACCACAGGCTGTCCCAGCCCACCACGGGCTGTCCCAGCCCACCACGGCCCGTCCCAGCCCACCACAGCACACCACAGCCCGTCCCAGCCCGTCCCAGCTCATCCCAGCCCACCACAGCCCACTACAGTTTGTCCCAGCCCACCACAGCCCGTCCCAGCCCAGCACAGCCTGTCCCAGCCCACCACAGGCCACCACAGCACACCACAGGCCACTACAACACACCACAGCCCGTCACAGCTCGTCCCAGCTCGTCACAGCACGTCCCAGCCCTTCCCAGCCCACCACAGCATGTCCCAGGCCCCCACAGGCCACGACAGCCCTTCCCAGCCCACGCCAGCCCATCCCAGCCCACCACAGCCCGTCCCAGCCCACCACAGACCACTACAGAACACCACAGACCACTACAGAACACCACAGCCTACCGCAGCCCACCACAGCCCGTCCCAGCTCGTCCCAGCCCGTCCCCGCCCACCACAGCCCGTCCCCGCCCACCACAGCCCGTCCCAGCTCGTCCCAGCCCGTCCCAGACCTTCCCAGCCCACCACAGCCCGTCCTGGACCACGACAGCCCGTCCCGGACCTACCACAACCCGTCCCCGACCACCACAGCAGGTCCAAGCCCACCACAGCCTGTCCCAGCCCACCACAGCCCGTCCCAGCCCACCAGAGCCCGTCCCGGCCCACCACAGCTTGTCCCAGCTCATACCAGCCGACCACAGCCCGTCACAGCCCGTCCCAGCCCACCACATAAAGTACCAGCCCATAGAAGCCCACCACAGCCCGTCCCAGCCCACCACAGCCCGTCCCAGCCCACCACAGCCCGTCCCGGACCTACCAGAACCCGTCCCTTACCACCACAGCAGGTCCAAGCCCACCACAGCCCGTCCCAGCCCACCACAGCCTGTCCCAACCCACCAAAGCCCATTCCAGCCCTTCCCAACCCACCACAGCCGGTTTGAGACCACCAGAGCCCGTCCCAGCCAACCACAGCCCGTCCCCGCCCACCACAGCCCGTTCCCGCCCACCACAGCCCGTCCCAGCTCGTCCCAGCCCGTCCCAGGCCTTCCCAGCCCACCACAGCCCGTCCCGGACCACGACAGCCCGTCCCGGACCTGCCACAATCCGTCCCCGACCACAACAGCAGGTCCAAGCCCACCACAGCCTGTGCCAACCCACCACAGCCCATTCCAGCCCTTCCCAGCCCACCACAGCCCGATCCATACCACCAGAGCCCGTCCCAGCCCACCACGGCCCGTCCCAGCCCACCACAGACCACCACAGTTCGTCCCAGCCCGCCACAACCCGTCCCAGCCCACCACGGCCCGTCCAGGCACACCATGGCCTGTCCCGGTCCACCACGGCCTATTCCAGCCCACCACAGCCTGTCCCAGCCCGCCATGGCCCTTCCCAGTCCACCACAGACCACCACAGTTCGTCCCAGCCCTCCACAACCAGTCCCAGCCCGCCACAACCCGTCCCAGCTCGCCACAGCCCGTCCCAGCTCGCCACAGCCCGTCCCAGCCCAGCACGGCCCGTCCCAGCCCACCACGGCCCGTTCCAGACCACCACAGACCGTCGCAGCTCACCACAGAAAGTCCCAGCCCGTCACAGAACACCACAACCCGTCACCGCCCACCAAAGCCCTTCCAAGGCGTCCCAGCCCGTCCCAGCCCAACACAACAAACCACAGCCCGTCCCCGTCCAACCACAGCCTGTCCCAGCCCACAATAGCCCTTTCCAGCCCACCGCAGCCTGTCCCAGCCCACCATGGCACACCACAGCCCGTCCCAGCCCACCACAGCCCACCATGGCTTACCACGGCCCACCACAGCCTGTCCCAGCCCATCCCAGACCACCACAGCCCGTCCCAGCCCACCACAGGCCACCACAGCCCGTCCCAGCTCACCACAGCCCGTCCCAGCTCACCACAGCCCGTCCCAGCTCACCAGAGCCCGGCCCGGCCCACCACAGCTTGTCCCACCTCATCCCAGCCCACCACAGCCCGCCACAACCCATCCCAGCCCACCACGGCCCGTCCCGGCACACCACGGCCCGTCCCGGCCCACCACGGCCCGTCCCAGCCCGCCACGGCCCATCCCAGCCCACCACGGCCCGTCCCAGCCTACCACAGCCCGTCCCAGCCCACCACAGACCACCACAGTTCATCCCAGCCCACCACAGTTCGTCCCAGCCCGCCACGGCCCGTCCCGGCCCACCACGGCCCGTCCCGGCCCACCACGGCCCGTCCCAGCTCACCACAGCCTGTCCGAGCCCACCACAGGCTGTCCCAGCCCACCACGGGCTGTCCCAGCCCACCACGGCCCGTCCCAGCTCACCACGGCCCGTCCCAGCCCGTCCCAGCCCACGACAACCCATCCCAGCCCACGAAAGCCCGTCCCAGCTTACCACATCCCGTCCCAGCCTACCACGGCCCACCACGGCTTGCCACGGCCCAGCCCAGCCCACCACAGCCCGTCCCAGCCCACCACGGCCCGTCCCAGCCCACCACAGCCCGTCCCATCCCGCCACGGCCCGTCCCAGCCCGCCACGGCCCGTCCCAGCCCGCCACAGTTTGTCCCAGCCTACCACAGCCCGTCCCAGCCCACCACAGACCACCACAGTTCATCCCAGCCCACCACAGTTCGTCCCAGCCCGCCACGGCCCGTCCCGGTCCACCACGGCCCGTCCCGGCCCACCACGGCCCGTCCCGGCTCACCACAGCCTGTCCCAGCCCACCACGGGCTGTCCCAGCCCACCACGGGCTGTCCCAGCCAACCACAGCCCACCCCAGCCCACCACAGCCCGTCCCAGCCCATCCCATCCCACCCGGCCCGGCCCAGCCCACCTAAGCACACTACAGCCCGTCCCAGCCCTCCACAGCCCACCACAGCCCACTACAGCCTGTCCCAGCCCACCACAGCCCGTCCCAGCCCACCACAGCCCACCACAGCCCGTCCCAGCCCGTCCCAGCCTGTCCCAGCTCATCCCAGCCCACCACAGCCCACCACAGGCCGTCCCAGCCCACCACAGCCTGTTCCAGCCCGCCACGGCCCGTCCCAGCCCGCCACAGTTTGTCCCAGCCTACCACAGCCCGTCCCAGCCCGCCACAGACCACCACAGTACATCCCAGCCCACCACAGTTCGTCCCAGCCCGCCACGGCCCGTCCCGGCCCACCACGGCCCGTCCCGGCCCACCACGGCCCGTCCCGGCCCACCACGGCCCACCACAGCCCACCACGGCCCGTCCCGGCCCACCACGGCCCGTCCCGGCCCACCACGGCCCGTCCCAGCCCACCCCAGCCTGTCCCAGCCTACCACAGCCCGTCCCAGCCCACCACAGCCTGTCCCAGCCCACCACAGCCCGTCCCACCACACCACAGTCCGACCCAGCCCACCACGGCCCGTCACAGCTTACCACGGCCCACCACGGCTTGCCACGGCCCAGCCCAGCCCACCACAGCCTGTCCCAGCCCACCGCGGCCCGTCCCAGCCCACCACGGCCCGTCCCATCTCGCCACGGCCCATCCCAGCCCGCCACAGTTTGTCCCAGCCTACCACAGCCCGTCCCAGATCACCACAGCCCGTCCCGGGCCACCACAGACCACCACAGTTCATCCCAACCCACCACAGTTCGTCCCAGCCCACCACGGCCCGTCCCGGCCCACCACGGCCCGTCCCGGCCCACCACGGCTTGTCCCAGCCCGTCCCAGCCCACGACAACCCGTCCCAGCTCACGAAAGCCCGTCCCAGCTTACCACAGCCCATCACAGCCCACCACGGTCCACCACAGCCCGTCCCAGCCCACCACGGCCCATAACAACCCACCACGGCCCGTCGCGGCCCGTCCCAGTATACAACGGCTCGTCCCAGCCCACCACAGCCTGTCCAAGCCCACCAGAGCCCGTCCCAGCCCACCACGGCCCGTCCCAGCCCACCACGGCCCCTCCCAGCCCGTCCCAGCCCACCACAGCCCGTCCCAACCCACCACAGCCCGTCCCAGCCCACCACAGCCCGCCCCAGCCCATCCCAGCCCACCCGGCCCGTCCCAGCCCACCACAGCACACTACAGCCCGTCCCAGCCCTCCACAGCCCACGACAGCCCACTACAGCCCGTCCCAGCCCACCACAGCCCGTCCCAGCCCACCACAGCACACCACAGCCCATCCCAGCCCGTCCCAGCTCATCCCAGCCCACCACAGCCCACTACAGTTTGTCCCAGCCCACCACAGCCCGTCCCAGCCCAGCACAGCCTGTCCCAGCCCACCACAGGCCACCACAGCACACCACAGGCCACTACAACACACCACAGCCCGTCACAGCTCGTCCCAGCTCGTCACAGCACGTCCCAGCCCTTCCCAGCCCACCACAGCATGTCCCAGGCCCCCACAGGCCACGACAGCCCTTCCCAGCCCACGCCAGCCCATCCCAGCCCACCACAGCCCGTCCCAGCCCACCACAGACCACTACAGAACACCACAGACCACTACAGAACACCACAGCCTACCGCAGCCCACCACAGCCCGTCCCAGCTCGTCCCAGCCCGTCCCCGCCCACCACAGCCCGTCCCAGCTCGTCCCAGCCCGTCCCAGACCTTCCCAGCCCACCACAGCCCGTCCCGGACCACGACAGCCCGTCCCGGACCTACCACAACCCATCCCCGACCACCACAGCAGGTCCAAGCCCACCACAGCCTGTCCCAGCCCACCACAGACCGTCCCAGCTCTCCACAGCTCTCCATAGCCCGTCCCAATCCTCCACAGCCCATCCCAGCCTAACACAGCCCGTCCCAGCCCAACACAGCTTATCCCAGCCCACCACAGCCTGTCCCAGCCCACCACAGCCCGTCCCAGCCCACCACAGCCCGTCCCAGCCCACTACAGCCCGTCACAGCCCACCACAGCCCCACCCAGCCCATCACAGGCCACTACAGCACACCACAGCCTAGCGCAGACCACCACAGCCCGTCCCACCCCGTCACAGCTCGTACCAGCCCGACACAGCCCACCACAGCCCGTCTCAGCTCACCACAGCCTGTCCCAGCCCACCACGGCCCACCACAGCCCGTCCCAACTAAACACAGTCCGTCCCAGCCCGTCCCAGCCCACCACACTCACCACAACTCGTCCCAGACCGTTCCAGCACAGCACAGCCCATCCAAGCCCACCACAGCCCGTCCCAGCCCACCATAGCCGTTCTAGCCCGTCCCAGCCCACCGCAGCCGGTCGCAGCCCCCCACAGCCCACCACAGCCCCTCCCAGCCCTACACAGGCCGTCCCAGCCCGTCCCATCCCAACACAGTGCGTCCAAGTCCGTCCCAGCCCACCAGAGCCCGGCCCAGCCCTCCACAGCCCACCAGAGCCTGTCGCGGCCCACCCCGGCCCATCACAGCCCGTCTCAGCTCATCACAGCTCGTCCCAGCCCACCACAGCCCGTCCCAGCCCACCACAACCAACCACAGCCCGTTCCAGCCCACCCCAGCCTGTCCCAGCCCACCACAGCCCGTTCCAGCCCACCACAGCCCTTTCCAGCCCACCGCAGCCTGTCCCAGCCCACCATGGCACACCACAGCCCACCACAGCCCGTCCCAGCCCACCACAGCCCACCATGGCTTACCACGGCCCACCACAGCCTATCCCAGCCCATCCCAGACCACCACAGCCCGTCACAGCCCGTCCCAGCCCACCAAAGCCCACCACAGCCCATCTCAGCTCACCACAACCCGTACCAGACCACCACAGCCCACCACAGCTGGTTACAGCTTATCACAGCCCATCCCAGCCCACCACAGCCCGTCCCAGCCCACCACAGACCGTCCCAGCCCACCACAGCCGACCATGGCTGACCACGGATCACCACAGCCTGTCCCAGCCCATCCCAGACCACCACAGCCCGTCCCAGCTCACCACAGCCCGTCCCAGCCCACCAGAGCCCGTCCCGGCCCACCACAGCTTGTCCCAGCTCATACCAGCCGACCACAGCCCGTCACAGCCCGTCCCAGCCCACCACATAAAGTACCAGCCCATAGAAGCCCACCACAGCCCGTCCCAGCCCACCACAGCCCGTCCCAGCCCACCACAGCCCGTCCCGGACCTACCAGAACCCGTCCCTTACCACCACAGCAGGTCCAAGCCCACCACAGCCCGTCCCAGCCCACCACAGCCTGTCCCAACCCACCAAAGCCCATTCCAGCCCTTCCCAACCCACCACAGCCGGTTTGAGACCACCAGAGCCCGTCCCAGCCAACCACAGCCCGTCCCCGCCCACCACAGCCCGTTCCCGCCCACCACAGCCCGTCCCAGCCCGTCCCAGCCCATCCCAGCCCACCCGGCCCGGCCCAGCCCACCTAAGCACACTACAGCCCGTCCCAGCCCTCCACAGCCCACCACAGCCCACTACAGCCTGTCCCAGCCCACCACAGCCCGTCCCAGCCCACCACAGCACACCACAGCCCGTCCCAGCCCGTCCCAGCCTGTCCCAGCTCATCCCAGCCCACCACAGCCCACCACAGGCCGTCCCAGCCCACCACAGCCTGTTCCAGCCCGCCACGGCCCGTCCCAGCCCGCCACAGTTTGTCCCAGCCTACCACAGCCCGTCCCAGCCCGCCACAGACCACCAAAGTACATCCCAGCCCACCACAGTTCGTCCCAGCCCGCCACGGCCCGTCCCGGCCCACCACGGCCCGTCCCGGCCCACCACGGCCCACCACAGCCCACCACGGCCCGTCCCGGCCCACCACAGCCCGTCCCGGCCCACCACGGCCTGTCCCAGCTCACCACAGCCTGTCCCAGCCCACCACGGGCTGTCCCAGCCCACCACGGCCCGTCCCAGCTCACCACGGACCGTCCCAGCCCGTCCCAGCCCACGACAACCCATCCCAGCCCACGAAAGCCCGTCCATGCTTACCACATCCCGTCCCAGCTTACCACAGCCCATCACAGCCCACCATGGTCCACCACAGCCCACCACAGCCCGTCCCAGACCACCACGGCCCATAACAACCCACCACGGCCCGTCACGGCCCACCAGAGCCCGTCCCAGCCCGTCCCAGCCCACCACAGCCCGTCCCAGCCCAGCACAGCCTGTCCCAGCCCACCACAGGCCACCACAGCACACCACAGGCCACTACAACACACCACAGCCCGTCACAGCTCGTCCCAGCTCGTCACAGCACGTCCCAGCCCTTCCCAGCCCACCACAGCATGTCCCAGGCCCCCACAGGCCACGACAGCCCTTCCCAGCCCACGACAGCCCATCCCAGCCCACCACAGCCCGTCCCAGCCCACCACAGACCACTACAGAACACCACAGACCACTACAGAACACCACAGCCTACCGCAGCCCACCACAGCCCGTCCCAGCTCGTCCCAGCCCGTCCCCGCCCACCACAGCCCGTCCCAGCTCGTCCCAGCCCGTCCCAGACCGTCCCAGCCCACCACAGCCCGTCCCGGACCACGACAGCCCGTCCCGGACCTACCACAACCCATCCCCGACCACCACAGCAGGTCCAAGCCCACCACAGCCTGTCCCAGCCCACCACAGACCGTCCCAGCTCTCCACAGCTCTCCATAGCCCGTCCCAATCCTCCACAGCCCATCCCAGCCTAACACAGCCCGTCCCAGCCCAACACAGCTTATCCCAGCCACCACAGCCTGTCCCAGCCCACCACAGCCCGTCCCAGCCCACCACAGCCCGTCCCAGCCCACTACAGCCCGTCCCAGCCCACCACAGCCCCACCCAGCCCATCACAGGCCACTACAGCACACCACAGCCTAGCGCAGACCACCACAGCCCGTCCCACCCCGTCACAGCTCGTACCAGCCCGACACAGCCCACCACAGCCCGTCTCAGCTCACCACAGCCTGTCCCAGCCCACCACGGCCCACCACAGCCCGTCCCAGCTAAACACAGTCCGTCCCAGCCCGTCCCAGCCCACCACACTCACCACAACTCGTCCCAGAACGTTCCAGCACAGCACAGCCCATCCAAGCCCACCACAGCCCGTCCCAGCCCACCATAGCCGTTCTAGCCCGTCCCAGCCCACCGCAGCCGGTCGCAGCCCCCCACAGCCCACCACAGCCCCTCCCAGCCCTACACAGGCCGTCCCAGCCCGTCCCAGCCCAACACAGTGCGTCCAAGTCCGTCCCAGCCCACCAGAGCCCGGCCCAGCCCTCCACAGCCCACCAGAGCCTGTCGCGGCTCACCCCGGCCCATCACAGCCCGTCTCAGCTCATCACAGCTCGTCCCAGCCCACCACAGCCCGTCCCAGCCCACCACAACCAACCACAGCCCGTTCCAGCCCACCCCAGCCTGTCCCAGCCCACCACAGCCCGTTCCAGCCCACCACAGCCCTTTCCAGCCCACCGCAGCCTGTCCCAGCCCACCATGGCACACCACAGCCCACCACAGCCCGTCCCAGCCCACCACAGCCCACCATGGCTTACCACGGCCCACCACAGCCTATCCCAGCCCATCCCAGACCACCACAGCCCGTCACAGCCCGTCCCAGCCCACCAAAGCCCACCACAGCCCATCTCAGCTCACCACAACCCGTACCAGACCACCACAGCCCACCACAGCTGGTTACAGCTTATCACAGCCCATCCCAGCCCACCACAGCCCGTCCCAGCCCACCACAGACCGTCCCAGCCCACCACAGCCGACCATGGCTGACCACGGATCACCACAGCCTGTCCCAGCCCATCCCAGACCACCACAGCCCGTCCCAGCTCACCACAGCCCGTCCCAGCCCACCAGAGCCCGTCCCGGCCCACCACAGCTTGTCCCAGCTCATACCAGCCGACCACAGCCCGTCACAGCCCGTCCCAGCCCACCACATAAAGTACCAGCCCATAGAAGCCCACCACAGCCCGTCCCAGCCCACCACAGCCCGTCCCAGCCCACCACAGCCCGTCCCGGACCTACCAGAACCCGTCCCTTACCACCACAGCAGGTCCAAGCCCACCACAGCCCGTCCCAGCCCACCACAGCCTGTCCCAACCCACCAAAGCCCATTCCAGCCCTTCCCAACCCACCACAGCCGGTTTGAGACCACCAGAGCCCGTCCCAGCCAACCACAGCCCGTCCCCGCCCACCACAGCCCGTTCCCGCCCACCACAGCCCGTCCCAGCCCGTCCCAGCCCATCCCAGCCCACCCGGCCCGGCCCAGCCCACCTAAGCACACTACAGCCCGTCCCAGCCCTCCACAGCCCACCACAGCCCACTACAGCCTGTCCCAGCCCACCACAGCCCGTCCCAGCCCACCACAGCCCGTCCCAGCCCGTCCCAGCCTGTCCCAGCTCATCCCAGCCCACCACAGCCCACCACAGGCCGTCCCAGCCCACCACAGCCTGTTCCAGCCCGCCACGGCCCGTCCCAGCCCGCCACAGTTTGTCCCAGCCTACCACAGCCCGTCCCAGCCCGCCACAGACCACCAAAGTACATCCCAGCCCACCACAGTTCGTCCCAGCCCGCCACGGCCCGTCCCGGCCCACCACGGCCCACCACAGCCCACCACGGCCCGTCCCGGCCCACCACAGCCCGTCCCGGCCCACCACGGCCTGTCCCAGCTCACCACAGCCTGTCCCAGCCCACCACGGGCTGTCCCAGCCCACCACGGCCCGTCCCAGCTCACCACGGACCGTCCCAGCCCGTCCCAGCCCACGACAACCCATCCCAGCCCACGAAAGCCCGTCCATGCTTACCACATCCCGTCCCAGCTTACCACAGCCCATCACAGCCCACCATGGTCCACCACAGCCCACCACAGCCCGTCCCAGACCACCACGGCCCATAACAACCCACCACGGCCCGTCACGGCCCACCAGAGCCCGTCCCAGCCTGTCCCAGCCCACCACAGCCCGTCCCAAACCACCACAGCCCGTCCCAGCACACCACAGCCCGTCCCAGCCCGTCGCAGCCCGTCCCAGCCCGTCGCAGCCCACCACAGCCAGTCCCAGCCCACCACAGCCCGTCCCAGCCCACCACAGCCCGTCCCAGCCCATCCCAGCCCACCCGGCCCGTCCCAGCCCACCACAGCACACTACAGCCCGTCCCAGCCCTCCACAGCCCACCACAGCCCACTACAGCCCGTCCCAGCCCACCACAGCCCGTCCCAGCCAACCACAGCCCACCACAGCCCGTCCCATCCCGTCCCAGCCTGTCCCAGCCCACCGCAGCCCGTCCCAGCCCACTGCAGCCCGTCCCAGCCCACCACAGCCTGTCCCAGCCCACCACGGCCCACCACAGCCCGTCCCAACTAAACACAGTCCGTCCCAGCCCGTCCCAGACCACCACACTCACCACAACTCGTCCCAGACCGTTCCAGCACAGCACAGCCCAACCAAACCCACCACAGCCCGTCCCAGCCCACCATAGCCGTTCTAGCCCGTCCCAGCCCACCACAGCCCTTCCCAGCCCACCACAGCCCACCACAGCCCCTCCCAGCCCTACACAGGCCGTCCCAGCCCGTCGCAGCCCACCACAGTGCGTCCAAGTCCGTCCCAGCCCCCCAGAGCCCGTCCCAGCCCTCCACAGCCCACCAGAGCCTGTCCCGGCCCACCCCGGCCCATCACAGCCCGTCTCAGCTCATCACAGCTCGTCCCAGCCCACCACAGCCCGTCCCAGCCCACCACAACCAACTACAGCCCGTCCCCATCCCACCACAGCCTGTCCCAGCCCACCACGGCCCGTCCCGGCCCACCACGGCCCGTCCCAGCCCACCCCAGCCTGTCCCAGCCTACCACGGCCCGTCCCAGCCCACCACAGCCTGTCCCAGCCCACCACAGCCCGTCCCACCACACCACAGTCCGACCCAGCCCACCACGGCCCGTCACAGCTTACCACGGCCCACCACGGCTTGCCACGGCCCAGCCCAGCCCACCACAGCCTGTCCCAGCCCACCACGGCCCGTCCCAGCCCACCACGGCCCGTCCCATCTCGCCACGGCCCATCCCAGCCCGCCACAGTTTGTCCCAGCCTACCACAGCCCGTCCCAGATCACCACAGCCCGTCCCGGGCCACCACAGACCACCACAGTTCATCCCAACCCACCACAGTTCGTCCCAGCCCACCACGGCCCGTCCCGGCCCACCACGGCCCGTCCCGGCCAACCACAGCCTGTCCCAGCCCACCACGGGCTGTCCCAGCCGACCACGGCCCGTCCCAGCTCACCACGGCTTGTCCCAGCCCGTCCCAGCCCACGACAACCCGTCCCAGCTCACGAAAGCCCGTCCCAGCTTACCACAGCCCATCACAGCCCACCACGGTCCACCACAGCCCGTCCCAGCCCACCACGGCCCATAACAACCCACCACGGCCCGTCGCGGCCCGTCCCAGTATACAACGGCTCGTCCCAGCCCACCATAGCCTGTCCAAGCCCACCAGAGCCCGTCCCAGCCCACCACGGCCCGTCCCAGCCCACCACGGCCCCTCCCAGCCCGTCCCAGCCCACCACAGCCCGTCCCAACCCACCACAGCCCGTCCCAGCCCACCACAGCCCGCCCCAGCCCATCCCAGCCCACCCGGCCCGTCCCAGCCCACCACAGCACACTACAGCCCGTCCCAGCCCTCCACAGCCCACGACAGCCCACTACAGCCCGTCCCAGCCCACCACAGCCCGTCCCAGCCCACCACAGCACACCACAGCCCGTCCCAGCCCGTCCCAGCTCATCCCAGCCCACCACAGCCCACTACAGTTTGTCCCAGCCCACCACAGCCCGTCCCAGCCCAGCACAGCCTGTCCCAGCCCACCACAGGCCACCACAGCACACCACAGGCCACTACAACACACCACAGCCCGTCACAGCTCGTCCCAGCTCGTCACAGCACGTCCCAGCCCTTCCCAGCCCACCACAGCATGTCCCAGGCCCCCACAGGCCACGACAGCCCTTCCCAGCCCACGCCAGCCCATCCCAGCCCACCACAGCCCGTCCCAGCCCACCACAGACCACTACAGAACACCACAGACCACTACAGAACACCACAGCCTACCGCAGCCCACCACAGCCCGTCCCAGCTCGTCCCAGCCCGTCCCCGCCCACCACAGCCCGTCCCCGCCCACCACAGCCCGTCCCAGCTCGTCCCAGCCCGTCCCAGACCTTCCCAGCCCACCACAGCCCGTCCTGGACCACGACAGCCCGTCCCGGACCTACCACAACCCGTCCCCGACCACCACAGCAGGTCCAAGCCCACCACAGCCTGTCCCAGCCCACCACAGCCCGTCCCAGCCCACCAGAGCCCGTCCCGGCCCACCACAGCTTGTCCCAGCTCATACCAGCCGACCACAGCCCGTCACAGCCCGTCCCAGCCCACCACATAAAGTACCAGCCCATAGAAGCCCACCACAGCCCGTCCCAGCCCACCACAGCCCGTCCCAGCCCACCACAGCCCGTCCCGGACCTACCAGAACCCGTCCCTTACCACCACAGCAGGTCCAAGCCCACCACAGCCCGTCCCAGCCCACCACAGCCTGTCCCAACCCACCAAAGCCCATTCCAGCCCTTCCCAACCCACCACAGCCGGTTTGAGACCACCAGAGCCCGTCCCAGCCAACCACAGCCCGTCCCCGCCCACCACAGCCCGTTCCCGCCCACCACAGCCCGTCCCAGCTCGTCCCAGCCCGTCCCAGGCCTTCCCAGCCCACCACAGCCCGTCCCGGACCACGACAGCCCGTCCCGGACCTGCCACAATCCGTCCCCGACCACAACAGCAGGTCCAAGCCCACCACAGCCTGTGCCAACCCACCACAGCCCATTCCAGCCCTTCCCAGCCCACCACAGCCCGATCCATACCACCAGAGCCCGTCCCAGCCCACCACGGCCCGTCCCAGCCCACCACAGACCACCACAGTTCGTCCCAGCCCGCCACAACCCGTCCCAGCCCACCACGGCCCGTCCAGGCACACCATGGCCTGTCCCGGTCCACCACGGCCTATTCCAGCCCACCACAGCCTGTCCCAGCCCGCCATGGCCCTTCCCAGTCCACCACAGACCACCACAGTTCGTCCCAGCCCTCCACAACCAGTCCCAGCCCGCCACAACCCGTCCCAGCTCGCCACAGCCCGTCCCAGCTCGCCACAGCCCGTCCCAGCCCAGCACGGCCCGTCCCAGCCCACCACGGCCCGTTCCAGACCACCACAGACCGTCGCAGCTCACCACAGAAAGTCCCAGCCCGTCACAGAACACCACAACCCGTCACCGCCCACCAAAGCCCTTCCAAGGCGTCCCAGCCCGTCCCAGCCCAACACAACAAACCACAGCCCGTCCCCGTCCAACCACAGCCTGTCCCAGCCCACAATAGCCCTTTCCAGCCCACCGCAGCCTGTCCCAGCCCACCATGGCACACCACAGCCCGTCCCAGCCCACCACAGCCCACCATGGCTTACCACGGCCCACCACAGCCTGTCCCAGCCCATCCCAGACCACCACAGCCCGTCCCAGCCCACCACAGGCCACCACAGCCCGTCCCAGCTCACCACAGCCCGTCCCAGCTCACCACAGCCCGTCCCAGCTCACCAGAGCCCGGCCCGGCCCACCACAGCTTGTCCCACCTCATCCCAGCCCACCACAGCCCGCCACAACCCATCCCAGCCCACCACGGCCCGTCCCGGCACACCACGGCCCGTCCCGGCCCACCACGGCCCGTCCCAGCCCGCCACGGCCCATCCCAGCCCACCACGGCCCGTCCCAGCCTACCACAGCCCGTCCCAGCCCACCACAGACCACCACAGTTCATCCCAGCCCACCACAGTTCGTCCCAGCCCGCCACGGCCCGTCCCGGCCCACCACGGCCCGTCCCGGCCCACCACGGCCCGTCCCAGCTCACCACAGCCTGTCCGAGCCCACCACAGGCTGTCCCAGCCCACCACGGGCTGTCCCAGCCCACCACGGCCCGTCCCAGCTCACCACGGCCCGTCCCAGCCCGTCCCAGCCCACGACAACCCATCCCAGCCCACGAAAGCCCGTCCCAGCTTACCACATCCCGTCCCAGCCTACCACGGCCCACCACGGCTTGCCACGGCCCAGCCCAGCCCACCACAGCCCGTCCCAGCCCACCACGGCCCGTCCCAGCCCACCACAGCCCGTCCCATCCCGCCACGGCCCGTCCCAGCCCGCCACGGCCCGTCCCAGCCCGCCACAGTTTGTCCCAGCCTACCACAGCCCGTCCCAGCCCACCACAGACCACCACAGTTCATCCCAGCCCACCACAGTTCGTCCCAGCCCGCCACGGCCCGTCCCGGTCCACCACGGCCCGTCCCGGCCCACCACGGCCCGTCCCGGCTCACCACAGCCTGTCCCAGCCCACCACGGGCTGTCCCAGCCCACCACGGGCTGTCCCAGCCAACCACAGCCCACCCCAGCCCACCACAGCCCGTCCCAGCCCATCCCATCCCACCCGGCCCGGCCCAGCCCACCTAAGCACACTACAGCCCGTCCCAGCCCTCCACAGCCCACCACAGCCCACTACAGCCTGTCCCAGCCCACCACAGCCCGTCCCAGCCCACCACAGCCCACCACAGCCCGTCCCAGCCCGTCCCAGCCTGTCCCAGCTCATCCCAGCCCACCACAGCCCACCACAGGCCGTCCCAGCCCACCACAGCCTGTTCCAGCCCGCCACGGCCCGTCCCAGCCCGCCACAGTTTGTCCCAGCCTACCACAGCCCGTCCCAGCCCGCCACAGACCACCACAGTACATCCCAGCCCACCACAGTTCGTCCCAGCCCGCCACGGCCCGTCCCGGCCCACCACGGCCCGTCCCGGCCCACCACGGCCCGTCCCGGCCCACCACGGCCCACCACAGCCCACCACGGCCCGTCCCGGCCCACCACGGCCCGTCCCGGCCCACCACGGCCCGTCCCAGCCCACCCCAGCCTGTCCCAGCCTACCACAGCCCGTCCCAGCCCACCACAGCCTGTCCCAGCCCACCACAGCCCGTCCCACCACACCACAGTCCGACCCAGCCCACCACGGCCCGTCACAGCTTACCACGGCCCACCACGGCTTGCCACGGCCCAGCCCAGCCCACCACAGCCTGTCCCAGCCCACCGCGGCCCGTCCCAGCCCACCACGGCCCGTCCCATCTCGCCACGGCCCATCCCAGCCCGCCACAGTTTGTCCCAGCCTACCACAGCCCGTCCCAGATCACCACAGCCCGTCCCGGGCCACCACAGACCACCACAGTTCATCCCAACCCACCACAGTTCGTCCCAGCCCACCACGGCCCGTCCCGGCCCACCACGGCCCGTCCCGGCCCACCACGGCTTGTCCCAGCCCGTCCCAGCCCACGACAACCCGTCCCAGCTCACGAAAGCCCGTCCCAGCTTACCACAGCCCATCACAGCCCACCACGGTCCACCACAGCCCGTCCCAGCCCACCACGGCCCATAACAACCCACCACGGCCCGTCGCGGCCCGTCCCAGTATACAACGGCTCGTCCCAGCCCACCACAGCCTGTCCAAGCCCACCAGAGCCCGTCCCAGCCCACCACGGCCCGTCCCAGCCCACCACGGCCCCTCCCAGCCCGTCCCAGCCCACCACAGCCCGTCCCAACCCACCACAGCCCGTCCCAGCCCACCACAGCCCGCCCCAGCCCATCCCAGCCCACCCGGCCCGTCCCAGCCCACCACAGCACACTACAGCCCGTCCCAGCCCTCCACAGCCCACGACAGCCCACTACAGCCCGTCCCAGCCCACCACAGCCCGTCCCAGCCCACCACAGCACACCACAGCCCATCCCAGCCCGTCCCAGCTCATCCCAGCCCACCACAGCCCACTACAGTTTGTCCCAGCCCACCACAGCCCGTCCCAGCCCAGCACAGCCTGTCCCAGCCCACCACAGGCCACCACAGCACACCACAGGCCACTACAACACACCACAGCCCGTCACAGCTCGTCCCAGCTCGTCACAGCACGTCCCAGCCCTTCCCAGCCCACCACAGCATGTCCCAGGCCCCCACAGGCCACGACAGCCCTTCCCAGCCCACGCCAGCCCATCCCAGCCCACCACAGCCCGTCCCAGCCCACCACAGACCACTACAGAACACCACAGACCACTACAGAACACCACAGCCTACCGCAGCCCACCACAGCCCGTCCCAGCTCGTCCCAGCCCGTCCCCGCCCACCACAGCCCGTCCCAGCTCGTCCCAGCCCGTCCCAGACCTTCCCAGCCCACCACAGCCCGTCCCGGACCACGACAGCCCGTCCCGGACCTACCACAACCCATCCCCGACCACCACAGCAGGTCCAAGCCCACCACAGCCTGTCCCAGCCCACCACAGACCGTCCCAGCTCTCCACAGCTCTCCATAGCCCGTCCCAATCCTCCACAGCCCATCCCAGCCTAACACAGCCCGTCCCAGCCCAACACAGCTTATCCCAGCCCACCACAGCCTGTCCCAGCCCACCACAGCCCGTCCCAGCCCACCACAGCCCGTCCCAGCCCACTACAGCCCGTCCCAGCCCACCACAGCCCCACCCAGCCCATCACAGGCCACCACAGCACACCACAGGCCACTACAACACACCACAGCCCGTCACAGCTCGTCCCAGCTCGTCACAGCACGTCCCAGCCCTTCCCAGCCCACCACAGCATGTCCCAGGCCCCCACAGGCCACGACAGCCCTTCCCAGCCCACGCCAGCCCATCCCAGCCCACCACAGCCCGTCCCAGCCCACCACAGACCACTACAGAACACCACAGACCACTACAGAACACCACAGCCTACCGCAGCCCACCACAGCCCGTCCCAGCTCGTCCCAGCCCGTCCCCGCCCACCACAGCCCGTCCCAGCTCGTCCCAGCCCGTCCCAGACCGTCCCAGCCCACCACAGCCCGTCCCGGACCACGACAGCCCGTCCCGGACCTACCACAACCCATCCCCGACCACCACAGCAGGTCCAAGCCCACCACAGCCTGTCCCAGCCCACCACAGACCGTCCCAGCTCTCCACAGCTCTCCATAGCCCGTCCCAATCCTCCACAGCCCATCCCAGCCTAACACAGCCCGTCCCAGCCCAACACAGCTTATCCCAGCCCACCACAGCCTGTCCCAGCCCACCACAGCCCGTCCCAGCCCACCACAGCCCGTCCCAGCCCACTACAGCCCGTCACAGCCCACCACAGCCCCACCCAGCCCATCACAGGCCACTACAGCACACCACAGCCTAGCGCAGACCACCACAGCCCGTCCCACCCCGTCACAGCTCGTACCAGCCCGACACAGCCCACCACAGCCCGTCTCAGCTCACCACAGCCTGTCCCAGCCCACCACGGCCCACCACAGCCCGTCCCAACTAAACACAGTCCGTCCCAGCCCGTCCCAGCCCACCACACTCACCACAACTCGTCCCAGACCGTTCCAGCACAGCACAGCCCATCCAAGCCCACCACAGCCCGTCCCAGCCCACCATAGCCGTTCTAGCCCGTCCCAGCCCACCGCAGCCGGTCGCAGCCCCCCACAGCCCACCACAGCCCCTCCCAGCCCTACACAGGCCGTCCCAGCCCGTCCCAGCCCAACACAGTGCGTCCAAGTCCGTCCCAGCCCACCAGAGCCCGGCCCAGCCCTCCACAGCCCACCAGAGCCTGTCGCGGCCCACCCCGGCCCATCACAGCCCGTCTCAGCTCATCACAGCTCGTCCCAGCCCACCACAGCCCGTCCCAGCCCACCACAACCAACCACAGCCCGTTCCAGCCCACCCCAGCCTGTCCCAGCCCACCACAGCCCGTTCCAGCCCACCACAGCCCTTTCCAGCCCACCGCAGCCTGTCCCAGCCCACCATGGCACACCACAGCCCACCACAGCCCGTCCCAGCCCACCACAGCCCACCATGGCTTACCACGGCCCACCACAGCCTATCCCAGCCCATCCCAGACCACCACAGCCCGTCACAGCCCGTCCCAGCCCACCAAAGCCCACCACAGCCCATCTCAGCTCACCACAACCCGTACCAGACCACCACAGCCCACCACAGCTGGTTACAGCTTATCACAGCCCATCCCAGCCCACCACAGCCCGTCCCAGCCCACCACAGACCGTCCCAGCCCACCACAGCCGACCATGGCTTACCACGGATCACCACAGCCTGTCCCAGCCCATCCCAGACCACCACAGCCCGTCCCAGCTCACCACAGCCCGTCCCAGCCCACCAGAGCCCGTCCCGGCCCACCACAGCTTGTCCCAGCTCATACCAGCCGACCACAGCCCGTCACAGCCCGTCCCAGCCCACCACATAAAGTACCAGCCCATAGAAGCCCACCACAGCCCGTCCCAGCCCACCACAACCCGTCCCAGCCCACCACAGCCCGTCCCGGACCTACCAGAACCCGTCCCTTACCACCACAGCAGGTCCAAGCCCACCACAGCCCGTCCCAGCCCACCACAGCCTGTCCCAACCCGCCAAAGCCCATTCCAGCCCTTCCCAACCCACCACAGCCGGTTTGAGACCACCAGAGCCCGTCCCAGCCAACCACAGCCCGTCCCCGCCCACCACAGCCCGTTCCCGCCCACCACAGCCCGTCCCAGCCCGTCCCAGCCCATCCCAGCCCACCCGGCCCGGCCCAGCCCACCTAAGCACACTACAGCCCGTCCCAGCCCTCCACAGCCCACCACAGCCCACTACAGCCTGTCCCAGCCCACCACAGCCCGTCCCAGCCCACCACAGCCCACCACAGCCCGTCCCACCCCGTCCCAGCCTGTCCCAGCTCATCCCAGCCCACCACAGCCCACCACAGGCCGTCCCAGCCCACCACAGCCTGTTCCAGCCCGCCACGGCCCGTCCCAGCCCGCCACAGTTTGTCCCAGCCTACCACAGCCCGTCCCAGCCCGCCACAGACCACCACAGTACATCCCAGCCCACCACAGTTCGTCCCAGCCCGCCACGGCCCGTCCCGGCCCACCACGGCCCGTCCCGGCCCACCACGGCCCACCACAGCCCACCACGGCCCGTCCCGGCCCACCACAGCCCGTCCCGGCCCACCACGGCCTGTCCCAGCTCACCACAGCCTGTCCCAGCCCACCACGGGCTGTCCCAGCCCACCACGGCCCGTCCCAGCTCACCACGGCCCGTCCCAGCCCGTCCCAGCCCACGACAACCCATCCCAGCCCACGAAAGCCCGTCCATGCTTACCACATCCCGTCCCAGCTTACCACAGCCCATCACAGCCCACCATGGTCCACCACAGCCCACCACAGCCCGTCCCAGACCACCACGGCCCATAACAACCCACCACGGCCCGTCACGGCCCACCAGAGCCCGTCCCAGCCCGTCCCAGCCCACCACAGCCCGTCCCAGCCCAGCACAGCCTGTCCCAGCCCACCACAGGCCACCACAGCACACCACAGGCCACTACAACACACCACAGCCCGTCACAGCTCGTCCCAGCTCGTCACAGCACGTCCCAGCCCTTCCCAGCCCACCACAGCATGTCCCAGGCCCCCACAGGCCACGACAGCCCTTCCCAGCCCACGACAGCCCATCCCAGCCCACCACAGCCCGTCCCAGCCCACCACAGACCACTACAGAACACCACAGACCACTACAGAACACCACAGCCTACCGCAGCCCACCACAGCCCGTCCCAGCTCGTCCCAGCCCGTCCCCGCCCACCACAGCCCGTCCCAGCTCGTCCCAGCCCGTCCCAGACCGTCCCAGCCCACCACAGCCCGTCCCGGACCACGACAGCCCGTCCCGGACCTACCACAACCCATCCCCGACCACCACAGCAGGTCCAAGCCCACCACAGCCTGTCCCAGCCCACCACAGACCGTCCCAGCTCTCCACAGCTCTCCATAGCCCGTCCCAATCCTCCACAGCCCATCCCAGCCTAACACAGCCCGTCCCAGCCCAACACAGCTTATCCCAGCCCACCACAGCCTGTCCCAGCCCACCACAGCCCGTCCCAGCCCACTACAGCCCGTCCCAGCCCACCACAGCCCCACCCAGCCCATCACAGGCCACTACAGCACACCACAGCCTAGCGCAGACCACCACAGCCCGTCCCACCCCGTCACAGCTCGTACCAGCCCGACACAGCCCACCACAGCCCGTCTCAGCTCACCACAGCCTGTCCCAGCCCACCACGGCCCACCACAGCCCGTCCCAGCTAAACACAGTCCGTCCCAGCCCGTCCCAGACCACCACAGCCCGTCCCAGCTAAACACAGTCCGTCCCAGCCCGTCCCAGACCACCACACTCACCACAACTCGTCCCAGAACGTTCCAGCACAGCACAGCCCATCCAAGCCCACCACAGCCCGTCCCAGCCCACCATAGCCGTTCTAGCCCGTCCCAGCCCACCGCAGCCGGTCGCAGCCCCCCACAGCCCACCACAGCCCCTCCCAGCCCTACACAGGCCGTCCCAGCCCGTCCCAGCCCAACACAGTGCGTCCAAGTCCGTCCCAGCCCACCAGAGCCCGGCCCAGCCCTCCACAGCCCACCAGAGCCTGTCGCGGCTCACCCCGGCCCATCACAGCCCGTCTCAGCTCATCACAGCACATCACAGCCCGTCCCAGCCCTCCACAGCACACCACAGCCCACTACAGCCCGTCCCAGCCCGCCACAGCCCGTCCCAGCCCACCACAGCCCACCACAGCCCGTCCCCTCCCACCACAGCCCGTCCCCGCCCACCACAGCCCGTCCCAGCTGGTCCCAGGCCTTCCCAGCCCACCACAGCCCGTCCCAGCCCACCACAGCCCGTCCCCGCCCACCGCAGCCCGTCCCAGCCCACCGCAGCTCGTCCCAGCCCACCGCAGCCCGTCCCAGCCCACCGCAGCCCGTCCCAGCCCACCGCAGCCCGTCCCAGCCCGTCCCAGCCCACCGTAGACCGTCCCAGCCCACCGCAGCCCGTCCCAGCCCACCACAGCCCCTTCCAGCCGTCCCAGCAAATCCCAGCCCACCACAGCCTGTCTCAGTTCACTACAGCGCGTCCCAGTCCACCACACCCACCATAGCCCGTCCCAGCCCATTCCAGCCCACCACAGCCCACCGCAGCCGGTCCCAGCCCACCACAGCCCACCGCAGCCGGTCCCAGCCCACCACACCCCACCGCAGCCCGTCCCAGCCCACCACAGCCCGTCCCACCACACCAGAGTCCGTCCCAGCTCACCACGGCCCGTCACAGCTTCCCACAGCCCAAGACGGCTTGCCACGACTCATCCCAGGCCACCACAGCCCTTCCCAGACCACCACTGCCCGTCCCAGCCCGTCACGGCCCGTCCCAACCCGCCACAACCCGTCCCAGCTCGCCACGGCCCGTCCCAGCCCGCCACGGCCCGTCCCAGCCCACCACAGCCCGTCCCAGCTCACCACAGCCTGTCTCAAGCTCACCAGAACCCACCACAGCCCACCACGGCCTTTCCTGGCCCACCACAGCCCACTACGGCCCACCACAGCCCGTCCCTGCCCACCACGGCCCGTCCCCGCCCACCACAGCCCGTCCCCGCCCACCACAGCCCGTCCCCACCCACCACAGCCCGTCCCCGCCCAGCACAGCCTGTCCCCGCCCACCACGGCCCACCATAGCCCACCCCTTCCCATCCCAGCCCAAAACGACCCACCACGATCCACCACAGTCCACCACGGCCCACCACAATTCACCACGGCCCGTCCCAGCCCACCACAGCCCGTCCCATCTCGTCCCAGCCCACCACAGCCCGTCCCAGCCCGTCCCAGCCCACCACAGCTAACCACAGCCCGTCCCAGCCCGTCCCAGAGTATCCCAGCCCACCACAGCCCACCACAGGCCACCACAACCCAGCCCAGCCCACCACAGCCCGTCCCCGCCCGTCCCCGCCCGCCACAGCCCGTCCCCGCCCGCCACAGCCCGTCCCAGCCCACCACAGCTTGTCCCAGCCCACCACAGCCCACCACAGCCCACCACAGGCCACCACAGCCCACCACAGCCCACCTCGGCCCGTCCCAGGCCACCACGGCCCGACCGAGGCCACCACGGCCCGACCCAGGCCACCACAGCTTATCCCGGCCCACCACAGCCCACCACGGCCCACCACGGCCTATCCCAGCTCGCCACAACCCGTCCCAGCCCACCACAGCCCACCACGGCTTGTCACAACCTATCCCAGTCCGTCCCGTCCCGTCCAAGCCCACGACAATCCGGCCCGGCCCGACCACGGCCCCTCCAAGACAATCCCAGCTCACCACAGCCCGTCCCAGCCCGTCCCCCGCCCGTCCCAGCCCAGCGCAGCCCGGCCCAGCCCAGCGCAGCCTGGCCCAGCCCACCTGTGTTAGGAACAATATCTCACCTTCTTAATGTTGGCACCTCCTTTCCCTATGATGTTCTTGTGGAACTGTTTGCAGATGGGGACAGAAATAGAAAAGCTGTTTTCAACCTAAGGGAGAAAGGAAGGGAGAACTGAAGATTACACTGTCGTGGCAAGGGAGGCCCGACTTCAGGAGCTCTGATAAACGAGCTTTTGAAAACAGGCTTCAACCCAAGGAAGTTCTCTATACGAGGGACTTTTGTAAGACTAAACAAAGGCAAGGACGTTCCCCTGTAGCCTTCCCATAACAGGTACTACCCCCTGCCTCCATTCAGCCAAAACAGCGCCGACAGCTCCCTCCTCTTGAGGTGTTTTAGCTCTACCCAAGCCAGTAGAGCTCTGCTTTGCCCCAGGGTTATCCAGGCACGTAGAAGGGAAGAGCAGGCAGACCTCCTTACCAGGTCTGCCACCATCTTTTCCATCGCAGCCCACCAGAGCCCGTCTCAGCTCACCACAGCCCTTCCCAGCCCACCAAACCCACCACAGCTCGTCCTAGCCCGTTCCAGCACACCACAGCCCGTCCCACCCCGTCACAGCTCGTACCAGCCCGACACAGCCCACCACAGCCCGTCTCAGCTCACCACAGCCTGTCCCGGCCCACCACAGCCCGTCCAAGCCCACCAGAGCCCGTCCCAGCCCGTCCCAGCCCACCACAGCCCACCACAGCCCGTGCCAGCCTGTCCCAGCCCACCACAGCCCGTCCCAGCCCACCACAGCTCAACACAGACCGTCCCAGCCTACCAGAGTCCGTCCCAGCTTACCAGAGCCCGCCACAGCCCACCACGGCCTGTCCCAGCCCTCCACAGCCCACCACAGCCCGTCCCAGCCCACCACAGCCCATCCCAGGCCACCACAGCCCGTCCCAGCCCACCGCAGACCGTCCCAGCCTGTTTCAGCCCACCACGGCTAACCATGGCCCGTCCCGGCCCACCACGGCCAACCACGGCCCGCCATGGCCCACCACAGCACACCACGGTTCACCACGGCCCGTCCCAGCTAAACACGGCGCACTACAGCCCACCACGGCCCGGCCCGGCCCACCCCAGCCCGTCGCAGCCCACCACAGCCCGTCCCAGCCCACCACAGCCCGTCCCAGACCACCGCAGCCCATCCCACCCCACCATAGCCCGTCCCAGACCACCGCAGCCCATCCCACCCCACCACAGCCCGTCCTAGTCTGTCCCAGGCCGTCCCATCCAACCACAGCCCACCACAGCCCTTCCCAGCCCACCACAACCCATCAGAGCCTGTCCAAGCCCACCACAGCCCTTCCCAGCCCACCACAGCCCACCACAACCCGTCCCAGCCCACCAGAGCCCACCACAGCTTGTCCCAGCCCACCACAGCCCTTCCCAGCCCACCACAGCTCAACACAGACCGTCCAAGCCTACCAGAGCCCGTCCCATCTTACCAGAGCCCACCACAGCCCACCACGGCCTGTAACAGCCCTCCACACCCCACCACAGACCGTCCCAGCCCACCACAGCCCACCACAGTACATCTCAGCCCACCACAGCACGTCCCAGCCTGTCCCAGACGACCACAGCCCACCACAGCCCATCCCAGCCAACCACAGCCCGTCCCAGCCCACCACAGCCCATCCCAGCCAACCACAGCCCGTCCCAGCACACCACAGCCCACCACAGCTCGTCCCAGCCCACCACAGCCCGTCTCAGCCCGACCCAGCCCACCACAGCCCGTCCCAGCTCACCACATCCCGTCATAGCCCCCCACACCCCGTCCCAGCCCACCACAGCTCACCACAGTTCACCACGGCCCGTCCCAGCCCACAACGGCCCACCACGGCACACCACAGCCCGTCCCAGCCCACCACAGCCCGACCCGGACCACAACATCCCGTCCCAGCCCACCACAATTCGTCCCAGCGCACCACAGCCCATCCCAACCCACCACGGCCCGTCCCAGCCCACCACGGCCCGTCCCAGCCCGTGCCAGCCAATACCAGCCCACCACAGCCCGTGCCAGCCTGTCCCAGCCCACCACAGCCCGTCCCAGCCCACCACAGCCCACCACAGCCCGTCCCAGCCCACCAGAGCCCACCACAGCTTGTCCCAGCCCACCACAGGCCGTCCCAGCCCACCACAGCTCAACACAGACCGTCCCAGCCTACCAGAGCCCGTCCCAGCTTACCAGAGCCCGCCACAGCCCACCACGGCCTGTCCCAGCCCTCCACAGCCCACCACAGCCCGTCCCAGCCCACCACAGCCCGTCCTAGCCCACCACAGCCCGTCCCAGCCCACCGCAGACCGTCCCAGCCTGTTTCAGCCCACCACGGCTAACCATGGCCCGTCCCGGCCTACCACGGCCAACCACGGCCCGCCATGGCCCACCACAGCACACCACGGTTCACCACGGCCCGTCCCAGCTAAACACGGTGCACTACAGCCCACCACGGCCCGTCCCGGCCCACCCCAGCCAGTCGCAGCCCACCACAGCCAATCCCAGCCCACCACAGCCCGTCCCAGACCACCGCAGCCCATCCCACCCCACCACAGCCCGTCCTAGTCTGTCCCAGGCCGTCCCATCCAACCACAGCCCACCACAGCCCTTCCCAGCCCACCACAGCCCATCAGAGCCTGTCCAAGCCCACCACAGCACTTCCCAGCCCACCACCGCCCACCACAACCCGTCCCAGCCCACCAGAGCCCACCACAGCTTGTCCCAGCCAACCACAGCCTGTCCCAGCCCACAACAGCTCAACACAGACCGTCCCAGCCTACCAGAGCCCATCCCATCTTACCAGAGCCCACCACAGCCCACCACGGCCTGTAACTGCCCTCCACAACCCACCACAGACCGTCCCAGCCCACCACAGCACACCACAACCCACCACAGTACATCTCAGCCCACCACAGCCCGTCCCAGCCCACCACAGCCCACCCGGCCCGTCCCAGCCCACCACAGCACACTACAGCCCGTCCCAGCCCACCACAGCCCGTCCCAGCCAACCACAGCCCACCACAGCCCGTCCCATCCCGTCCCAGCCTGTCCCAGCCCACCGCAGCCCGTCCCAGCCCACTGCAGCCCGTCCCAGCCCACCACAGCCTGTCCCAGCCCACCACGGCCCACCACAGCCCGTCCCAACTAAACACAGTCCGTCCCAGCCCGTCCCAGCCCACCACACTCACACAACTCGTCCCAGAACGTTCCAGCACAGCACAGCCCATCCAAGCCCACCACAGCCCGTCCCAGCCCACCATAGCCGTTCTAGCCCGTCCCAGCCCACCGCAGCCGGTCGCAGCCCCCCACAGCCCACCACAGCCCCTCCCAGCCCTACACAGGCCGTCCCAGCCCGTCCCATCCCAACACAGTGCGTCCAAGTCCGTCCCAGCCCACCAGAGCCCGGCCCAGCCCTCCACAGCCCACCAGAGCCTGTCGCGGCCCACCCCGGCCCATCACAGCCCGTCTCAGCTCATCACAGCTCGTCCCAGCCCACCACAGCCCGTCCCAGCCCACCACAACCAACCACAGCCCGTTCCAGCCCACCCCAGCCTGTCCCAGCCCACCACAGCCCGTTCCAGCCCACCACAGCCCTTTCCAGCCCACCGCAGCCTGTCCCAGCCCACCATGGCACACCACAGCCCACCACAGCCCGTCCCAGCCCACCACAGCCCACCATGGCTTACCACGGCCCACCACAGCCTATCCCAGCCCATCCCAGACCACCACAGCCCGTCACAGCCCGTCCCAGCCCACCAAAGCCCACCACAGCCCATCTCAGCTCACCACAACCCGTACCAGACCACCACAGCCCACCACAGCTGGTTACAGCTTATCACAGCCCATCCCAGCCCACCACAGCCCGTCCCAGCCCACCACAGACCGTCCCAGCCCACCACAGCCGACCATGGCTGACCACGGATCACCACAGCCTGTCCCAGCCCATCCCAGACCACCACAGCCCGTCCCAGCTCACCACAGCCCGTCCCAGCCCACCAGAGCCCGTCCCGGCCCACCACAGCTTGTCCCAGCTCATACCAGCCGACCACAGCCCGTCACAGCCCGTCCCAGCCCACCACATAAAGTACCAGCCCATAGAAGCCCACCACAGCCCGTCCCAGCCCACCACAGCCCGTCCCAGCCCACCACAGCCCGTCCCGGACCTACCAGAACCCGTCCCTTACCACCACAGCAGGTCCAAGCCCACCACAGCAGGTCCAAGCCCACCACAGCCCGTCCCAGCCCACCACAGCCTGTCCCAACCCACCAAAGCCCATTCCAGCCCTTCCCAACCAACCACAGCCGGTTTGAGACCACCAGAGCCCGTCCCAGCCAACCACAGCCCGTCCCCGCCCACCACAGCCCGTTCCCGCCCACCACAGCCTGTCCCAGCCCGTCCCAGCCCATCCCAGCCCACCCGGCCCGGCCCAGCCCACCTAAGCACACTACAGCCCGTCCCAGCCCTCCACAGCCCACCACAGCCCACTACAGCCTGTCCCAGCCCACCACAGCCCGTCCCAGCCCACCACAGCCCACCACAGCCCGTCCCAGCCCGTCCCAGCCTGTCCCAGCTCATCCCAGCCCACCACAGCCCACCACAGGCCGTCCCAGCCCACCACAGCCTGTTCCAGCCCGCCACGGCCCGTCCCAGCCCGCCACAGTTTGTCCCAGCCTACCACAGCCCGTCCCAGCCCGCCACAGACCACCACAGTACATCCCAGCCCACCACAGTTCGTCCCAGCCCGCCACGGCCCGTCCCGGCCCACCACGGCCCGTCCCGGCCCACCACGGCCCACCACAGCCCACCACGGCCCGTCCCGGCCCACCACAGCCCGTCCCGGCCCACCACGGCCTGTCCCAGCTCACCACAGCCTGTCCCAGCCCACCACGGGCTGTCCCAGCCCACCACGGCCCGTCCCAGCTCACCACGGCCCGTCCCAGCCCGTCCCAGCCAACGACAACCCATCCCAGCCCACGAAAGCCCGTCCATGCTTACCACATCCCGTCCCAGCTTACCACAGCCCATCACAGCCCACCATGGTCCACCACAGCCCACCACAGCCCGTCCCAGACCACCACGGCCCATAACAACCCACCACGGCCCGTCACGGCCCACCAGAGCCCGTCCCAGCCCGTCCCAGCCCACCACAGCCCGTCCCAAACCACCACAGCCCGTCCCAGCACACCACAGCCCGTCCCAGCCCGTCGCAGCCCGTCCCAGCCCGTCGCAGCCCACCACAGCCAGTCCCAGCCCACCACAGCCCGCCCCAGCCCACCACAGCCCGTCCCAGCCCACCACAGCTCGTCCCAGCCCATCCCAGCCCACCCGGCCCGTCCCAGCCCACCACAGCACACTACAGCCCGTCCCAGCCCTCCACAGCCCACCACAGCGCACTACAGCCCGTCCCAGCCCACCACAGCCCGTCCCAGCCAACCACAGCCCACCACAGCCCGTCCCATCCCGTCCCAGCCTGTCCCAGCCCACCGCAGCCCGTCCCAGCCCACTGCAGCCCGTCCCAGCCCACCACAGCCTGTCCCAGCCCACCACGGCCCACCACAGCCCGTCCCAACTAAACACAGTCCGTCCCAGCCCGTCCCAGACCACCACACTCACCACAACTCGTCCCAGACCGTTCCAGCACAGCACAGCCCAACCAAACCCACCACAGCCCGTCCCAGCCCACCATAGCCGTTCTAGCCCGTCCCAGCCCACCACAGCCCTTCCCAGCCCACCACAGCCCACCACAGCCCCTCCCAGCCCTACACAGGCCGTCCCAGCCCGTCGCAGCCCACCACAGTGCGTCCAAGTCCGTCCCAGCCCCCCAGAGCCCGTCCCAGCCCTCCACAGCCCACCAGAGCCTGTCCCGGCCCACCCCGGCCCATCACAGCCCGTCTCAGCTCATCACAGCTCGTCCCAGCCCACCACAGCCCGTCCCAGCCCACCACAACCAACTACAGCCCGTCCCCATCCCACCACAGACTGTCCCAGCCCACCACGGCCCGTCCCGGCCCACCACGGCCCGTCCCAGCCCACCCCAGCCTGTCCCAGCCTACCACAGCCCGTCCCAGCCCACCACAGCCTGTCCCAGCCCACCACAGCCCGTCCCACCACACCACAGTCCGACCCAGCCCACCACGGCCCGTCACAGCTTACCACGGCCCACCACGGCTTGCCACGGCCCAGCCCAGCCCACCACAGCCTGTCCCAGCCCACCACGGCCCGTCCCAGCCCACCACGGCCCGTCCCATCTCGCCACGGCCCATCCCAGCCCGCCACAGTTTGTCCCAGCCTACCACAGCCCGTCCCAGATCACCACAGCCCGTCCCGGGCCACCACAGACCACCACAGTTCATCCCAACCCACCACAGTTCGTCCCAGCCCACCAGAGCCCGTCCCGGCCCACCACAGCTTGTCCCAGCTCATACCAGCCGACCACAGCCCGTCACAGCCCGTCCCAGCCCACCACATAAAGTACCAGCCCATAGAAGCCCACCACAGCCCGTCCCAGCCCACCACAGCCCGTCCCAGCCCACCACAGCCCGTCCCGGACCTACCAGAACCCGTCCCTTACGACCACAGCAGGTCCAAGCCCACCACAGCCCGTCCCAGCCCACCACAGCCTGTCCCAACCCACCAAAGCCCATTCCAGCCCTTCCCAACCCACCACAGCCGGTTTGAGACCACCAGAGCCCGTCCCAGCCAACCACAGCCCGTCCCCGCCCACCACAGCCCGTTCCCGCCCACCACAGCCCGTCCCCGCCCACCACAGCCCGTCCCAGCTCGTCCCAGCCCGTCCCAGGCCTTCCCAGCCCACCACAGCCCGTCCCGGACCACGACAGCCCGTCCCGGACCTGCCACAATCCGTCCCCGACCACAACAGCAGGTCCAAGCCCACCACAGCCTTTGCCAACCCACCACAGCCCATTCCAGCCCTTCCAAGCCCACCACAGCCCGATCCATACCACCAGAGCCCGTCCCAGCCCACCACAGCCCGTCCCAGCCCACCACAGACCACCACAGTTCGTCCCAGCCCGCCACAACCCGTCCCAGCCCACCACGGCCCGTCCAGGCACACCACGGCATGTCCCGGTCCACCACGGCCTATTCCAGCCCACCACAGCCTGTCCCAGCCCGCCATGGCCCTTCCCAGTCCACCACAGACCACCACAGTTCGTCCCAGCCCTCCACAACCAGTCCCAGCCCGCCACAACCCGTCCCAGCTCGCCACAGCCCGTCCCAGCTCGCCACAGCCCGTCCCAGCCCAGCACGGCCCGTCCCGGCCCACCACGGCCCGTTCCAGACCACCACAGACCGTCGCAGCTCACCACAGAAAGTCCCAGCCCGTCACAGAACACCACAACCCGTCACCGCCCACCAAAGCCCTTCCAAGGCGTCCCAGCCCGTCCCAGCCCAACACAACAAACCACAGCCCGTCCCCGTCCAACCACAGCCTGTCCCAGCCCACAATAGCCCTTTCCAGCCCACCGCAGCCTGTCCCAGCCCACCATGGCACACCACAGCCCACCACAGCCCGTCCCAGCCCACCACAGCCCACCATGGCTTACCACGGCCCACCACAGCCTGTCCCAGCCCATCCCAGACCACCACAGCCCGTCCCAGCCCACCTCAGGCCACCACAGCCCGTCCCAGCTCACCACAGCCCGTCCCAGCTCACCACAGCCCGTCCCAGCTCACCAGAGCCCGGCCCGGCCCACCACAGCTTGTCCCACCTCATCCCAGCCCACCACAGCCCGCCACAACCCATCCCAGCCCACCACGGCCCGTCCCGGCACACCACGGCCCGTCCCGGCCCACCACGGCCCGTCCCAGCCCACCACGGCCCATCCCAGCCCACCACGGCCCGTCCCAGCCCACCACGGCACATCACAGCCCGTCCCAGCCCTCCACAGCACACCACAGCCCACTACAGCCCGTCCCAGCCCGCCACAGCCCGTCCCAGCCCACCACAGCCCACCACAGCCCGTCCCCTCCCACCACAGCCCGTCCCCGCCCACCACAGCCCGTCCCAGCTGGTCCCAGGCCTTCCCAGCCCACCACAGCCCGTCCCAGCCCACCACAGCCCGTCCCCGCCCACCGCAGCCCGTCCCAGCCCACCGCAGCTCGTCCCAGCCCACCGCAGCCCGTCCCAGCCCACCGCAGCCCGTCCCAGCCCACCGCAGCCCGTCCCAGCCCGTCCCAGCCCACCGTAGACCGTCCCAGCCCACCGCAGCCCGTCCCAGCCCACCACAGCCCCTTCCAGCCGTCCCAGCAAATCCCAGCCCACCACAGCCCGTCTCAGTTCACTACAGCGCGTCCCAGTCCACCACACCCACCATAGCCCGTCCCAGCCCATTCCAGCCCACCACAGCCCACCGCAGCCGGTCCCAGCCCACCACAGCCCACCGCAGCCGGTCCCAGCCCACCACACCCCACCGCAGCCCGTCCCAGCCCACCACAGCCCGTCCCACCACACCAGAGTCCGTCCCAGCTCACCACGGCCCGTCACAGCTTCCCACAGCCCAAGACGGCTTGCCACGACTCATCCCAGGCCACCACAGCCCTTCCCAGACCACCACTGCCCGTCCCAGCCCGTCACGGCCCGTCCCAACCCGCCACAACCCGTCCCAGCTCGCCACGGCCCGTCCCAGCCCGCCACGGCCCGTCCCAGCCCACCACAGCCCGTCCCAGCTCACCACAGCCTGTCTCAAGCTCACCAGAACCCACCACAGCCCACCACGGCCTTTCCTGGCCCACCACAGCCCACTACGGCCCACCACAGCCCGTCCCTGCCCACCACGGCCCGTCCCCGCCCACCACAGCCCGTCCCCGCCCACCACAGCCCGTCCCCACCCACCACAGCCCGTCCCCGCCCAGCACAGCCTGTCCCCGCCCACCACGGCCCACCATAGCCCACCCCTTCCCATCCCAGCCCAAAACGACCCACCACGATCCACCACAGTCCACCACGGCCCACCACAATTCACCACGGCCCGTCCCAGCCCACCACAGCCCGTCCCATCTCGTCCCAGCCCACCACAGCCCGTCCCAGCCCGTCCCAGCCCACCACAGCTAACCACAGCCCGTCCCAGCCCGTCCCAGAGTATCCCAGCCCACCACAGCCCACCACAGGCCACCACAACCCAGCCCAGCCCACCACAGCCCGTCCCCGCCCGTCCCCGCCCACCACAGCCCGTCCCCGCCCGCCACAGCCCGTCCCAGCCCACCACAGCTTGTCCCAGCCCACCACAGCCCACCACAGCCCACCACAGGCCACCACAGCCCACCACAGCCCACCTCGGCCCGTCCCAGGCCACCACGGCCCGACCGAGGCCACCACGGCCCGACCCAGGCCACCACAGCTTATCCCGGCCCACCACAGCCCACCACGGCCCACCACGGCCCGTCCCGGCCTATCCCAGCTCGCCACAACCCGTCCCAGCCCACCACAGCCCACCACGGCTTGTCACAACCTATCCCAGTCCGTCCCGTCCCGTCCAAGCCCACGACAATCCGGCCCGGCCCGACCACGGCCCCTCCAAGACAATCCCAGCTCACCACAGCCCGTCCCAGCCCGTCCCCGCCCGTCCCAGCCCAGCGCAGCCCGGCCCAGCCCAGCGCAGCCTGGCCCAGCCCACCTGTGTTAGGAACAATATCTCACCTTCTTAATGTTGGCACCTCCTTTCCCTATGATGTTCTTGTGGAACTGTTTGCAGATGGGGACAGAAATAGAAAAGCTGTTTTCAACCTAAGGGAGAAAGGAAGGGAGAACTGAAGATTACACTGTCGTGGCAAGGGAGGCCCGACTTCAGGAGCTCTGATAAACGAGCTTTTGAAAACAGGCTTCAACCCAAGGAAGTTCTCTATACGAGGGACTTTTGTAAGACTAAACAAAGGCAAGGACGTTCCCCTGTAGCCTTCCCATAACAGGTACTACCCCCTGCCTCCATTCAGCCAAAACAGCGCCGACAGCTCCCTCCTCTTGAGGTGTTTTAGCTCTACCCAAGCCAGTAGAGCTCTGCTTTGCCCCAGGGTTATCCAGGCACGTAGAAGGGAAGAGCAGGCAGACCTCCTTACCAGGTCTGCCACCATCTTTTCCATCGCAGCCCACCAGAGCCCGTCTCAGCTCACCACAGCCCTTCCCAGCCCACCAAACCCACCACAGCTCGTCCTAGCCCGTTCCAGCACACCACAGCCCGTCCCACCCCGTCACAGCTCGTACCAGCCCGACACAGCCCACCACAGCCCGTCTCAGCTCACCACAGCCTGTCCCGGCCCACCACAGCCCGTCCAAGCCCACCAGAGCCCGTCCCAGCCCGTCCCAGCCCACCACAGCCCACCACAGCCCGTGCCAGCCTGTCCCAGCCCACCACAGCCCGTCCCAGCCCACCACAGCCCGTCCCAGCCCACCACAGCTCAACACAGACCGTCCCAGCCAACCAGAGTCCGTCCCAGCTTACCAGAGCCCGCCACAGCCCACCACGGCCTGTCCCAGCCCTCCACAGCCCACCACAGCCCGTCCCAGCCCACCACAGCCCATCCCAGGCCACCACAGCCCGTCCCAGCCCACCGCAGACCGTCCCAGCCTGTTTCAGCCCACCACGGCTAACCATGGCCCGTCCCGGCCCACCACGGCCAACCACGGCCCGCCATGGCCCACCACAGCACACCACGGTTCACCACGGCCCGTCCCAGCTAAACACGGCGCACTACAGCCCACCACGGCCCGTCCCGGCCCACCCCAGCCCGTCGCAGCCCACCACAGCCCGTCCCAGCCCACCACAGCCCGTCCCAGACCACCGCAGCCCATCCCACCCCACCACAGCCCGTCCCAGACCACCGCAGCCCATCCCACCCCACCACAGCCCGTCCTAGTCTGTCCCAGGCCGTCCCATCCAACCACAGCCCACCACAGCCCTTCCCAGCCCACCACAACCCATCAGAGCCTGTCCAAGCCCACCACAGCCCTTCCCAGCCCACCACAGCCCACCACAACCCGTCCCAGCCCACCAGAGCCCACCACAGCTTGTCCCAGCCCACCACAGCCCTTCCCAGCCCACCACAGCTCAACACAGACCGTCCAAGCCTACCAGAGCCCGTCCCATCTTACCAGAGCCCACCACAGCCCACCACGGCCTGTAACAGCCCTCCACACCCCACCACAGACCGTCCCAGCCCACCACAGCCCACCACAGTACATCTCAGCCCACCACAGCACGTCCCAGCCTGTCCCAGACGACCACAGCCCACCACAGCCCATCCCAGCCAACCACAGCCCGTCCCAGCCCACCACAGCCCATCCCAGCCAACCACAGCCCGTCCCAGCACACCACAGCCCACCACAGCTCGTCCCAGCCCACCACAGCCCGTCTCAGCCCGACCCAGCCCACCACAGCCCGTCCCAGCTCACCACATCCCGTCATAGCCCCCCACACCCCGTCCCAGCCCACCACAGCTCACCACAGTTCACCACGGCCCGTCCCAGCCCACAACGGCCCACCACGGCACACCACAGCCCGTCCCAGCCCACCACAGCCCGACCCGGACCACAACATCCCGTCCCAGCCCACCACAATTCGTCCCAGCGCACCACAGCCCATCCCAACCCACCACGGCCCGTCCCAGCCCACCACGGCCCGTCCCAGCCCGTGCCAGCCAATACCAGCCCACCACAGCCCGTGCCAGCCTGTCCCAGCCCACCACAGCCCGTCCCAGCCCACCACAGCCCACCACAGCCCGTCCCAGCCCACCAGAGCCCACCACAGCTTGTCCCAGCCCACCACAGGCCGTCCCAGCCCACCACAGCTCAACACAGACCGTCCCAGCCTACCAGAGCCCGTCCCAGCTTACCAGAGCCCGCCACAGCCCACCACGGCCTGTCCCAGCCCTCCACAGCCCACCACAGCCCGTCCCAGCCCACCACAGCCCGTCCCAGCCCACCACAGCCCGTCCCAGCCCACCGCAGACCGTCCCAGCCTGTTTCAGCCCACCACGGCTAACCATGGCCCGTCCCGGCCCACCACGGCCAACCACGGCCCGCCATGGCCCACCACAGCACACCACGGTTCACCACGGCCCGTCCCAGCTAAACACGGTGCACTACAGCCCACCACGGCCCGTCCCGGCCCACCCCAGCCAGTCGCAGCCCACCACAGCCAATCCCAGCCCACCACAGCCCGTCCCAGACCACCGCAGCCCATCCCACCCCACCACAGCCCGTCCTAGTCTGTCCCAGGCCGTCCCATCCAACCACAGCCCACCACAGCCCTTCCCAGCCCACCACAGCCCATCAGAGCCTGTCCAAGCCCACCACAGCACTTCCCAGCCCACCACCGCCCACCACAACCCGTCCCAGCCCACCAGAGCCCACCACAGCTTGTCCCAGCCAACCACAGCCTGTCCCAGCCCACAACAGCTCAACACAGACCGTCCCAGCCTACCAGAGCCCATCCCATCTTACCAGAGCCCACCACAGCCCACCACGGCCTGTAACTGCCCTCCACAACCCACCACAGACCGTCCCAGCCCACCACAGCACACCACAACCCACCACAGTACATCTCAGCCCACCACAGCCCGTCCCAGCCCACCACAGCCCACCCGGCCCGTCCCAGCCCACCACAGCACACTACAGCCCGTCCCAGCCCTCCACAGCCCACCACAGCCCACTACAGCCCGTCCCAGCCCACCACAGCCCGTCCCAGCCAACCACAGCCCACCACAGCCCGTCCCATCCCGTCCCAGCCTGTCCCAGCCCACCGCAGCCCGTCCCAGCCCACTGCAGCCCGTCCCAGCCCACCACAGCCTGTCCCAGCCCACCACGGCCCACCACAGCCCGTCCCAACTAAACACAGTCCGTCCCAGCCCGTCCCAGACCACCACACTCACCACAACTCGTCCCAGAACGTTCCAGCACAGCACAGCCCATCCAAGCCCACCACAGCCCGTCCCAGCCCACCATAGCCGTTCTAGCCCGTCCCAGCCCACCGCAGCCGGTCGCAGCCCCCCACAGCCCACCACAGCCCCTCCCAGCCCTACACAGGCCGTCCCAGCCCGTCCCATCCCAACACAGTGCGTCCAAGTCCGTCCCAGCCCACCAGAGCCCGGCCCAGCCCTCCACAGCCCACCAGAGCCTGTCGCGGCCCACCCCGGCCCATCACAGCCCGTCTCAGCTCATCACAGCTCGTCCCAGCCCACCACAGCCCGTCCCAGCCCACCACAACCAACCACAGCCCGTTCCAGCCCACCCCAGCCTGTCCCAGCCCACCACAGCCCGTTCCAGCCCACCACAGCCCTTTCCAGCCCACCGCAGCCTGTCCCAGCCCACCATGGCACACCACAGCCCACCACAGCCCGTCCCAGCCCACCACAGCCCACCATGGCTTACCACGGCCCACCACAGCCTATCCCAGCCCATCCCAGACCACCACAGCCCGTCACAGCCCGTCCCAGCCCACCAAAGCCCACCACAGCCCATCTCAGCTCACCACAACCCGTACCAGACCACCACAGCCCACCACAGCTGGTTACAGCTTATCACAGCCCATCCCAGCCCACCACAGCCCGTCCCAGCCCACCACAGACCGTCCCAGCCCACCACAGCCGACCATGGCTGACCACGGATCACCACAGCCTGTCCCAGCCCATCCCAGACCACCACAGCCCGTCCCAGCTCACCACAGCCCGTCCCAGCCCACCAGAGCCCGTCCCGGCCCACCACAGCTTGTCCCAGCTCATACCAGCACACCACAGCCCGTCACAGCCCGTCCCAGCCCACCACATAAAGTACCAGCCCATAGAAGCCCACCACAGCCCGTCCCAGCCCACCACAGCCCGTCCCAGCCCACCACAGCCCGTCCCGGACCTACCAGAACCCGTCCCTTACCACCACAGCAGGTCCAAGCCCACCACAGCAGGTCCAAGCCCACCACAGCCCGTCCCAGCCCACCACAGCCTGTCCCAACCCACCAAAGCCCATTCCAGCCCTTCCCAACCAACCACAGCCGGTTTGAGACCACCAGAGCCCGTCCCAGCCAACCACAGCCCGTCCCCGCCCACCACAGCCCGTTCCCGCCCACCACAGCCTGTCCCAGCCCGTCCCAGCCCATCCCAGCCCACCCGGCCCGGCCCAGCCCACCTAAGCACACTACAGCCCGTCCCAGCCCTCCACAGCCCACCACAGCCCACTACAGCCTGTCCCAGCCCACCACAGCCCGTCCCAGCCCACCACAGCCCACCACAGCCCGTCCCAGCCCGTCCCAGCCTGTCCCAGCTCATCCCAGCCCACCACAGCCCACCACAGGCCGTCCCAGCCCACCACAGCCTGTTCCAGCCCGCCACGGCCCGTCCCAGCCCGCCACAGTTTGTCCCAGCCTACCACAGCCCGTCCCAGCCCGCCACAGACCACCACAGTACATCCCAGCCCACCACAGTTCGTCCCAGCCCGCCACGGCCCGTCCCGGCCCACCACGGCCCGTCCCGGCCCACCACGGCCCACCACAGCCCACCACGGCCCGTCCCGGCCCACCACAGCCCGTCCCGGCCCACCACGGCCTGTCCCAGCTCACCACAGCCTGTCCCAGCCCACCACGGGCTGTCCCAGCCCACCACGGCCCGTCCCAGCTCACCACGGCCCGTCCCAGCCCGTCCCAGCCAACGACAACCCATCCCAGCCCACGAAAGCCCGTCCATGCTTACCACATCCCGTCCCAGCTTACCACAGCCCATCACAGCCCACCATGGTCCACCACAGCCCACCACAGCCCGTCCCAGACCACCACGGCCCATAACAACCCACCACGGCCCGTCACGGCCCACCAGAGCCCGTCCCAGCCCGTCCCAGCCCACCACAGCCCGTCCCAAACCACCACAGCCCGTCCCAGCACACCACAGCCCGTCCCAGCCCGTCGCAGCCCGTCCCAGCCCGTCGCAGCCCACCACAGCCAGTCCCAGCCCACCACAGCCCGCCCCAGCCCACCACAGCCCGTCCCAGCCCACCACAGCCCGTCCCAGCCCATCCCAGCCCACCCGGCCCGTCCCAGCCCACCACAGCACACTACAGCCCGTCCCAGCCCTCCACAGCCCACCACAGCGCACTACAGCCCGTCCCAGCCCACCACAGCCCGTCCCAGCCAACCACAGCCCACCACAGCCCGTCCCATCCCGTCCCAGCCTGTCCCAGCCCACCGCAGCCCGTCCCAGCCCACTGCAGCCCGTCCCAGCCCACCACAGCCTGTCCCAGCCCACCACGGCCCACCACAGCCCGTCCCAACTAAACACAGTCCGTCCCAGCCCGTCCCAGACCACCACACTCACCACAACTCGTCCCAGACCGTTCCAGCACAGCACAGCCCAACCAAACCCACCACAGCCCGTCCCAGCCCACCATAGCCGTTCTAGCCCGTCCCAGCCCACCACAGCCCTTCCCAGCCCACCACAGCCCCTCCCAGCCCTACACAGGCCGTCCCAGCCCGTCGCAGCCCACCACAGTGCGTCCAAGTCCGTCCCAGCCCCCCAGAGCCCGTCCCAGCCCTCCACAGCCCACCAGAGCCTGTCCCGGCCCACCCCGGCCCATCACAGCCCGTCTCAGCTCATCACAGCTCGTCCCAGCCCACCACAGCCCGTCCCAGCCCACCACAACCAACCACAGCCCGTCCCCATCCCACCACAGACTGTCCCAGCCCACCACGGCCCGTCCCGGCCCACCACGGCCCGTCCCAGCCCACCCCAGCCTGTCCCAGCCTACCACAGCCCGTCCCAGCCCACCACAGCCTGTCCCAGCCCACCACAGCCCGTCCCACCACACCACAGTCCGACCCAGCCCACCACGGCCCGTCACAGCTTACCACGGCCCACCACGGCTTGCCACGGCCCAGCCCAGCCCACCACAGCCTGTCCCAGCCCACCACGGCCCGTCCCAGCCCACCACGGCCCGTCCCATCTCGCCACGGCCCATCCCAGCCCGCCACAGTTTGTCCCAGCCTACCACAGCCCGTCCCAGATCACCACAGCCCGTCCCGGGCCACCACAGACCACCACAGTTCATCCCAACCCACCACAGTTCGTCCCAGCCCACCAGAGCCCGTCCCGGCCCACCACAGCTTGTCCCAGCTCATACCAGCCGACCACAGCCCGTCACAGCCCGTCCCAGCCCACCACATAAAGTACCAGCCCATAGAAGCCCACCACAGCCCGTCCCAGCCCACCACAGCCCGTCCCAGCCCACCACAGCCCGTCCCGGACCTACCAGAACCCGTCCCTTACGACCACAGCAGGTCCAAGCCCACCACAGCCCGTCCCAGCCCACCACAGCCTGTCCCAACCCACCAAAGCCCATTCCAGCCCTTCCCAACCCACCACAGCCGGTTTGAGACCACCAGAGCCCGTCCCAGCCAACCACAGCCCGTCCCCGCCCACCACAGCCCGTTCCCGCCCACCACAGCCCGTCCCCGCCCACCACAGCCCGTCCCAGCTCGTCCCAGCCCGTCCCAGGCCTTCCCAGCCCACCACAGCCCGTCCCGGACCACGACAGCCCGTCCCGGACCTGCCACAATCCGTCCCCGACCACAACAGCAGGTCCAAGCCCACCACAGCCTTTGCCAACCCACCACAGCCCATTCCAGCCCTTCCAAGCCCACCACAGCCCGATCCATACCACCAGAGCCCGTCCCAGCCCACCACGGCCCGTCCCAGCCCACCACAGACCACCACAGTTCGTCCCAGCCCGCCACAACCCGTCCCAGCCCACCACGGCCCGTCCAGGCACACCACGGCATGTCCCGGTCCACCACGGCCTATTCCAGCCCACCACAGCCTGTCCCAGCCCGCCATGGCCCTTCCCAGTCCACCACAGACCACCACAGTTCGTCCCAGCCCTCCACAACCAGTCCCAGCCCGCCACAACCCGTCCCAGCTCGCCACAGCCCGTCCCAGCTCGCCACAGCCCGTCCCAGCCCAGCACGGCCCGTCCCGGCCCACCACGGCCCGTTCCAGACCACCACAGACCGTCGCAGCTCACCACAGAAAGTCCCAGCCCGTCACAGAACACCACAACCCGTCACCGCCCACCAAAGCCCTTCCAAGGCGTCCCAGCCCGTCCCAGCCCAACACAACAAACCACAGCCCGTCCCCGTCCAACCACAGCCTGTCCCAGCCCACAATAGCCCTTTCCAGCCCACCGCAGCCTGTCCCAGCCCACCATGGCACACCACAGCCCACCACAGCCCGTCCCAGCCCACCACAGCCCACCATGGCTTACCACGGCCCACCACAGCCTGTCCCAGCCCATCCCAGACCACCACAGCCCGTCCCAGCCCACCACAGGCCACCACAGCCCGTCCCAGCTCACCACAGCCCGTCCCAGCTCACCACAGCCCGTCCCAGCTCACCACAGCCCGGCCCGGCCCACCACAGCTTGTCCCACCTCATCCCAGCCCACCACAGCCCGCCACAACCCATCCCAGCCCACCACGGCCCGTCCCGGCACACCACGGCCCGTCCCGGCCCACCACGGCCCGTCCCAGCCCACCACGGCCCATCCCAGCCCACCACGGCCCGTCCCAGCCCACCACGGCACATCACAGCCCGTCCCAGCCCTCCACAGCACACCACAGCCCACTACAGCCCGTCCCAGCCCGCCACAGCCCGTCCCAGCCCACCACAGCCCACCACAGCCCGTCCCCTCCCACCACAGCCCGTCCCCGCCCACCACAGCCCGTCCCAGCTGGTCCCAGGCCTTCCCAGCCCACCACAGCCCGTCCCAGCCCACCACAGCCCGTCCCCGCCCACCGCAGCCCGTCCCAGCCCACCGTAGACCGTCCCAGCCCACCGCAGCCCGTCCCAGCCCACCACAGCCCCTTCCAGCCGTCCCAGCAAATCCCAGCCCACCACAGCCCGTCTCAGTTCACTACAGCGCGTCCCAGTCCACCACACCCACCATAGCCCGTCCCAGCCCATTCCAGCCCACCACAGCCCACCGCAGCCGGTCCCAGCCCACCACAGCCCACCGCAGCCGGTCCCAGCCCACCACACCCCACCGCAGCCCGTCCCAGCCCACCACAGCCCGTCCCACCACACCAGAGTCCGTCCCAGCTCACCACGGCCCGTCACAGCTTCCCACAGCCCAAGACGGCTTGCCACGACTCATCCCAGGCCACCACAGCCCTTCCCAGACCACCACTGCCCGTCCCAGCCCGTCACGGCCCGTCCCAACCCGCCACAACCCGTCCCAGCTCGCCACGGCCCGTCCCAGCCCGCCACGGCCCGTCCCAGCCCACCACAGCCCGTCCCAGCTCACCACAGCCTGTCTCAAGCTCACCAGAACCCACCACAGCCCACCACGGCCTTTCCTGGCCCACCACAGCCCACTACGGCCCACCACAGCCCGTCCCTGCCCACCACGGCCCGTCCCCGCCCACCACAGCCCGTCCCCGCCCACCACAGCCCGTCCCCACCCACCACAGCCCGTCCCCGCCCAGCACAGCCTGTCCCCGCCCACCACGGCCCACCATAGCCCACCCCTTCCCATCCCAGCCCAAAACGACCCACCACGATCCACCACAGTCCACCACGGCCCACCACAATTCACCACGGCCCGTCCCAGCCCACCACAGCCCGTCCCATCTCGTCCCAGCCCACCACAGCCCGTCCCAGCCCGTCCCAGCCCACCACAGCTAACCACAGCCCGTCCCAGCCCGTCCCAGAGTATCCCAGCCCACCACAGCCCACCACAGGCCACCACAACCCAGCCCAGCCCACCACAGCCCGTCCCCGCCCGTCCCCGCCCACCACAGCCCGTCCCCGCCCGCCACAGCCCGTCCCAGCCCACCACAGCTTGTCCCAGCCCACCACAGCCCACCACAGCCCACCACAGGCCACCACAGCCCACCACAGCCCATCTCGGCCCGTCCCAGGCCACCACGGCCCGACCGAGGCCACCACGGCCCGACCCAGGCCACCACAGCTTATCCCGGCCCACCACAGCCCACCACGGCCCACCACGGCCCGTCCCGGCCTATCCCAGCTCGCCACAACCCGTCCCAGCCCACCACAGCCCACCACGGCTTGTCACAACCTATCCCAGTCCGTCCCGTCCCGTCCAAGCCCACGACAATCCGGCCCGGCCCGACCACGGCCCCTCCAAGACAATCCCAGCTCACCACAGCCCGTCCCAGCCCGTCCCCCGCCCGTCCCAGCCCAGCGCAGCCCGGCCCAGCCCAGCGCAGCCTGGCCCAGCCCACCTGTGTTAGGAACAATATCTCACCTTCTTAATGTTGGCACCTCCTTTCCCTATGATGTTCTTGTGGAACTGTTTGCAGATGGGGACAGAAATAGAAAAGCTGTTTTCAACCTAAGGGAGAAAGGAAGGGAGAACTGAAGATTACACTGTCGTGGCAAGGGAGGCCCGACTTCAGGAGCTCTGATAAACGAGCTTTTGAAAACAGGCTTCGACCCAAGGAAGTTCTCTATACGAGGGACTTTTGTAAGACTAAACAAAGGCAAGGACGGTCCCCTATAGCCTTCCCATAACAGGTACTATCCCCCTGCCTCCATTCAGCCAAAACAGTGCCGACAGCTCCCTCCTCTTGAGGTGTTTTAGCTCTACCCAAGCCAGTAGAGCTCTGCTTTGCCCCAGGGTTATCCAGGCACGTAGAAGGGAAGAGCAGGCAGACCTCCTTACCAGGTCTGCCACCATCTTTTCCATCGCAGCCCACCAGAGCCCGTCTCAGCTCACCACAGCCCTTCCCAGCCCACCACACCCACCACAGCTCGTCCTAGCCCGTTCCAGCACACCACAGCCCGTCCCACCCCGTCACAGCTCGTACCAGCCCGACACAGCCCACCACAGCCCGTCTCAGCTCACCACAGCCTGTCCCGGCCCACCACAGCCCGTCCAAGCCCACCAGAGCCCATCCCAGCCCGTCCCAGCCCACCACAGCCCACCACAGCCCGTGCCAGCCTGTCCCAGCCCACCACAGCCCGTCCCAGCCCACCACAGCCCGTCCCAGCCCACCACAGCTCAACACAGACCGTCCCAGCCAACCAGAGTCCGTCCCAGCTTACCAGAGCCCGCCACAGCCCACCACGGCCTGTCCCAGCCCTCCACAGCCCACCACAGCCCGTCCCAGCCCACCACAGCCCATCCCAGGCCACCACAGCCCGTCCCAGCCCACCGCAGACCGTCCCAGCCTGTTTCAGCCCACCACGGCTAACCATGGCCCGTCCCGGCCCACCACGGTCAACCACGGCCCGCCATGGCCCACCACAGCACACCACGGTTCACCACGGCCCGTCCCAGCTAAACACGGCGCACTACAGCCCACCACGGCCCGTCCCGGCCCACCCCAGCCCGTCGCAGCCCACCACAGCCCGTCCCAGCCCACCACAGCCCATCCCAGACCACCGCAGCCCATCCCACCCCACCACAGCCCGTCCCAGACCACCGCAGCCCATCCCACCCCACCACAGCCCGTCCTAGTCTGTCCCAGGCCGTCCCATCCAACCACAGCCCACCACAGCCCTTCCCAGCCCACCACAACCCATCAGAGCCTGTCCAAGCCCACCACAGCCCTTCCCAGCCCACCACAGCCCACCACAACCCGTCCCAGCCCACCAGAGCCCACCACAGCTTGTCCCAGCCCACCACAGCCCTTCCCAGCCCACCACAGCTCAACACAGACCGTCCAAGCCTACCAGAGCCCGTCCCATCTTACCAGAGCCCACCACAGCCCACCACGGCCTGTAACAGCCCTCCACACCCCACCACAGACCGTCCCAGCCCACCACAGCCCACCACAGTACATCTCAGCCCACCACAGCACGTCCCAGCCTGTCCCAGACGACCACAGCCCACCACAGCCCATCCCAGCCAACCACAGCCCGTCCCAGCCCACCACAGCCCGTCCCAGCCAACCACAGCCCGTCCCAGCACACCACAGCCCACCACAGCTCGTCCCAGCCCACCACAGCCCGTCTCAGCCCGACCCAGCCCACCACAACCCGTCCCAGCTCACCACATCCCGTCATAGCCCCCCACACCCCGTCCCAGCCCACCACAGCTCACCACAGTTCACCACGGCCCGTCCCAGCCCACAACGGCCCACCACGGCACACCACAGCCCGTCCCAGCCCACCACAGCCCGACCCGGACCACAACATCCCGTCCCAGCCCACCACAATTCGTCCCAGCGCACCACAGCCCATCCCAACCCACCACGGCCCGTCCCAGCCCACCACGGCCCGTCCCAGCCCGTGCCAGCCAATACCAGCCCACCACAGCCCGTGCCAGCCTGTCCCAGCCCACCACAGCCCGTCCCAGCCCACCACAGCCCACCACAGCCCGTCCCAGCCCACCAGAGCCCACCACAGCTTGTCCCAGCCCACCACAGGCCGTCCCAGCCCACCACAGCTCAACACAGACCGTCCCAGCCTACCAGAGCCCGTCCCAGCTTACCAGAGCCTGCCACAGCCCACCACGGCCTGTCCCAGCCCTCCACAGCCCACCACAGCCCGTCCCAGCCCACCACAGCCCGTCCCAGCCCACCACAGCCCGTCCCAGCCCACCGCAGACCGTCCCAGCCTGTTTCAGCCCACCACGGCTAACCATGGCCCGTCCCGGCCCACCACGGCCAACCACGGCCCGCCATGGCCCACCACAGCACACCACGGTTCACCACGGCCCGTCCCAGCTAAACACGGTGCACTACAGCCCACCACGGCCCGTCCCGGCCCACCCCAGCCAGTCGCAGCCCACCACAGCCAATCCCAGCCCACCACAGCCCGTCCCAGACCACCGCAGCCCATCCCACCCCACCACAGCCCGTCCTAGTCTGTCCCAGGCCGTCCCATCCAACCACAGCCCACCACAGCCCTTCCCAGCCCACCACAGCCCATCAGAGCCTGTCCAAGCCCACCACAGCCCTTCCCAGCCCACCACCGCCCACCACAACCCGTCCCAGCCCACCAGAGCCCACCACAGCTTGTCCCAGCCAACCACAGCCTGTCCCAGCCCACCACAGCTCAACACAGACCGTCCCAGCCTACCAGAGCCCATCCCATCTTACCAGAGCCCACCACAGCCCACCACGGCCTGTAACTGCCCTCCACAACCCACCACAGACCGTCCCAGCCCACCACAGCACACCACAACCCACCACAGTACATCTCAGCCCACCACAGCACGTCCCAGCCTGTCCCAGACGACCACAGCCCACCACAGCCCATCCCAGCCCACCACAGCCTGTCCAAGCCCACCACAGCCCACCGCAGCCAGTCCCAGCCCACCACAGCTTGTCCCAGCCCACCACAGCCCGTCCCTACCCAGCAGAGCCCACCACCGACCGTCCCAGCCCAACAAAGCCCGTCCCAGTTTACCACACCCCACCACAGCCCTTCCCAGCTCACCACAACACACCACAGCCCGTCCCCGCCCACCAGGGCCCGTCCCCGCCCACCAGGGCCCGTCCCCGCCTAACACAGCCCACCACGGGTGGTCCCGGCCCACCACGGCCCACCTCAGCCCACCACAGCCCGTTCCAGCCCACCACAGCCCGTCCCAGCCCACCACAGCCCGTCTCAGACCACCACAGCCCGTCCCAGCCCACCACAGACCATCCCAGCCCACCACAGCCTACCACAGCACGTCCTGGCCCACCAGAGCCCGTCCCAGCCCACCAGAGCCCAGCCCAGCCCACCACAGCCCGTCCCAGCCCTCCCAACCCGTCCCAGCCTTTCCCAGCCCGTCCCAGCCCACCACAGCCCGGCCCAGCCCACCACAGCCCGGCCCAGCCCACCACAGCCCGGCCCAGCCCACCACAGCCCGTCCCAGCACACCACAGCCCGTCCCAGCACACCACAGCCCGTCCCAGCCTGTCCCAGCCCACCACAGCCCGTCCCAGTCCGCCACAGCCCGTTGTGGCCCACCACATCCCGTCACAGCCCGTCCCATCCCACCGTAGCCCACCACAGCTCGTCCCAGCCCACCACAGCCGGTCTCAGCCCGACCCAGCCCACCACAGCCCGTCCCAGCTCACCACATCCCGTCATAGCCCCCCACACCCTGTCCCAGCACACCAAAGCTCACCACAGTTCACCACGGCCCGTCCCAGCCCACAACGGCCCACCACGGCACACCACAGCCCGTCCCAGCCCACCACAGCCCGACCCGGACCACAACATCCCGTCCCAGCCCACCACAATTCGTCCCAGCGCACCACAGCCCATCCCAACCCACCACGGCCCGTCCCAGCCCACCACGGCCCGTCCCAGCCCGTGCCAGCCAATACCAGCCCACCACAGCCCGTGCCAGCCTGTCCCAGCCCACCACAGCCCGTCCCAGCCCACCACAGCCCACCACAGCCCGTCCCAGCCCACCAGAGCCCACCACAGCTTGTCCCAGCCCACCACAGGCCGTCCCAGCCCACCACAGCTCAACACAGACCGTCCCAGCCTACCAGAGCCCGTCCCAGCTTACCAGAGCCCGCCACAGCCCACCACGGCCTGTCCCAGCCCTCCACAGCCCACCACAGCCCGTCCCAGCCCACCACAGCCCGTCCCAGCCCACCACAGCCCGTCCCAGCCCACCGCAGACCGTCCCAGCCTGTTTCAGCCCACCACGGCTAACCATGGCCCGTCCCGGCCCACCACGGCCAACCACGGCCCGCCATGGCCCACCACAGCACACCACGGTTCACCACGGCCCGTCCCAGCTAAACACGGTGCACTACAGCCCACCACGGCCCGTCCCGGCCCACCCCAGCCAGTCGCAGCCCACCACAGCCAATCCCAGCCCACCACAGCCCGTCCCAGACCACCGCAGCCCATCCCACCCCACCACAGCCCGTCCTAGTCTGTCCCAGGCCGTCCCATCCAACCACAGCCCACCACAGCCCTTCCCAGCCCACCACAGCCCATCAGAGCCTGTCCAAGCCCACCACAGCCCTTCCCAGCCCACCACCGCCCACCACAACCCGTCCCAGCCCACCAGAGCCCACCACAGCTTGTCCCAGCCAACCACAGCCTGTCCCAGCCCACCACAGCTCAACACAGACCGTCCCAGCCTACCAGAGCCCATCCCATCTTACCAGAGCCCACCACAGCCCACCACGGCCTGTAACTGCCCTCCACAACCCACCACAGACCGTCCCAGCCCACCACAGCACACCACAACCCACCACAGTACATCTCAGCCCACCACAGCACGTCCCAGCCTGTCCCAGACGACCACAGCCCACCACAGCCCATCCCAGCTCACCACAGCCTGTCCAAGCCCACCACAGCCCACCGCAGCCAGTCCCAGCCCACCACAGCTTGTCCCAGCCCACCACAGCCCGTCCCTACCCAGCAGAGCCCACCACCGACCGTCCCAGCCCAACAAAGCCCGTCCCAGTTTACCACACCCCACCACAGCCCTTCCCAGCTCACCACAACACACCACAGCCCGTCCCCGCCCACCAGGGCCCGTCCCCGCCCACCAGGGCCCGTCCCCGCCTAACACAGCCCACCACGGGTGGTCCCGGCCCACCACGGCCCACCTCAGCCCACCACAGCCCGTTCCAGCCCACCACAGCCCGTCCCAGCCCACCACAGCCCGTCTCAGACCACCACAGCCCGTCCCAGCCCACCACAGACCATCCCAGCCCACCACAGCCTACCACAGCACGTCCTGGCCCACCAGAGCCCGTCCCAGCCCACCAGAGCCCAGCCCAGCCCACCACAGCCCGTCCCAGCCCTCCCAACCCGTCCCAGCCTTTCCCAGCCCGTCCCAGCCCACCACAGCCCGGCCCAGCCCACCACAGCCCGGCCCAGCCCACCACAGCCCGGCCCAGCCCACCACAGCCCGTCCCAGCACACCACAGCCCGTCCCAGCACACCACAGCCCGTCCCAGCCTGTCCCAGCCCACCACAGCCCGTCCCAGTCCGCCACAGCCCGTTGTGGCCCACCACATCCCGTCACAGCCCGTCCCATCCCACCGTAGCCCACCACAGCTCGTCCCAGCCCACCACAGCCGGTCTCAGCCCGACCCAGCCCACCACAGCCCGTCCCAGCTCACCACATCCCGTCATAGCCCCCCACACCCTGTCCCAGCACACCAAAGCTCACCACAGTTCACCACGGCCCGTCCCAGCCCACAACGGCCCACCACGGCACACCACAGCCCGTCCCAGCCCACCACAGCCCGACCCGGACCACAACATCCCATCCCAGCCCACCAGAATTCGTCCCAGCGCACCACGGCCCGTCCCAGCCCACCACGGCCCGTCCCAGCCCACCACGGCCCGTCCCAGCCCGTGCCAGCCAATACCAGCCCACCACAGCCCGTGCCAGCCTGTCCCAGCCCACCACAGCCCGTCCCAGCCCACCACAGCCCACCACAGCCCGTCCCAGCCCACCAGAGCCCACCACAGCTTGTCCCAGCCCACCACAGGCCGTCCCAGCCCACCACGGCCCGTCCCAGCCCACCACGGACCGTCCCAGCCCGTGCCAGCCAATACCAGACCACCACAGCCCGTGCCAGCCTGTCACAGCCCACCACAACCCTTCCCAGCCCACCACAGCCCGTCCCAGCCCACCACAGCTCAACACAGACCGTCCCAGCCCGCCAGAGCCCGTCCCAACTTACCAGAGCCCACCACAGCCCACCACGGCCTGTCCCAGCCCTCCACAGCCCACCACAGCCCACCACAGTACACCACAGCCCACCACAGTACGTCTCAGCCCACCACAGCACGTCCCAGCCTGTCCCAGCCCGTTCCAGACGACCACAGGCCACCACAGCCCACCACAGCCCATCCCAGCCCACCACAGCCTTTCCAAGCACACCACAGCACACCACAGCCAGTCCCAGCCCACCACAGCTTGTCCCGGCCCACCACAGCACACCACCGACCGTCCCAGCCCACCAAAGCCCGTCCCAGTTTACCACACCCCACCACAGCCCTTCCCAGCTCACCACAACCCACCACAGCCCGTCCCGGCCCACCGCAGCCCGTCTCAGCTCACCAGAACCCACCACAGCACACCACAGCCGGTCCCGACCCACCACAGCTCGTCCCGGCCCACCACAGCCCGTTCCAGCACATCACGGCCCACCACGGCCCAGAACGGCCCACCACGGCCTGTCCCCACCCACCACGGCCCGTCCCGGCCCACCACAGCCCGTCCCGGACCACCACGGCCCGTCCCATCTCACCACAGCCCACCACAGCCTGTCCCAGCCTGTCCCAGCCCACCACAGCCCTTCCCAGCCCACCACAGACCATCCCAGCACACCACAGCCCGTCCCAGCCCACCACAGCCCGTCCCAGTCTGTCCCATCCAACCACAGCCCACCACAGCCCATCCCAGCCAACCACAGCCCACCAGAGCCCGTCCCAGCCCACCACAGCTCGTCCCAGCCCACCACAGCCTGTCCCAGCCCACCACAGCCCACTACGGCCCACCACAGCCCGTCCCAGCCCACCAGAGCCCGTTCCAGCCCACCACAGCCCGTCCCAGCTTACCACAGCCCACCATGGCCCACCACAGCCCATCCCAGCCCACCACAGCCCGTCCCAGCTTACCACAGCCCAACATGGCCCACCACAGCCCGTCCCAGCCCACCACAGCCCGTCCCCACCAGCCACAGCCCTTTCCTGCTAACCACAGCTCGGCCCCTCCCACCACAGCCCTTCCCCGCCCACCACAGCTCGTCCCAGCCCACCACAGCCCGTTCCAGTTCATCCCAACCAGTCCCAGCCCACCACTGCCCGTCCCAGCCCACCACAGCCCTACCCAGCCCACCACAGCACACCACAGCCCGTCCCAGGCCACCACAGCCCGTCCCAGGCCACTACAGCCCGTCCGGCCCACCACAGCCCAGTCCGGCCCACCACAGCCCGGTCCGGCCCAACACGGCGCACCACAACCCACCACAACTTGTCCCAGCACACCACAGCCCGTCCTAGCCCACCACAGCCCGTCACAGCCCACCACAGCTCGTCCGAGCCCGTCCCAGCCCGTGCCAACCCGTCCCAGCCCGTCCCAGCCCACCACAGCTCGTGCCTACCCACCGCAGCCCGTCCCAGCCCACCACAGCCCGTCCCAGCACACCGCAGCCCGTCCCAGCCCAACACAGCCCGTCCCAGCCCAACACAGCCCGTACCAGCCCGTAGCATCCCACCACAGCCCGTCCCAGCGACCATAGCCCGTCCCAGACCACCACAGCCCGTCCCAGCCCACCACAGCCCACCACAGCCTGTCCCAGCCCACCACAGCCCTCCACGGCCCGTCCCGGCCCCCCACAGACCGTCCCGGCCCATCACAGCCCGTCCCGACCCACCACAGCCCACCATAGCCCGTCTCAGCTCACCACAACCCACCACAGCGCACCACAGCCCGTCCCAGCCCACCACAGCCCGTCCCAGCCCACCACAGCCTGTCCCAGCCCACCACAGCCCGTCCCAGCCCACCACAGCCCGTCACAGCCCGTCACAGCCCGTCCCAGCCCGTCACAGCCCGTCTCAGCCCACCACAGCACACCACAGCCCGTCCCAGCCCACCAGAGCCCGTCCCAGCTTACCACAGCCCACCACAGCCCGTCTCAGCCCACCACAGCCCACCACAGCCCGTCCCGGCCCACTACAACTCGTCCCAGCCCACCACAGGCCACCACAGCCCACCCAGCCCGTCCCAGCCCACCACAGCCCTTCCCAGCCCACCGCAGCCCGTCCCAGCCCATGGCAGCCCGTCCCAGCCCATGGCAGCCCGTCCCAGCCCACCAGAGCCCGTCCCAGCTTACCACAGCCCACCACAGCCCGTCTCAGCCCACCACAGCCCACCACAGCCCGTCCCGGCCCACTACAACTCGTCCCAGCCCACCACAGGCCACCACAGCCCACCCAGCCCGTCCCAGCCCACCGCAGCCCGTCGCAGCTCACCGCAGCCCGTCCCAGCCCATGGCAGCCCGTCCCAGTCCACCGCAGCCTGTCCCAGCCCACCGCAGCCCGTCCCAGCCCACCAGAGCCCGTCCCAGCCTGTTTCAGCCCACCACGGCTAACCACGGCCTGTCCCGGCCCACCACGGCCAACCACGGCCCGTCTCAGCTAAACACGGCGCACCACAGCCGACCACGGCCCGTCCCGGCCCACAACAGCCTGTCCTAGCCCACCACAGCCTGTCCCAGCCCACCACAGCCCGTACCAGCCCGCCACAGCCCGTACCAGCCCGCCACAGCCTGTCTCAGCCCACCACAGCCTGTCCCAGCCTGTTCCAGACCAACAGAGCCAGTCCCAGCCGGTCCCAGCACGTCTCAGCCCGTCCCAGCTCACCACAACCCACTACAGCCCACCACTGCCCATTACAGCATACCACAGCCCGTCCCGGCCCACCACAGCCCACCACAGCCCGTCCCAGCCCACCACAGCCCACCACAGCACGTCCCAGCTTGTCACAGCTCACCACGGCCCGCCACGGCCCACCACGGTTCGCCACGACCCACCACAGCCCACCAGAGCCTACCACGGCCCATCACAGGTTGTCCCAGACCACCAGAGCCCGTCTCGGCCCGCCACAGCCCATGTAAGACGTCCACAGCCAGTCCCAGCCCACCACAGCCCGTCCCAGCCCACCACAGCCCGTCCCAGCCCACCACAGCCCGTCCCACTCTGTCCAAGTCTTCCACAGCCCGTCCCAGATAACACGGCCCGTCTTGGCCTGCCACAGCCCACCACGGCCCACCACGGCCGACTGCAGCCCCCCACGGCCCACCACTAGCAAGCCACGGCCCACCACGTTTTGCCAGAGCCCACCAGGGCCCGCCAGAGCCCACCACGGCCCATCACAGGCCGTCCCAGACCGCCACAGCCTGTCTCGGCCCGCCACAGACCACCACAGCCCCTCCCAGCCCACCACACCTTATCCCAGCCCACCACAGCCCGTCTCAGCCCACCACAGCCCGTCCCAACGCACCACAGCCCGTCCCAGACCATCCCAGCCCGTCCCAGCTCGTTCCAGAGCACCAGAACTCGTTTCAGCCCATCCCAGCCCACCACAGCCCGTCCCACCCCGTCCCAGGCCGTCCCAGCCCGTCCCAGCCCACCACAGCCCGTCCCAGCCCACCAAAGCCCACCACAGCCCGTCCCAGCCTACCACAGCCCGTCCCAGCCTTTCCGAGCTTGCCCCAGATTGTCCCAGCCCGTCCCAGCCCATCACAGCCCGTTCCAGACCATCCTAGCCCACCACAGCCCGTCTTAAGCTCACCAGAACCCACCACAGCCCACCACGGCCCGCCACAGACAGCCACGGACCGTCCCAGCCCACCATAGCCCACCACGGCCCACCACAGCCCAACACGGCCCACCACAGCCCATCCTAGCCCACCACAGCCCGTCCCAGCCCACCACAGCCAGTCCCAGCCCACCACATCCCACCACAGCCCACCACGGCCCGTCCCAGCCCACCGCGGCCCACCACAGCCCGTCCCAGCCCACCACAGCCCGTCCCAGAACACCACATCCCACCACGGCCTGACCCAGCCCACCACAGTCCGTCCCCACCCACCACAGCTCGTCCCAGCCCACCACAGCCCGTTCCAGACCACCAGAGCCAGTCCCAGCCCACCACGGCCCGTCCCAGCCCACCACAGCCCGTCCCAGCCCACCACATCCCATCCCAGCCCACCACAGCCTGTCCAAGCCCACCACGGCCCACCACAGCACACCATGGCCAGTCCCAGCCCACCACGGCCCACCACAGCCCATCCTAGTGCACCAAGGCCTGTCCCAGCCCACCACGACCCACCACAGCCCACCCCATCCCATCCCGGCCCAAAACGACCCACCACGGCCCACCACAGACCACCACGGCCCACCAAAGTTCCCCACGGCCCGTCCCAGCCCACCACGGCCCACCACAGGCCATCCCAGCCCACCACAGCCCATCCCAGTCCACCACAGCCCGTCCCAGCCCACCAAAGCCAAACCCAGGCCACCACAGCCTGTCCCAGCCCACCAAAGCCAAACCCAGGCCACCACAGCCTGTCCCAGCCCACCACAGCCCGTCCCAGGCCACCACAGCCTGTCCCAGCCCACCACAGCCCGGCCCAGCCTGTCCCGGCCCACCACAGCCCGTCCTGGCCCACCACAGCCCGTCCCAGCCCACCAGAGCCCGTCCCAGCCCACCACAGCCCGTCCTAACCCACCACAGCCCGGCGCAGCCCGTCCCAGCCCACCACAGCCCGTCCCAGCACACCAAAGCCCATCCCAGGCCACCACAGCCTGTCCCAGCCCATCCCAACAAGTCCCAGCCCACCACAGCCCACAACAGACCGTCCCCGCCCACCACAGCCCGTCCCAGGCCACCACAGCCCACCACAGCCCGTCCCAACCCGTCCCAGGCCACCACAGCCCACCACAGCCCGTCCCAGTCCTCCACAGCCCATCCCAGCCCACTGCAGCCCACCACGGCCCGCCACGGCCCACCACAGCCCGATTCAGCTTACGAGAACCCGTCCCAGCTTACCACAGCCCACCACAGCCCACAACAGCGCACCACAGCCCGTCACAGCACACCACAACCCACCACAGCACGTCCCAGCCCACCACAGCCTTCCCAGCCCACGATAGCTCACCACAGCACGTCCCAGCCCACCACAGCCCCATCCCAGCCTACCACAGCTCGTCCCAGCCCACCACACACTGCCACGGCTCACCACGGCCCGCCACGGCCCACCACAGCCCGCAAGAGCCCACCACAGACTGTCCCAGCCCGTCCCAGCCCTCCACCGCCCACCACAGCCACCACAGCCCGCCCCAGCCCACCACAGCCCGTCCCAGCCCACCACAGACCACCAGAATCCACCACAGCCCACCACAGCCCGTCCCAGCCCACCACAGCCCACCACAGCCCGTCCCAGCCCATCACAGCCCACCACAGCCCGTCCCAGCCCGTCCCCGCCCACCACAGCCCGTCCCAGCCCACCACAGCCCATCCCAGCCCGTCTCTGCCCACCACAGCCCGTCCCCGCCCAACAGAGCCCGTCCCTGCCCACCACAGTTTGTCCCAGACCACCACAGCCCGTCCCAGCCCACCACAGCCCGCCACAGCTTGTCCCAGCCGACCACAATTCGTCCCAGTGCACCACATCCCATCTCAGCCCGCCACAGCCCACCACAGCCTGTCCCAGCACACCACAGCCCGTCCCAGCCCACCACAGCCCGTCCCAGCCCGTCCCAGCTCGTCCCAGCCCACCACAGCCAGTCGAAGCCCACCACAGCACGTCCTAGCCCACCACAGCTTGTATCAGCCCACCACAGCCCGTCCCAGCTCACCACAACCCACCACAGCCCACTCCAGCCCGCCACAGCACGTCTCCGCCCACCACAGCCCGGCCCGGACCACAACAGCCCGTCCCGGACCCACCACAACCCATCCCTTACCACCACAGCCCGTCCCGGCCCACCACAGCCCGTCCCGGCCCACCACAGCCCGTCTTGGCCCACCACAGCCCGTCCCGGCCCACCACAGCCCGTCCCGGCCCACCACAGTCTACCAGAGCTTGTCACGGCCCACCAGAGTCCGTCCTGAGCCACCACGGCCCGTCCCAGCCCACCACGACTGACCACAGCCTGTCCCAGCCCACCACAGCCCGTCCCAGCCCACCACAGCCCGTCCCGGCCCACCACGGGCAGTCCCGGCCCACCACGGGCAGTCCCGGCCCACCACGGGCAGTCCCGGCCCACCACAGCCCGTCCCAGCCCACCACAGCCCGTCCCAGACCATCCCAGCTCGTCCCAGCCTGTCCCAAACCAATACAGCCCACCACAGCCCGTCTCACATCACCACAACCCACCATAGCTTACCACAGCCCGTCCCAGCCTGTCCCAGCTCACCACAAGCCACCACAACCTGCTCCAACCTGCCACAGCCCACCACAGCACGTCCCAGCCCGTCCCCGCCCACCACAGCCCGTCTTTGCCCAGCAGAGCCCGTCCCCGCCCACCACAGCCCATCCCCGCCCACCATAGCCCGTCCAAGCCCACCACAGCCCGTGCCAGCCCGTCTCAGCTCACCACAGCCCACCACAGCCCGTCCCAGCCCACCACAGCCCGTCCCAGCCCACCAGAGCCCACCACAGCAGGTTCAAGCCCACCACAGCCCGTCCCAGCCCACCACATCCCGTCCCAACCCACCACAGCCCGTCCCAGCCCACCTCAGCCCGTCCCAGCCCACCACAGCCCGTCCCAGCCCACCGCAGCTTGTCCCAGACCGTCCCAGCTGGTCTCAGCTCACCACAACCGAACACAGCCCGTCCCAGCCCACCACAGTCTGTTCCAAAACACCAGAACCCGTCCCAGCCCACCACAGCCCATTCCAGACCACCAGAGCCCGTCCCAGGCCACTACAGACCTTCCCCACCCACCACAGCCCGTCCCCGCCCACCACAGACTGTTCCAGCACACCACAGCCCGTCCCAGCCCACCACAGCCCGTCCCAGCCCACCACAGCCCGTCCCAGCCCACCACGACTGACCACAGCCTGTCCCAGCCCACCACAGCCCGTCCCAGCCCACCAGAGCCCGTCCCGGCCCACCACGGGCAGTCCCGGCCCACCACAGCCCGTCCCAGCCCACCACAGCCCATCCCAGACCATCCCAGCTCATCCCAGCCTGTCCCAGCCCGTCCCAGCCCACCACAGCCCACCACAGCACGTCCCAGACCGTCTCAATCCTTCCCAGCCCGTCCTAGCCCACCAAAGATCGCCACAGCCCACCACAGCCCACCACAGCCCGTCCCAACCCACCAGAGCCCGTCCGGAGCCACCACGGCCCGTCCCAGCCCACCACGGCTGACCACAGCCCGTCCCAGCCCACCACAGCCCGTCCAAGCCCACCGCAGCACGTCCCTGCCCATCACAGCCCGTCCCAGCCCGTCACAGACCACCACAGCTTGTCCCAGCCCACCATAGCCCGTCCCAGCTCACCACAACCCACCACAGCCCGTCCCCGCCCACCACAGCCCGTCCCAGCCCACCACAGCCCGTCCCCGCCCACCACAGCCCGTCCAAGCCCACCACAGCCCGTCCAAGCCCACCACAGCCCGTCCCAGCCCACCACAGCCCACCACAGCCCACCACAGCCCACCACAGCCTGTCCCAGCCCGTCCCAGCCTAACCCAACCCGTCCCAGCCCACCACAGCCCGTCCCAGACCACCATAGCCCGTCCCAGCCCATGACAGCAGTCCCAGCCCACCACAGCCCGTCCCAGCCCACCACAGTTCACCACAGCCCACCACAGCCCACCACAGCCTGTCCCAGCCCGTCCCAGCCCATCCCAGCCCGTCCCAGCCCACCACAGCCCGTCCCAGCTCGTTCCAGACCACCAGAGCCCGTCCCAGAACACCACAGACCGTCTCAAGTCCACCACAGCCAGTCCCAGCCCACCACAGCCCACCACAGCCCGTCCCAGCACACCACAGACCGTCCCTGCCCACCACAGTTTGTCCCAGCCCACCACAGCCTGTCCCAGCCCACCACAGACCGTCCCAGGCCGTCTCCTCCCACCACGGCCCGTCCCAGCCCACCACAGCCCGTCCCAGCCCATCCCGGCGCACCATAGCCCGTCCCGGCCCAACATAGCCCGTCCCGGCCCACCACAGCCCGCCCCGGCCCACCACAGCCCACCCCGGCCCACCACAGCCCGTCCCAGCTCACCACAGCCCTTCCCAGCTCACCACAGCCCGTCCCAGCTCACCACAGCCCGTCCCAGCCCACCACAGCCAGTCCCAACCCACCACAGCCCACCACAGTCCGTCCCGGCCCACCAGAGCCCATCCCGGCTTACCACAGCCCGTCCCGGCCCACCACGGCCCGTCCCGGCCCACCACGGCCCGTCCCAGCCCGTCCCAGCCCACAGCCCGTCCCAGCTCACCACATCCTGTCCCAGACCGTTCCAGCCCGCCACAGCCCACTACAGACCGTACCAGCACGTCCCAGCCCGTCCAAGCCCACCAGAGCCTGTCCCCGCCCACCACAGCCCGTCCAAGCCCACCACAGCCTGTCTCCGCCCACCACAGCACGTCCCCGTCCACCACAGCCCGTCCCCGTCCACCACATCCCGTCCCAGCCCACCGCAGCCCGTCCCAGACCACCACAGTCCACCACAGCCCGTCCCAACTCACCACAGCCCACCACAGCCCGTACCGGCCTACCAGAGCCCGTCCCGGATTACCACGGCCCGTCCCAGCCCACCACAGCCCGTCCCAGCACACCACAGACCACCACAGCCCGTCGCAGCCCACCATAGCCCGTCCCACCCCACCATAGCCAGTCCCAGCCCACCACAGCCCGTCCAAGCCCACCACAGCCCGTCCCAGCCCACCAACGCCCGTCCAAGCCCACCACAGCTCGTGCCTGTCCATCCCAGCCTGCCACAGCCCACCACAGCCTGTCCCCGCCCACCACAGCCTGTCCCCGCCCAACACAGCCCGTCCCAGCCCACCACAGCCCGTCTCAGCCCGTCCCAGCACACCACAGCCCGTCTCAGCCCGTCCCAGCCCACCACAGCCCGTCTCAAGCTCACCAGAACCCACCACAGCCCGTCCCCGCCCACCACGGCCCGTCCCCGCCCACCACAGCTCATCCCAGCCCGCCACAGCCCATCCCAGCACACCACAGCCCGTCCCAGCCCACCACAGCCCGTCCCAGCCCACCACAGCCCGTCCCAGCCCGTCCCAGCCCACCACAGCCTGTCACAGCCCACCACAGCCCGTCCCGGCCCACCACAGCCCGTCCCTGACCACAACAGCCCGTCCCAGCCCACCACAACCCACCACAGACCGTCCCAACCCACCACAGCCCGTCTAAGCTCACCATAACCCACCACAGCCCACCACAGCCCGTCCCGGCCCACCACAACTCGTCCCAGCCCACCACAGGCCGTCCCGGCCCACCACAGCCCGTCCCGGCCCACAACAGCCCGTCACAGCCCACCACAGCCTGGCACAGCCCGTCCCAGCCCGTCCTAGCCCGGCATAGCCCGTCCCAGCTCGGCACAGCCCACCACAGCCCGGCAAGGCCCACCACAGACCGTCCCAGCCTGTCCCAGCCCTTCCCAGCCCGTCCTAGCCCACCACAGCCCGGCACAGCCCACCACAGCCCACCAGAGCCCGTCCTGGCCCACCAGAGCCTGCCCCGAGCCACCACGGCCCGTCCCAGCCCACCACGGCTGACCACAGCCTGTCCCAGCCCACTACAGCCGGTGCCAGCCCACCACAGCCCACCAGAGCCCGTCCCAGCCCACCACGGCCGGTCCCGGCCCACCACGGCCCACCACAGCCCGTCCCAGCACATCACAGCCTGTCCCAGCCCACCACAGCTCGTCACAGCCCACCACAGCCCGTGCCAGCCCACCATGGCTGACCACAGCCCGTGCCAGGCCACCACGGCCCACCACAGCTCATCACAGTTCACCATGGCCCTTCCCAGCCCACCACGGACCACCGCAGCCCACCACGGCCCGTCCCAGTTAACCACGGCCTGTCCCAGCCCACCACAGCCCATCCCAGACCACCACAGCCCGTCCCAGCCCACCACAGCTTGTCCCAGCACATCACAGCCCGTCCCAGCCAGCCACAGCCCACCGCAGCCCATCCCAGCCCACCCCAGCCAGCCACAGCCCATCCCAGCCCACCCCAGCCAGCCACAGCCCACCACAGCCCACCACAGCCCGTCCCTGCCCACCACAGCCCGTCCCAGCACACCACAGACCGTCCCTGTCCACCACAGCCCGTCCCAGCCCGTCCCAGCGCACTACAGCCCGTCCCAGCACACCACAGCCCGTCCCAGCCCGTCCCAGCTCGTCCCAGCACACCACAGCCCGTCCCAGCCCACCGCAGCCCGTCCCAGCCCACCACAGCCCGTCCCATCACACCACAGCCCACCAGAGCCTGTCCAAGCCCGTCCCAGCCAACCACGGCCCACCACAGTTCATCACGGGCCATCTCAGCCCTCCATGACCTGTCCCAGCCCACCATGACCTGTCCCAGCCCACCACGACCCACCACAGCCCATCCCTTCCCATACCGGCTCAAAACGGCCCGTCCCGGCCCACCACAGCCCACCACGGTTCACCACGGCCCATCCCAGCCCACCACGCCCCACCACAGCCCATCCCTGCCCACCACAGCCCGTCCCAGCATTTCCCAGCCTGTCCCAACCCACCACAGCCTGTTCCAGACCACCACAGCCCGTCCCAGCACACCACAGCCCGTCCCTAGCCAACCACAGTCCGTCCCTAGCCCACCACAGCCCGACCCAGCCCACCACAGCCCGTCCCCGCCCATCCCAGCCCACCACAGACCAGCACAGCCCGTCCCAGCACACCACAGCCCGTCCCCGCCCGTCCCAGCCTACCACAGCCCGTCCCTGCCCACCACAGCCTGTCCCAGCACACCACAGCCCGTCCCCGCCCACCACAGCACGTCCAAGCCCACCACAGCCCACCACGGCCCGTCCCAGCTTGCCACAGCCCGTCCCAGCCCACCAGGACCCGTCCCAGCCCACCACGGCCCACCATAGCCCACCACGGCCCGTCCCCCGCCCACCACAGCCCGTCCCAGCACGTCCCAGCACACCACAGCCCGTCCCAGCCCGTCCCAGCCCGTCCCAGCCCACCACAGAGCCCGTCCCAGCCCACCATAGAGCCCGTCCCAGCCCACCACAGCCCTTCCCAGCCAGTCCCAGCCAATCCCAGCTCATCCCAGCCCGTCCCAGCTAACCACAGCCAGTCCCAGCCCAACACAGCCCGTTACAGCTTACCACAGCCCGTCCCATTCACCACAGCCCGTTCCAGCCCACCACAGCCCGTCACAGCCCGTCCCCGCCCACCACAGCCCGTCCCCGCCCACCACAGCCCGTCCCAGTCCACCACAGCTCGTCCCACCCTATCCCAGCACACCACAGCGCGTCCCCGCACACCACAGCCCGTCCCCGCCCACCACAGCCCGTCCCAGCCCACCACAGCCCGTCCCCCCCCAACACAGCCCGTCCCCGCCCACCACAGCCCGTCCCAGCCCACCACAGCCCACAAGAGCTTGTCCCAGCGCACCACAGCCCGTCCCAGCCCACCACAGCCTGTCCCAGCCCACCACAGCCCGTCCCAGCTCGTCCCAGACCACCACAGCCTCTCACAGCACACCACAGCCCGTAACAGCCCACCACAGCAAGTACCAGCCCGTCCCAGCCCACCACGGCCCGTCTCAGCCCACCACGGCCCGTCTCAGCCCACCACGGCCCGTTTCAGCCCACCACGGCCCGTCTCAGCTCACCACAACCCGTCCCAGACGACCACAGCCCGTCCCAGCCCACCACAGCCCACCACGGCCCGTCTCAGCCCACCACGGCCCGTCTCAGCCCACCACGGCCCGTTTCAGCCCACCACAGCCCGTCCCAGCTCACCACAGCCCGTCCCAGCCCCCCACAGCCCTTCCCAGCCCACCACAGTCCACTACAGCCCACCACAGCCTACCGCAGCCCACCACAGCCCGTCCCAGGCGGCCACAGCCCGTCCCAGCCCGCCACAGCCCGTCCCAGCCCGCTACAGCCTGTCCCAGCACATGCCAGCCCACCACAGCCCTTCCGAGCCCGTCCCAGCCCACCACAGCTCGTCTCAGTTCATCCCAACCAGTCCCAGCCCACCACAGCCCGTCCCAGCCGACCACGGCCCGTCCCAGCCCACCACATCCTAACATCGCCCACCACAGCCCACCACAGTTCACCACAGCCCGGCACAGCCCACCACAGCCTGTCCCGGCCCACCATGGCCCGTCCCAGCCCACCACGGCCCGTCCCAGCCCACCACAGCCCTTCCGAGCCCGTCCCACACCACCACAGCCCGTCCCAGCCCACCACAGCCCGTCCCAGCCCACCACAGCCCGTCCCAGCCTACCACAGCCCATCCCAGCCCACCACAGCCCGTCCCAGCCCACCACAGCTCACCACGGCCCGTCCCAGCCTACCACAGACCGTCCCAAGCCGTCCAGACCACCACAGCCCTTCCCTGCTCACCACAGCCTGTTAGGGCCAACCACAGCCCGGTCCGGCCCAACACGGCGCACCACAAACCACCACAACTTGTCCCAGCACACCACAGCCTGTCCTAGCCCACCACAGCCCGTCCCAGCCCACCACAGCCCGTCCCAGCCCACCACAGCCCGTCCCAGCCCACCACAGCCCGTCCCAGCTTAACCCCAGTCCACCACGGCCCATCACGACCCACCAAAACACACCACGGCCCACCACAGCCTGTCCCAGCCCACCAGAGCCCGTCGCAGCCCACCACAGCCCGTCCCAGACCACCACAGCCTGTTCCAGCCCACCACAGCCCGTCCCAGCACTTCCCAGCCCACCACAGCCCGTCCCAGCCCGTCCCAGCCCACCACATCCCTTCCCAGACCACCACAGCCCGTCCCAGCCCACCACAGCCCGTCCCAGCCCACCACAGCCCGTCCCAGCCCACCACAGCACACCACAGCCCGTCGCAGCCCACCACGGCCCGTCCCAGCCCACCACAGCCCGTCTCGGCCCGCCCAGCCCACCACGGCCCGTCCCAGCCCACTACGGCCCGTCCCAGCCCAGCACGGCCCGTCCCAGCCCATCACAGCCTGTCAGAGCCAACCACGGCCCGTCCCAGCCCACCACGGCTTGTCCCAGATTACCAAGGCCCGTCCCGGCCCACCACTGCCTGTCCTGGCCCAGCACGGCCCTTCCCGGCCCAGTACAACCCGTCTCAGCCAACCACGGCTTGTTCCAGCCAGCCACGGCCCACCACAGCTCGTCCCGGCCCACCACAGCCCGTCCCTGACCACAACACCCGTCCCAGCCCACCACAACCTGTCCCAGCCCACCACAGCCCACCACAGACCGTCCCAGCCCACCACAGCCTGTCCCAGCCAGACATAGTCCGTTCCAGCCCACCACAGCCCACCACAGCACGTCCCAGACCGTCTCAATCCTTCCCAGCCCGTCCTAGCCCACCAAAGACCGCCACAGCCCACCACAGCCCACCACAGCCCGTCCCAACCCACCAGAGCCCGTCCGGAGCCACCACGGCCCGTCCCAGCCCACCACGGCTGACCACAGCCCGTCCCAGCCCACCGCAGCACGTCCCTGCCCATCACAGCCCGTCCCAGCCCGTCACAGACCACCACAGCTTGTCCCAGCACACCATAGCCCGTCCCAGCTCACCACAACCCACCACAGCCCGTCCCCGCCCACCACAGCCCGTCCCAGCCCACCACAGCCCGTCCCCGCCCACCACAGCCCGTCCCCGCCCACCACAGCCCACCACAGCGAACCACAGCCCGTCCAAGCCCACCACAGCCCGTCCAAGCCCACCACAGCCCGTCCCAGCCCACCACAGCCCACCACAGCCCACCACAGCCCACCACAGCCTGTCCCAGCCCGTCCCAGCCTAACCCAACCCGTCCCAGCCCACCACAGCCCGTCCCAGCCCACCATAGCCCGTCCCAGCCCATGACAGCAGTCCCAGCCCACCACAGCCCGTCCCAGCCCACCACAGTTCACCACAGCCCACCACAGCCCACCACAGCCTGTCCCAGCCCGTCCCAGCCCATCCCAGCCCGTCCCAGCCCACCACAGCCCGTCCCAGCTCGTTCCAGACCACCAGAGCCCGTCCCAGAACACCACAGACCGTCTCAAGTCCACCACAGCCAGTCCCAGCCCACCACAGCCCACCACAGCCCGTCCCAGCACACCACAGACCGTCCCCGCCCACCACAGTTTGTCCCAGCCCACCACAGCCCGTCCCAGCCCACCACAAACCAGCACAGCCCGTCCCAGCACACCACAGCCCGTCCCAGCCCGTCCCAGCTCGTCGCAGCCTGCCGCAGCCCGTCCCAGCCCACCACAGACCGTCCCAGCCCACCACAGACCATTCCAGACCACCACAGCTTGTCCCCGCCCACCATAGCCCGTGCCAGCCCACCACAGCCCGTCCCAGCCCACCACAGCCCGTCCCAGCTCATTCCAGACCACCAGAACTCGTCTCAGCCCACCACAGCCTACCACAGCCCGTCTCAAGCTCAGCAGAACCCACCACAGCCCGTCCCAGCCCGTCCCAGACCACCACAGCCCACCACAGCCCGTCCCACCACACCACAGCCCGTCCCAGCCCGTCCCAGCACACCACAGCCCGTCCAAGCCCACCACAGCCCATCCCAGCCCACCACAGCCCGTCCCAGCACACCACAGCCCGTCCCAGCCCACCACAGCCCGTCCCAGCCCACCACAGCCCGTCCCAGCCCACCACAGCCCGTCCCAGCCTACCACAGCCCATCCCAGCCCACCACGGCCCGTCCCAGCCCACCACAGCTCACCACGGCCCGTCCCAGCCTACCACAGACCGTCCCAAGCCGTCCAGACCACCACAGCCCTTCCCAGCCCACCACAGCCCGTCCCAGCACACCACAGACCGTCCCTGTCCACCACAGCCCACCACAGCCCGTCCCAGCCCACCACAGCCCGTCCCAGCCCACCACAGCCCGTCCCAGCCCACCACAGCCCGTCCCAGCCGGTCCCAGCTCACCACAGCCCGTCTCAAGCTCACCAGAACCCACCACAGCCCACCACAGCCTGTCCCAGACCACCACGGCCCACCACAGCCCACCACAGCCCATCCCAGCACACCACGGCCCACCACAGCCCACCACATTTCACCACGGGCCATCTCAGACCACCATGACCTGTCCCAGCCCACCACGGCCCACCACAGCCCATCCCTTCCCATACCGGCTCAAAACGGTCCACCACAGCCCACCACGGCCCATACCAGGCAACCACGGCCCACCACAGCCCACCACAGTTCACCACGGGCCATCTCAGACCACCATGACCTGTCCCAGCCCACCACGGCCCACCACAGCCCATCCCTTCCCATACCGGCTCAAAACAGCCCACCACGGCCCACCACAGCCCACCACGGTTCACCACGGCCCGTCCCAGCCCACCACGCCCCACCACAGACCATCCCAGTCCACCACACACCGTCCCAGCATGTCCCAGCCTGTCCCAACCCACCACAGCCTGTTCCAGACCACCACAGCCCGTCCCAGCCCACCACAGCCCGTCCCAGCCCACCACAGACCGTTCCAGCCCACCACAGCCCGTCCCCGCCCACCATAGCTCGTCCCAGCCCACCACAGCCCGTCCCAGCCCACCACAGCCCGTCCCCGCCACCACAGCCCGTTCCAGCCCACCACAGCCCGTCCCAGCCCTCCACGGCCCACCACAGCCCGTCCCAGCCCGTCCGAGCCCACAACAGCCTGTCCCAAACCACCAGAGCTCGTCCCAGCCTGTCCCAGCCCACCACAGCCCGTCTCAAGCTCACCAGAACCCACCACAGCCCACCATAGCCCGTACCAGACCACCACGGCCCACCACAGATAACCACGGCCCGTCCCAGCCCACCACAGCCCACCACAGCGAACCACGGTCCACCACAGCCCACCACGGCCCGTCCAAGCCCACCATGACCTGTCCCAGCCCACCACGGCCCACCACAGCCCACCCCTTCCCATCCCGGCCCAAAACGGCCCAACACGGCCCACCACGGTTCACCACGGCCCGTCCCCGCCCACCACGGCCCACCACAGCCCGTCCCAGCCCACCACAGCCCATCCCAGCCCGTCCCATCCAGTCCCAGCTCGTCCCAGCCCGTCCCAGCCTACCACAGCCAGTCCCAGCCCACCACAACCAGTCCCATTCCACAATAGCCCGTCCCAGCCTGTCCCAGCCCGTCCCAACCCGTCCCAGTTTACCACAGTCCGTCCCAGCCCACCACAGCCCGTCCCAGCTTGCCACAGCCCGTCCCAGCTTGCCACAGCTTGTTCCAGCCCGCCACAGCCCACCACGGTCCGCCACAGCCCACCACGGCCCATCCCATCCCACCACGACCTGTCCCAGCCCACCACGGCCCACCACAGCCCACCCCTTCCCATCCCGGCCGAAAACGGCCCACCACGGCGCACCACAATTCACCACAGCCCGTCCCAGCCCACCACAGCCCTTCCCAGCCCGTCCCAGCCATTCCCAGCCCGTCCCAGCCCGTCCCAGCTAACCACAGCCAGTCCCAGCCCACCACAGCCCGTTACAGCTTACCACAGCCCGTCCCAGATCACCACAGCCCACCACAGCCCACCACAGCCCACCACAGCCCGTCCCCGCCCTCCACAGCCCGTCCCAGCCCACCACAGCCCGTCCCAGCCCGTCCCAGCTCGTCGCAGCCTGCCGCAGCCCGTCCCAGCCCACCACAGACCGTCCCAGCCCACCACAGACCATTCCAGACCACCACAGCTTGTCCCCGCCCACCATAGCCCGTGCCAGCCCACCACAGACCGTCCCAGCACACCACAGCCCGTCCCAGCTCATTCCAGACCACCAGAACTCGTCTCAGCCCACCACAGCCTACCACAGCCCGTCTCAAGCTCAGCAGAACCCACCACAGCCCGTCCCAGCCCGTCCCAGACCACCACAGCCCACCACAGCTAGTCCCACCACACCGCAGCCCGTCCCAGCCCGTCCCAGCACACCACAGCCCGTCCCCGCCCATCCCAGCACACCACAGACCAGCACAGCCCATCCCAGCCCGTGTCAGTACGTCCCAGACCGTCGCAGCCCGCCGCAGCCCGTCCCAGCCCACCACAGCCCGTCCCTGAGCACCACAGACCGTCCCAGGCCACCACAGACCGTGCCAGCCCAGCACAGCCCGTCCCAGCCCACCGCAGACCGTTCCAGACCACTGCAGCCCGTCCCAGCCCACCACAGCCCGTCCCCGCCCATCGCAGCCCGTCCCAGCACACTACAGCTTGTCCCAGCCCGTCCCAGCCCGTCCCGGCATGTCCCAGCCTGTCCCAGCACACCACACCCCGTCCCAGCCCACACCAGCCCGTCCCAGCCCGTCCCCGCCCACCGCAGCCCGTCCCCGCCTACCAGAGCCCGTCCCAGCACACCACAGCTTGTCCCAGCCCATCCCAGCCCGTCCCAGCCCACCACAGTTCGTCCCAGCACACCACAGCCCGTCCCAGCACACCACAGCCCGTACCCAACACACCACAGCCCGTCCCATCACACCACAGCCCACCAGAGCCCGTCCCAGCCCATCCCTGCCCACCACAGCCCGTCCCAGCCCACCACAGCCCGTCCCAGCCCACCACAGAATGTCCCAGCCCACCACAACCCGTCCCCGCCCACCGCAGCCCGTCCCCGCCCACCGCAGCCCGTCCCCGCCTACCAGAGCCCGTCCCAGCACACCACAGCTTGTCCCAGCCCATCCCAGCCCGTCCCAGCCCACCACAGTTCGTCCCAGCACACCACAGCCCGTCACAGCACACCACAGCCCGTACCCAACACACCACAGCCCGTCCCATCACACCACAGCCCACCAGAGCCCGTCCCAGCCCATCCCTGCCCACCACAGACCGTCCCAGCCCACCACAGCCCGTCCCAGCCCACCACAGCCAACCACAGCCCACCACAGAATGTCCCAGCCCACCACAGCCCGTCCCCGCCCACCGCAGCCCGTCCCCGCCAACCGCAGCCCGTCCCCGCCTACCAGAGCCCTTCCCAGCACACCACAGCTTGTCCCAGCCCATCCCAGCCCGTCCCAGCCCACCACAGTTCGTCCCAGCACACCACAGCCCGTCCCAGCACACCACAGCCCGTCCCAGCCCGTCCCAGCCCATCCCAGCCCGTCGCAGCCCACCACAGCCCGTCCCAGCACACCACAGACCGTCCCAGTCCCTCACAAACCGTCCCAGCATGTCCCAGCCCATCCCAGCCCATCACAGCCCGTTCCAGACCACCACAGCCCGTTCCAGCCCACCACAGCCCACCACAGGCCTTCCCAGCCTGTCCCAGCTCACTACAACCGTCACCGCACACCACAGCCCTTCCCAGCCTCTCCCAGCCCACCACAGCCCGTCACCGACAGCCACAGCCCGTCATCGCACAACACAGCCCGTCCCAGCCCACCACAGCCCGTCCCAGCCTGTCCCAGCCCGTCCCAGCCCACCACAGAATGTCCCAGCCCACCACAGCCCGCCCCGGCCCACCACAGCCCGTCCCGGCCCACCACAGCCCATCCCGGCCCACCACAGGCAGTCACAGCCCATCCCAGCCCACCACAGAATGTCCCAGCCCACCACAGCCCGTCCCAGCCAACCACAACCCGTCTCCGCCCACCACAGCCCATCCCCGCCCACCACAGTTCATCCCCGCCCACCACAGCCTGTCCCGGCCCACCACAGCCCGTTCCAGACCTACCAGAGCCCGTCCCAGCCCACCAAAGAATGTCCCAGGCCACCACAGCCTGTCTCAGCCTATCCCAGCCTGTCCCAGCCCACCACAGCCCGTCCCAGCCCACCACAGCCCACCACAGCCCGTCCCAGCACACCACAGCACGTCCCAGCCCGTCCCAGACCACCACAGCCCGTCCCTGCCCACCACAGCCCGTCCCAGCACACCACAGACCGTCCCTGTCCACCACAGCCCAGCACAGCCCGTCCCAGCCCGTCCCAGCTCGTCCCAGCCCGTCCCAGCACACCACAGCCCGTCCCAGCCCACCACAGCCCGTCCCATCCCAGCCCACCACAGCCCGTCCCAGCACGCCACAGCCTGTTCCAGACTACCAGAGCCCGTCCCAGCCCGTCCCAGCCCGCCACAGCCCGTCTCAAGCTCACCAGAACCCACCACAGCCCGTCCCAGCCCACCACAGCCCGTCCCCGCCCACCGCAGCCCGTCCCAGCACACTACAGCTTGTCCCAGCCCGTCCCAGCTCGTCCCAGCCCGTCCCAGCACACCACAGCACGTCCCAGCCCGTCCCAGCCCATCGCAGCCCGTCCCAGCCCACCACAGCCCGTCCCAGCACACCACAGACCGTCCCTGTCCACCACAGCCCACCACAGCCCGTCCCAGCCCACCACAGCCCGTCCCAGCCCACCACAGCCCGTCCCAGCTCATTCCAGACAACCAGAACTCGTCTCAGCCCGTCCCAGCCTACCACAGCCCGTCTCAAGCTCAGCAAACCCACCACAGCCCACCACAGCCCGTCCCAGCCCGTCCCAGACCACCACAGCCCACCACAGCCCGTCCCACCACACCAGAGCCCGTCCCAGCCCGTCCCAGCACACCACAGCCCGTCCAAGCCCACCACAGCCCGTCCCAGCCCACCACAGACCGTCCCAGCACACCACAGCCCATCCCAGCCCACCACAGCCCACCAGAGTTCGTCCCAGCCCGTCCCAGCCCACCACGGCCCGTCCCAACCCACCACGGCCCACCACAGCCCACCACAGTTTACCACGGGCCATCTCAGCCCACCATGACCTGTCCCAGCCCACCACGGCCCACCACAGCCCATCCCTTCCCATACCAGCTCAAAACGGCCCACCACGGCCCACCACAGCCCACCACGGTTCACCACGGCCCGTCCCAGCCCACCACGCCCCACCACAGACCATCCCTGCCCACCACAGCCCGTCCCAGCACACCACAGACCATCCCAGTCCACCACACACCGTCCCAGCATGTCCCAGCCTGTCCCAACCCACCACAGCCTGTTCCAGACCACCACAGCCCGTCCCAGCCCACCACAGCCCGTCCCTAGCCCACCATAGCCCGTCCCAGCCCACCACAGCCCGTCCCAGCCAACCACGGCCCGTCCCAGCCCACCACAGCCCGTCCCAGCCCACCACGGCCCACCACAGCCCACCTCGGCCCATCCGGGCCCAACACAGCCCACCAAGGCGCACCACAGCCCATCCCAGCCCAATCCAGCCTGTCCCAGACCACCACATCCCATCTCAGCCCACCACAGCCCGTCCCAGCCCACCACAACCGACCACAGCCCACCACAGCCCATCCAAGCCCACCACGGCCCATCCAAGCCCACCACGGTCCACCACGGCACGTCCCAGCCCACGACAGAGCACCACAGCCCGTCCCAGCCCGTCCCAGCCCACCACAGCCCGTCCCAGCCCACCACAGCCCGTCCCAGCCCACCACAGCCCGTCCCTAGCCCACCAGAGCCCGTCCCAGCCCACCACAGCCCGTCCCAGCCCACCACAGCCCGTCCCAGCCAACCACGGCCCGTCCCAGCCCACCACAGCCCGTCCCAGCCCACCACGGCCCACCACAGCCCACCTCGGCCCATCCGGGCCCAACACAGCCCACCAAGGCGCACCACAGCCCATCCCAGCCCAATCCAGCCTGTCCCAGACCACCACATCCCATCTCAGCCCACCACAGCCCGTCCCAGCCCACCACAGCCCGTCCCCGCCCATCCCAGCACACCACAGACCAGCACAGCCCATCCCAGCCCGTGTCAGTACGTCCCAGACCGTCGCAGCCCGCCGCAGCCCGTCCCAGCCCACCACAGCCCGTCCCTGAGCACCACAGACCGTCCCAGGCCACCACAGACCGTGCCAGCCCAGCACAGCCCGTCCCAGCCCACCGCAGACCGTTCCAGACCACTGCAGCCCGTCCCAGCCCACCACAGCCCGTCCCCGCCCATCGCAGCCCGTCCCAGCACACTACAGCTTGTCCCAGCCCGTCCCAGCCCGTCCCGGCATGTCCCAGCCTGTCCCAGCACACCACACCCCGTCCCAGCCCACACCAGCCCGTCCCAGCCCGTCCCCGCCCACCGCAGCCCGTCCCCGCCCACCGCAGCCCGTCCCCGCCTACCAGAGCCCGTCCCAGCACACCACAGCTTGTCCCAGCCCATCCCAGCCCGTCCCAGCCCACCACAGTTCGTCCCAGCACACCACAGCCCGTCCCAGCACACCACAGCCCGTACCCAACACACCACAGCCCGTCCCATCACACCACAGCCCACCAGAGCCCGTCCCAGCCCATCCCTGCCCACCACAGACCGTCCCAGCCCACCACAGCCCGTCCCAGCCCACCACAGAATGTCCCAGCCCACCACAACCCGTCCCCGCCCACCGCAGCCCGTCCCCGCCCACCGCAGCCCGTCCCCGCCTACCAGAGCCCGTCCCAGCACACCACAGCTTGTCCCAGCCCATCCCAGCCCGTCCCAGCACACCACAGTTCGTCCCAGCACACCACAGCCCGTCCCAGCACACCACAGCCCGTACCCAACACACCACAGCCCGTCCCATCACACCACAGCCCACCAGAGCCCGTCCCAGCACATCCCTGCCCACCACAGACCGTCCCAGCCCACCACAGCCCGTCCCAGCCCACCACAGCCCGTCCCAGCCCACCACAGAATGTCCCAGCCCACCACAGCCCGTCCCCGCCCACCGCAGCCCGTCCCCGCCAACCGCAGCCCGTCCCCGCCTACCAGAGCCCTTCCCAGCACACCACAGCTTGTCCCAGCCCATCCCAGCCCGTCCCAGCCCACCACAGTTCGTCCCAGCACACCACAGCCCGTCCCAGCACACCACAGCCCGTACCCAACACACCACAGCCCGTCCCATCACACCACAGCCCACCAGAGCCCGTCCCAGCCCGTCCCTGCCCACCACAGCCCGTCCCAGCCCACCACAGCCCGTCCCAGCCCACCACAGAATGTCCCAGCCCACCACAGCCCGTCCCAGCCCACCACAGACCGTCCCAGCCCACCACAGCCCATCCCCGCCCACCACAGTTCATCCCCGCCCACCAAAGCCCGTCCCGGCCCACCACAGCCCGTTCCAGACCACCAGAGCCCGTCCCAGCCCACCACAGAATGTCCCAGGCCACCACAGCCTGTCTCAGCCTATCCCAGCCTGTCCCAGCCCACCAGAGCCCACCACAGCCCGTCCCAGCCCGTCCCAGCCCATCGCAGCCCGCCACAGCCCGTCCCAGCACACCACAGACTGTCCCTGTCCACCAAACCCCACCACAGCCCGTCCCAGCCCACCACAGCCCGTCCCAGCACACCACAGCCCGTCCCAGCCCGTCCCAGCCCATCCCAGCCCGTCGCAGCCCACCACAGCCCGTCCCAGCACACCACAGACCGTCCCAGTCCCTCACAAACCGTCCCAGCATGTCCCAGCCCATCCCAGCCCATCACAGCCCGTTCCAGACCACCACAGCCCGTTCCAGCCCACCACAGCCCACCACAGGCCTTCCCAGCCTGTCCCAGCTCACTACAACCGTCACCGCACACCACAGCCCTTCCCAGCCTCTCCCAGCCCACCACAGCCCGTCACCGCCAGCCACAGCCCGTCCCCGCAAAACACAGCCCGTCCCAGCCCACCACAGCCCGTCCCAGCCTGTCCCAGCCCGTCCCAGCCCACCACAGAATGTCCCAGCCCACCACAGCCCGCCCCGGCCCACCACAGCCCGTCCCGGCCCACCACAGCCCATCCCGGCCCACCACAGGCAGTCACAGCCCATCCCAGCCCACCACAGAATGTCCCAGCCCACCACAGCCCGTCCCAGCCCACCACAACCCGTCTCCGCCCACCACAGCCCATCCCCGCCCACCACAGTTCATCCCCGCCCACCACAGCCTGTCCCGGCCCACCACAGCCCGTTCCAGACCTACCAGAGCCCGTCCCAGCCCACCAAAGAATGTCCCAGGCCACCACAGCCTGTCTCAGCCTATCCCAGCCTGTCCCAGCCCACCACAGCCCGTCCCAGCCCACCACAGCCCACCACAGCCCGTCCCAGCACACCACAGCATGTCCCAGCCCGTCCCAGACCACCACAGCCCGTCCCTGCCCACCACAGCCCGTCCCAGCACACCACAGACCGTCCCTGTCCACCACAGCCCACCACAGCCCGTCCCAGCCCGTCCCAGCTCGTCCCAGCCCGTCCCAGCACACCACAGCCCGTCCCAGCCCACCACAGCCCGTCCCATCCCAGCCCACCACAGCCCGTCCCAGCACGCCACAGCCTGTTCCAGACTACCAGAGCTCGTCCCAGCCCGTCCCAGCCCGCCACAGCCCGTCTCAAGCTCACCAGAACCCACCACAGCCCGTCCAAGCCCACCACAGCCCGTCCCCGCCCACCGCAGCCCGTCCCAGCACACTACAGCTTGTCCCAGCCCGTCCCAGCTCGTCCCAGCCCGTCCCAGCACACCACAGCACGTCCCAGCCCGTCCCAGCCCATCGCAGCCCGTCCCAGCCCACCACAGCCCGTCCCAGCACACCACAGACCGTCCCTGTCCACCACAGCCCACCACAGCCCGTCCCAGCCCACCACAGCCCGTCCCAGCCCACCACAGCCCGTCCCAGCTCATTCCAGACAACCAGAACTCGTCTCAGCCCGTCCCAGCCTACCACAGCCCGTCTCAAGCTCAGCAAACCCACCACAGCCCACCACAGCCCGTCCCAGCCCGTCCCAGACCACCACAGCCCACCACAGCCCGTCCCACCACACCAGAGCCCGTCCCAGCCCGTCCCAGCACACCACAGCCCGTCCAAGCCCACCACAGCCCGTCCCAGCCCACCACAGACCGTCCCAGCACACCACAGCCCATCCCAGCCCACCACAGCCCACCAGAGTTCGTCCCAGCCCGTCCCAGCCCACCACGGCCCGTCCCAACCCACCACGGCCCACCACAGCCCACCACAGTTTACCACGGGCCATCTCAGCCCACCATGACCTGTCCCAGCCCACCACGGCCCACCACAGCCCATCCCTTCCCATACCAGCTCAAAACGGCCCACCACGGCCCACCACAGCCCACCACGGTTCACCACGGCCCGTCCCAGCCCACCACGCCCCACCACAGACCATCCCTGCCCACCACAGCCCGTCCCAGCACACCACAGACCATCCCAGTCCACCACACACCGTCCCAGCATGTCCCAGCCTGTCCCAACCCACCACAGCCTGTTCCAGACCACCACAGCCCGTCCCAGCCCACCACAGCCCGTCCCTAGCCCACCAGAGCCCGTCCCAGCCCACCACAGCCCGTCCCAGCCAACCACGGCCCGTCCCAGCCCACCACAGCCCGTCCCAGCCCACCACGGCCCACCACAGCCCACCTCGGCCCATCCGGGCCCAACACAGCCCACCAAGGCGCACCACAGCCCATCCCAGCCCAATCCAGCCTGTCCCAGACCACCACATCCCATCTCAGCCCACCACAGCCCGTCCCAGCCCACCACAACCGACCACAGCCCACCACAGCCCATCCAAGCCCACCACGGCCCATCCAAGCCCACCACGGTCCACCACGGCACGTCCCAGCCCACCACAGAGCACCACAGCCCGTCCCAGCCCGTCCCAGCCCACCACAGCCCGTCCCAGCCCACCACAGCCCGTCCCAGCCCACCACAGCCCACCACGCCCCGTGCCAACCCACCAGAGCCCGTCCCAGCTCACCACAGCCCACCACAGCCCGTCCCAGACCACCAGAGGTCGTCCCAGCCCACCACTAACCCACCAAAGCCCGTCCCCGCCCACCACAGCCCGTCCCAGCCAACCACAGCGCACCACAGCCCGTCCCAACCCACCAGAGCCCGTCCCAGCTTACCAAAGCCCACCACAGCCTGTCACAGCCCGTCCCAGCCCACCAGAGGTCGTCCCAGCACACCACAGCCCGTCCCAGCCCACCACAACCCACCACAGCCCTTCCCAGCCCGTCCCAGCCCACCACAGCCCGTCCCAGCCCACCACGGCCGCCGCAGACCATCAGAGCCCGTCCCAGCCCACCACAATCCCGTCCCAGCCCACTATAGCCCGTCCCAGCCCACCACAACCCGTTCTAGCTCACCACAACCCACCACAGCGCACCATAGCCCACCACAGCCCACCACAGCGCACCAGAGTCTGTCCCGGCCCACCAGAGCCTGTCCCAGCCCACCACAGCCAGTCCCAGCCCACCGCAGCCCGCCACGGCCCGTCCCAGCCCACCACAGCCCATTCCAGACCACCAGAGCCCTTCCCAGTTCACCACAGCATGTCCCAGTACACCACAGCCCACCACAGCCCGTCCAATTTCACCACAGCCCGTCTCAGCTCACCACAACCCACCACAGCCCGTCCCAGCCCACCACAGCCCACCACAGCCCGTCGCAGCCCACCACAGCCCGTTTCAGCCCACGACAGTCCGTCCCAGCCCACCAGAGCCCACCACAGCTAGTCCCAGCCCACCACAGCCCACAAGAGCTTGTCACAGACCACTACAGCCCGTCCCAGCCCACCACAGCCCACTACGGCCCACCACAGCCCGTCCCAGCCCACCACAGCCCGTCCCAGCCCACCACAGCCCGTCCCAGCTCATCCCAGACCACCACAGCCTCTCACAGCACACCACAGCCTGTAACAGCCCACCACAGCAAGTACCAGCCCGTCCCAGCCCACCACGGCCCGTCTCAGCCCACCACGGCCCGTCTCAGCCCACCACGGCCCGTCTCAGACCACCACGGCCCGTCCCAGACGACCACAGCCCGTCCCAGCTCACCACAGCCCACGACAGCCCGTCCCAGCCCACCACAGCCTGTCCCAGCACACCACAGCCCGTCCCAGCCAAACAGAGCCCGTCCCAGCCTGTTTCAGCCCACCACGGCTAACCACGGCCTGTCCCAGCCCACCACGGCCAACCACGGTCCACCATGGCCCACCAGAGCACACCACGGCCCACCACGGCCCTTCCCAGTCCACCACAGCCTGTCCCAGCCCACCACGGCCCGTCCCAGCCCACCACGGCCCACCCCAGTTCACCACAGCCCGTCCTAGCCCAGCACGGCCCGTCCCAGCCCACCACGGACCACCACGGCCCATCTCAGCCCACCACAGCCCTCCACAACCCTCCACAGCCCGTCCCAACCCTCCACAGCTCATCCCAGCCTACCACAGCCCGTCGCAGCCCACCACAGCCCGCCCAAGCCCACCACAGCCCGTCCCAGCCCACCGCAGCCCGTCCTAGCCCACCGAAACCCGTCCCAGCCCACCACAGCCCACCACAGGTCACCACAGCCCACCACCGGTCACCACAGCCCACCACCGGTCACCACAGCCCACCACAGGTCACCACAGCCTGTTTCAGCCTACCACGGCAAACCACGGCCCGTCCCAGCACACCACGGCCCGCCATGGCCCACCACAGCTCGTCCCAGATAAACATGGCGCACCACAGCCCACCACGGCCCGTCCCGGCCCACCACAGCCCGTCCCAGCACACCACAGCCCACTACGGCCCACCACAGCCCGTACCAGCCCACCACAGCCTGTCCAAGCCCAGCACAGCCCTCCACAACCTTCCACAGCCCGTCCCAACCCTCCACAGCTCATCCCAGCCTACCACAGCCCGTTGCAGCCCAACACAGCTTATCCCAGCCCACCGAAACCCGTCCCAGCCCACCGCAACCCGTCCCAGCCCACCACAGCCCACCACAGGTCACCACAGCCCACCACCGGTCACCACAGCCCACCACAGGTCACCACAGCCTGTTTCAGCCCACCACGGCAAACCACGGCCCGTCCCAGCCCACCACGGCCCGTCCCAGCACACCACAGCCCACCACAGCCCATCACAGCCCACCACAGCCCGTCCCAGCTTACCACAGCCCACCACAGACCGCCCCAGCCCACCACAGCCCGTCCCAGCACACCGCAGCCCGTCCAAGCCCACCACTGCCCGTCCCAGCCCACCACTGCCCGTCCCAGCCTGTCCCAGCCCGTCCCAACCCACCAAAGCCCGTCCCAGCACACCATAGCCCACCACAGCCCATCACAGCCCACCACAGCCCGTCCCAGCTTACCACAGCCCACCACAGACCGTCCCAGCCCACCACAGCCCGTCCCAGCCCACCACAGCCCGTCCCAGCCCACCACTGCCCGTCCCAGCCCACCACAGCCCGTCCCAGTACACAACAGACCACCACAGACCGTCCCAAACCACCACAGCCCGTCCCAGCCCACCACAGCCCACCACAGTCCGTCCCGGCCCACTACAACTCGTCCCAGCCCACCACAGCCCACCACAGCCCGTCCCAGCCCACCACAGCCCGTCCCTGAGCACCACAGCCCGTCCCAGCCCACCACGGCCCATCCCAGCCCACCACAGCTCGTCCCAGCCCACCACAGCCCGTCCCAGCCCACCACAGCCCACCACAGCCCGTCTCAGCCCACCACAGCCCGTCTCAGCCCACCACAGCACACCACAGACCGTCCCAGCCCACCAGAGCCCGTCCCAGCTTACCACAGCCCACCACAGCCCGTCTCAGCCCACCACAGCCCGTCCCGGCCCACTACAACTCGTCCCAGCCCACCACAACCCGTCCCAGCCCACCACAGCCCGTCCCAGCCCACCACAGCCCGTCCCAGACCACCACAGCCCGTCTCAAGCTCACCATAACCTACCACAGCCCACCACAGCCCGTCCCAGACCACCACGGCCCACCACAGCCCACCACGGCCCGTCCCCGCCCACCACAGCCCGTCCCCGCCCGTCCCCATCGACCACAGCTTGTCCCAGTCCACCGCAGCCCGTCCCCGCCCACCGCAGCCCGTCTCCGCCCACCACAGCTCGTCCCAGCCCGTCCCAGCCCATCCAAGCCCGTCCCAGCACACCACAGCCCGTCCCAGCCCACCACAGCCCGTCCCAGCACACCACAGCCCGTCACAGCCCGTCACAGCCCACCACAGCCTGTCCCAGCCCACCACAACCCATCCCAGCCTACCACAGCCCACCCCAGGCCACCACAGCTCGTCCCAGCCCATCCCAACCCATCCCAGCACACCACAGCCCGTCCCATCCCACCACAGCCCGTCGCAGCACACCACAGCTCGTCCCAGCCCGTCCCAGTTTACCACAGCCCGTCCCAGCCCACCACAGCCCACTACGGACCACCACAGCCCGTCCCAGCACACCACAGCCCGTCCCAGCCCACCACAGCCCGTCCCAGCCCACCACAGCCCGTCCCAGCCCACCACAGACCGTCCCAGCCCACCACAGCCCGTCGCAGCACACCACAGCCCGTGCCAGCCCACCACAGCCCACCACAGCCCGTCCCAGCACGCCACAGCCTGTTCCAGACCACCACAGCCCGTCCCAGCCCTTCCCAGCCCACCACAGCCCGTCCCAGCCCTCCACAACCCGTCCCAGCCCACCACAACCCGTCCCAGCCCACCACAGCCCGTCCCAGCCCACCACAGACAACCACAGACCGTCCCAAACCACCACAGCCCGTCCCAGCCCACCACAGCCCACCACAGTCCGTCCCAACCCACTACAACTCGTCCCAGCCCACCACAGCCCACCACAGCCCGTCCCAGCCCACCACAGCCTGTCCCTGAGCACCGCAGCCCGTCCCAGGCCACCACGGCCCATCCCAGCCCACCACAGCTCGTCCCAGCACACCACAGCCCGTCCCAGCCCACCACAGCCCACCACAGCCCGTCTCAGCCCACCACAGCCCATCTCAGCCCACCACAGCACACCACAGACCGTCCCAGCCCACCAGAGCCCGTCCCAGCTTACCACAGCCCACCACAGCCCGTCTCAGCCCACCACAGCCCGTCCCGGCCCACTACAACTCGTCCCAGCCCACCACAGGCCACCACAGCCCACCCAGCCCGTCCCAGCCCACCACAGGCCGTCCCAGCCCACCACAGCCCAATACAGCACACCACAGCCCGTCACAGCCCGTCAGAGGCCACCAGAGCTTGTCCCGGCCCACCAGAGTCCGTCCCAAGCCACCACGGCCCGTCCCAGCCCACGACGACTGACCACAGGCCGTCCCAGCCCACCACGGCCCGTCCCAGCACACCACAGCCCGTCCCTGAGCACCACAGCCCGTCCCAGCCCACCACGGCCCATCCCAGCCCACCACAGCTCGTCCCAGCCCACCACAGCCCGTCCCAGCCCACCACAGCCCGTCCCAGCCCACCACAGCCCACCACAGCCCGTCTCAGCCCACCACAGCCCGTCTCAGCCCACCACAGCACACCACAGACCGTCCCAGCCCACCAGAGCCCTTCCCAGCTTACCACAGCGCACCACAGCCCGTCTCAGCCCACCACAGCCCGTCCCGGCCCACTACAACTCGTCCCAGCCCACCACAACCCGTCCCAGCCCACCACAGCCCATCCCAGCCCACCACAGCCCGTCCCAGACCACCACAGCCCGTCTCAAGCTCACCATAACCTACCACAGCCCACCACAGCCCGTCCCAGACCACCACGGCCCACCACAGCCCACCACGGCCCGTCCCCGCCCACCACAGCCCGTCCCCGCCCGTCCCCGTCGACCACAGCTTGTCCCAGTCCACCGCAGCCCGTCCCCGCCCACCACAGCTCGTCCCAGCCCGTCCCAGCCCATCCAAGCCCGTCCCAGCACACCACAGCCCGTCCCAGCCCACCACAGCCCGTCCCAGCACACCACAGCCCGTCACAGCCCGTCACAGCCCACCACAGCCTGTCCCAGCCAACCACAACCCATCCCAGCCTACCACAGCCCACCCCAGGCCACCACAGCTCGTCCCAGCCCATCCCAACCCATCCCAGCACACCACAGCCCGTCCCATCCCACCACAGCCCGTCGCAGCACACCACAGCTCGTCCCAGCCCGTCCCAGTTTACCACAGCCCGTCCCAGCCCACCACAGCCCACTACGGCCCACCACAGCCCGTCCCAGCACACCACAGCCCGTCCCAGCCCACCACAGCCCGTCCCAGCCCACCACAGCCCGTCCCAGCCCACCACAGACCGTCCCAGCCCACCACAGCCCGTCCCAGCACACCACAGCCCGTCTAAGCCCACCCCAGCCTTTCCCAGCCTGTCCCAGCCCACCACAGCCCGTCCCTGAGCACCACAGCCTGTTCCAGCCCACCACAGCCCGTCCCAGCCCGTCCCAGCCCTCCACAGCCCGTCCCTGAGCACCACAGCCCGTCCCAGCCCACCACAACCCGTGTCAGCCCACCACAACCCGTCCCAGCCCACCACAGCCCGTGGCAGCCCACCACAGCCCACCACAGCCCGTCCCAGCACGCCACAGCCTGTTCCAGCCCACCACAGCCCGTCCCAGCCCGTCCCAGCCCACCACAGCCCACCACAGTCCGTCCCAACCCACTACAACTCGTCCCAGCCCACCACAGCCCACCACAGCCCGTCCCAGCCCACCACAGCCCGTCCCTGAGCACCGCAGCCCGTCCCAGCCCACCACGGCCCATCCCAGCCCACCACAGCTCGTCCCAGCCCACCACAGCCCGTCCCAGCCCACCACAGGCCACCACAGCCCACCCAGCCCGTCCCAGCCCACCACAGGCCGTCCCAGCCCACCACAGCCCAATACAGCACACCACAGCCCGTCAGAGGCCACCAGAGCTTGTCCCGGCCCACCAGAGTCCGTCTCAAGCCACCACGGCCCGTCCCAGCCCACGACGACTGACCACAGGCCGTCCCAGCCCACCACGGCCCGTCCCAGCCCACCACAGACCACCACAGCCCGTCCAAACCACCACAGCCCTTCCCAGCCCACCGCAGCCCACCACATTCCGTCCCAGCCCAGTACAACTCGTCCCAGCCCACCACAGCCCACCATAGCCCATCCCAGACCACCACAGCCCGTCCCTGAAACACCACAGCCCGTCCCAGCCCACCACGGCCTGTCCCAGCCCACCACGGCCCGTCCCAGCCCACCACAGACCGTCCTAGCCCACCACAGACCGTCCCAGCCCACCACAGCCCACGGCAACCCGTCTAAGCTCACCAGAACCCACCACAGCCCACCACAGCCCGTCCCAGCCTGACCCAACCCACCACAGCCTGTCCCAGCCCACCACAGCCCGTCCCAGCCCACCACAGCCCGTCCCAGCCCACCACAGCCCGTCCCAGCCCACCACAGACCGTCCTAGCCCACCACAGACCGTCCCAGCCCACCACAGCCCACGGCAACCCGTCTAAGCTCACCAGAACCCACCACAGCCCACCACAGTCCGTCCCGGCCCACTACAACTCGTCCCAGCCTACCACAGCCCACCACAGCCCGTCCGGGCCCACCACAGCCCATCCCTGAAGCATCACAGCCCGTCCCAGCCCACCACAACCCGTCCCAGCCGACCATAGCCCGTCCCAGCCCACCACTGCCCGTCCCTGAAGCACCACAGCCCGTCCCAGCCCACCACAACCCGTCCCAGCCCACCACAGCCCGCCACAGCCCACCACAGCCCGTCCCAGCCCACCACAGCCCACCACAGTCCGTCCCAGCCCACCACAGCCCAGCCCAGCCCACCACAGCCCGTCCCAGCCCACAACAGCCCGTTCCAGACCATCAGAGCCCGTACCAGCACGTCCCGGCCCACCACAGCCCATCCCAGCCCACCACAGCCAACCACAGCCCGTCTCAGTTCACCACAGCCCACCACAGCCCACCACGGCCCACTACAACTCGTCCCAGCCCACCACAGGCCACCACAGCCCAACACAGCCCGTCCCAGCCCACCACAGCCCGTCTCAGCCCACCACAGCCCGTCCAAGCCCACCACAGCCCGTCACAGCCCGTCACAGGCCACCAGAGCTTATCCCGGCCCACCAGAGTTCGTCCCAAACCACCAGGGCCCGTCCCAGCCCACCACGACTGACCACAGCCCGTCCCAGCCCACCACGGCCCGTCCCAGCCCACCACAGCCCGTCCCAGCCCACCACAGCCCGTCCAAGCCCACCACAGCCCGTCACAGCCCGTCACAGGCCACCAGAGCTTGTCCCGGCCCACCAGAGTCCGTCCCGAGCCACCACGGCCCGTCCCAGCCCACCACGACTGACCACAGCCCGTCCCAGCCCACCACGGCCTGTCCCAGCCCACCACAGCTCGTCCCAGCCCACCACAGCCCGTCACCGCCCAGCACAGCCCATCCCCGCACACCATAGCCTGTCCCAGCCCACCACAGCCCGTCCCAGCTCATCCCAGCGCTTCCCAGCTCACCACAGCCCGTCTCAGCTCACCAAAGCCCACCACAGCCCGTCCCAGCCCACCACAGCCCGTCCCAGCCAACCACAACCCACCAGAGCCCACCACAGCCCGTCCCAGCCCACCACAGCCCTTTCCACACCACCAGAGCCCGTCCCAGCCCACCACAGCCCGTTCCAGCCCGTCCCAGTCCGTGCCAGCTCGTTCCAGCCCGTGCCAGCTCGTTCCAGCCCGTGCCAGCTCGTCCCAGCCCGTGCCAGCCCGTCCCAGCCCACCACAGCCCGTCCCAGCCCACCACAGCATGTCCCAGCCCACCACAGCATGTCCCAGACAACCACTGACCACCACAGCCCGTCCCAGTCTGTCCTAGCCCATCCCAGCCCACCACAGCCCGTCCCAGCCCTCCACAGCCGGTCCCAGCCAACCACAGCCCACCACGGCCCGTCCCAGCCCACCACGGCGCGTCCCAGCTCACCACGGCCCGTCCCAGCCCACCACAGCCCGTCCCAGCCCGACCCAACCCACCACAGCCCGTCCCAGCCCACCAGAGCCCGTCCCGGCCCACCACAGCTTGTCCCAGCTCGTCCCAGCCCACCACAGCCCGTCACAGCCCGTCCCAGCCCACCACATAAAGTACCAGCCCTTAGAAGCCCACCACAGCCCGTCCTAGCCCACTACGGCCCGTCCGAGCCCACCCCAGCCCACCAAAGCCCACCACAGCCCATCTCAGCTCACCACAACCCGTCCCAGACCACCACAGCCCACCACAGCCGGTTACAGCTTATCACAGCCCATCCCAGCCCACCACAACCCGTCCCAGCCCACCACAGACCGTCCCAGCCCACCACGGCCCGTCCCAGCCCACCACAGCCCGTCCCTGAAGCACCACAGCCCGTCCCAGCCCACCACAACCCGTCCCAGCCCACCACAGCCCGTCCCAGCCCACCACAGCCCGTCCCAGCCCACCACAGACCACCACAGAACGTCCCAGCCCACCACGGCCCTTCCCAGCCCACCACAGTCCGTCCCAGCCCACCACGGCCCATCCCAGCCCACCACAGCCCGTCCCAGCCCACAACAGCCCGTTCCAGACCATCAGAGCCCGTACCAGCACGTCCCGGCCCACCACAGCCCATCCCAGCTTACCACAGCCAACCACAGCCCGTCTCAGTTCACCACAGGCCACCACAGCCCGTCCCGGCCCACTACAACTCGTCCCAGCCCACCACAGGCCACCACAGCCCACAACAGCCCGTCCCAGCCCACCACAGCCCGTCCAAGCCCACCACAGCCCTTCCAAGCCCACCACAGCCCGTCCAAGCCCACCACAGCCCGTCACAGCCCGTCACAGGCTTGTCCCGGCCCACCAGAGTCCGTCCCGAGCCACCACGGCCCGTCCCAGCCCACCACAGCCCGTCCCAGCCCGACCCAACCCACCACAGCCCGTCCCAGCCCACCAGAGCCCGTCCCGGCCCACCACAGCTTGTCCCAGCTCGTCCCAGCCCACCACAGCCCGTCACAGCCCGTCCCAGCCCACCACATAAAGTACCAGCCCATAGAAGCCCACCACAGCCCGTCCCAGCCCACCACAGGCCGTCCCTAGCCCTCCACAGGCCGTCCTTAGCCCATCCCAGACCGTCCCAGCCCACCACAGCCCACCACAGCCCGTCCCAGCCAAACACAGTCCGTCCCAGCCTGTCCAAGCCCACCACACTCACCACGGCCCGTCCCAGCCCGTCCCAGCCCACCACCGTGCGTCCAAGTCCGTCCCAGCCCACCAGAGCCCGGCCCAGCCCTCCACAGCCCACCAGAGCCTGTCCCGGCCCACCCCGGCCCATCACAGCCCGTCTCAGCTCATCACAGCTCGTCCCAGCCCACCACAGCCCGTCCCAGCCCACCACAGCCCGTCCCAGCCCACCACAACCAACCACGGCCCGTCCCCGTCCCACCACAGCCTGTCCCAGCCCACCACAGCCCTTTCCAGCCCACCGCAGCCTGTCCCAGCCCACCATGGCACACCACAGCCCACCACAGCCCGTCCCAGCCCACCACAGCCCCCCATGGCTTACCACGGCTCACCACAGCCTGTCCAAGCCCATCCCAGACCACCACAGCCCGTCCCAGCCCACCACAGGCCACCACAGCCCGTCCCAGCCCACCAGAGCCCCTCCCGGCCCACCACAGCTTGTCCCAGCTCATCCCAGCCCACCACAGCCCATCCCAGCCCGTCGCAGCCCACCACATAAAGTACCAGCCCATAGAAGCCCACCACAGCCCGTCCCAGCCCGTCCCAGCCCTCCACAGCCCGTCCCAGCCCACCACAGCCCGTCCCAGCCCGTCCCAGTTTACCACAGCGCGTCCCAGCCCACGAAAGCCTGTCCCAGCTTACCAAGGCCCGTCCCAGCCCACCACGGCCCGTCCCAGCCCACCACAGCTCTCCACAGCCCGTCCCAGCCCACCACAGCCCACCACAGCCCGTCCCAGCCCACCACAGCCCGTCCCAGCCCACCACAGCCCGTCCCAGCCCACCACAGCCCGTCCCAGCCTGTTTCAGCCCACCACGGCTAACCACGGCCTGTCCCGGCCCACCACGGCCAACCACGGTCCACCATGGCCCACCAGAGCACACCACGGCCCACCACGGCCCTTCCCAGTCCACCACAGCCCACCACAGCCTGTCCCAGCCCACCACGGCCCGTCCCAGCCCACCACGGCCCACCCCAGCCCACCACGGCCCGTCCCAGCCCACCACGGCCCGTCCCAGCCCACCACGGCCCATCACAGCCCACCACAGTTCACCACAGCCCGTCCTAGCCCAGCACGGCCCGTCCCAGCCCACCACGGACCACCACGGCCCATCTCAGCCCACCACAGCCTGTCCAAGCCCAGCACAGCCCTCCACAACCCTCCACAGCCCGTCCCAACCCTCCACAGCTCATCCCAGCCTACCACAGCCCGTCGCAGCCCAACACAGCTTATCCCAGCCCACCGAAACCCGTCCCAGCCCACCGCAACCCGTCCCAGCCCACCACAGCCCACCACAGGTCACCACAGCCCACCACCGGTCACCACAGCCCACCACAGGTCACCACAGCCTGTTTCAGCCCACCACGGCCCGCCATGGCCCACCACAGCTCGTCCCAGATAAACACGGCGCACCACAGCCCACCTCGGCCCGTCCCGGCCCACCACAGCCCGTCCCAGCTTACCACAGCCCACCACAGACCGTCCCAGCCCACCACAGCCTGTCCCAGCCCCTCCCAGCCCGTCTCAATCCACCACAGCCTGTCCCAGCCTGTCCCAGCTCGTCCAAGCCTGTCCCAGACCCCCAGAGCCCGTTGCAGGCCACCACAGGCCGTCACAGCCCGTCCCAGCTCTCCACAACCCACCGCAGCCCGTCCCAGCCCACCACACCCCGTCCCAGCCCACCACGGCCCACGAAAGCCCACCACAGCCCACCACGGCCCGCCACAGCCCGTCCCAGCCCACCACAAGCCATCCTAGCCCACCACAGACCTCCAGAGCCCGTCTCAGCTCACCACAGCCTATCCCAGCCCACCACGGCCCACCACAGCACACCACGGCCCACCGCAGCCTATCCCAACCCGTCCCAGCCCACCACGGCCCGTCCCAGCCCATCACGGCCTGTCCCAGCCCACCACGGCCCGTCCCAGCCCACGACAGCCCGTCCCAGCCCACCAGAGCCCACCAGAGCCCACCACAGCTCGTCCCAGCCCACCATAGCCCTTCCCAGCCCGTCCCAGACCACCACAGCACGTCCCAGCCCACCACAGCCCGTCCCACCCCACCACAGCCCGTGTCAGCCCACCACAGCCCGTCCCAGCCCACCACAGCCCGTCCCAGCCCACCACAGCCCGTCCCAGCCCACCACAGCCCGTCCCAGCTCGTCCCAGACCACCACAGCCTCTCACAGCACACCACAGCCCGTCCCAGCCCACCACAGCCCGTCCCAGCCTGTTTCAGCCCACCACGGCTAACCACGGCCTGTCCCGGCCCACCACGGCCAATTACGGTCCACTATGGCCCACCAGAGCACACCACAGCCCACCACGGCCCTTCCCAGTCCACCACAGCCCACCACAGCCCGTCCCAGCCCACCACAGCCCGTCCCAGCCCACCACGGCCCACGAAAGCCCACCACAGCCCACCACGGCCCACCACAGCCCATCCCAGCCCACCACGGCCCGTCCCAGCCCACCACGGCCCACGAAAGCCCACCACAGCCCGTCCCAGCTCACCACAAGCAGTCCTAGCCCACCACAGACCTCCAGAGCCCGTCTCAGCTCACCACAGCCTATCCCAGCCCACCACGGCCCACCACAGCACACCACGGCCCACCGCAGCCTATCCCAACCCGTCCCAGCCCACCACGGCCCGTCCCAGCCCACCACAGCCCGTCCCAGCCTGTCCCAGCCCACCACAGCCCGTCCCAGCACACCAGAGCCCACCAGAGCCCACCACAGCTCGTCCCAGCCCTCCACAGCCCACAAGAGCTTGTCACAGACCACCACAGCCCGTCCCAGCCCACCACAGCCCACTACGGCCCACCACAGCCCGTCCCAGCCCACCACAGCCCGTCCCAGCCCACCACAGCCCGTCCCAGCTCGTCCCAGACCACCACAGCCTCTGACAGCACACCACAGCCCGTAACAGCCCACCACAGCAAGTACCAGCCCGTCCCAGCCCACCACGGCCCGTCTCAGCCCACCACGGCCCGTCTCAGCCCACCTCGGCCCGTCTCAGCCCACCACGGCCCGTCTCAGCTCACCACAGCCCACCACAGCCCGTCCCAGCCCACCACAGCCCGTCCCAGCCCACCACAGCCCGTCCCAGCCCACCAGAGCCTGTCCCAGCCTGTTTCAGCCCACCACGGCTAACCACGGCCTGTCCCGGCCCACCACGGCCAACCACGGTCCACCATGGCCCACCAGAGCACACCACGGCCCACCACGGCCCTTCCCAGTCCACCACAGCCCACCACAGCCTGTCCCAGCCCACCACGGCCCGTCCCAGCCCACCACGGCCCACCCCAGCCCACCACGGCCCGTCCCAGCCCACCACGGCCCGTCCCAGCCCACCACGGCCCATCATAGCCCACCACAGTTCACCACAGCCCGTCCTAGCCCAGCACGGCCCGTCCCAGCCCACCACGGACCACCACGGCCCATCTCAGCCCACCACAGCCTGTACAAGCCCAGCACAGCCCTCCACAACCCTCCACAGCCCGTCCCAACCCTCCACAGCTCATCCCAGCCCACCACGGCCCGTCCCAGCCCACCACAGCTTATCCCAGCCCACCACAGCCCGTCCCAGCCTGTTTCAGCCCACCACGGTTAACCACGGCCTGTCCCGGCCCACCACGGCCAACCACGGTCCACTATGGCCCACCAGAGCACACCACAGCCCACCACGGCCCTTCCCAGTCCACCACAGCCCACCACAGCCCGTCCCAGCCCACCACGGCCCACGAAAGCCCACCACAGCCCACCACGGCCCACCACAGCCCGTCCCAGCCCACCACAAGCCGTCCTAGCCCACCACAGACCTCCAGAGCCCGTCTCAGCTCACCACAGCCTATCCCAGCCCACCACGGCCCACCACAGCACACCACGGCCCACCGCAGCCTATCCCAACGCGTCCCAGCCCACCACGGCCCGTCCCAGCCCACCACAGCCCGTCCCAGCCTGTCCCAGCCCACCACAGCCCGTCCCAGCCCACCAGAGCCCACCAGAGCCCACCACAGCTCGTCCCAGCCCTCCACAGCCCACAAGAGCTTGTCACAGACCACCACAGCCCATCCCAGCCCACCACAGCCCACTACGACCCACCACAGCCCGTCCCAGCCCACCACAGCCCGTCCCAGCCCACCACAGCCCGTCCCAGACAACCACAGCCCGTCCCAGCTCGTCCCAGACCACCACAGCCTCTCACAGCACACCACAGCCCGTAACAGCCCATCACAGCAAGTACCAGCCCGTCCCAGCCCACCACGGCCCGTCTCAGCCCACCACGGCCCGTCTCAGCTCACCACAACCTGTCCCAGACGACCACAGCCCGTCCCAGCCGACCACAGCCCACCACAGCCCGTCCCAGCCCACCACATCCCGTCCCAGCCCACCAGAGCCCGTCCCAGCCTGTTTCAGCCCACCACGGCTAACCACGGCCTGTCCCGGCCCACCACGGCTAACCACGGTCCACCATGGCCCACCAGAGCACACCACGGCCCACCACGGCCCTTCCCAGTCCACCACAGCGCACCACAGCCTGTCCCAGCCCACCACGGCCCGTCCCAGCCCACCACGGCCCACCCCAGCCCACCACGGCCCGTCCCAGCCCACCACGGCCCGTCCCAGCCCACCACGGCCCATCACAGCCCACCACAGTTCACCACAGCCCGTCCTAGCCCAGCACGGCCCGTCCCAGCCCACCACGGACCACCACGGCCCATCTCAGCCCACCACAGCCTGTCCAAGCCCAGCACAGCCCTCCACAACCCTCCACAGCCCGTCCCAACCCTCCACAGCTCATCCCAGCCTACCACAGCCCGTCGCAGCCCAACACAGCTTATCCCAGCCCACCGAAACCCGTCCCAGCCCACCGCAACCCGTCCCAGCCCACCACAGCCCACCACAGGTCACCACAGCCCACCACCGGTCACCACAGCCCACCACAGGTCACCACAGCCTGTTTCAGCCCACCACGGCAAACCACGGCCCGTCCCAGCCCACCACGGCCCGCCATGGCCCACCACAGCTCGTCCCAGATAAACACGGCGCACCACAGCCCACCACGGCCCGTCCCGGCCCACCACAGCCCGTCCCAGCACACCACAGCCCACCACAGCCCATCACAGCCCACCACAGCCCGTCCCAGCTTACCACAGCCCACCACAGACCGTCCCAGCCCACCACAGCCCGTCCCAGCCCCTCCCAGCCCGTCTCAGCCCACCACAGCCTGTCCCAGCCTGTCCCAGCTTGTCCAAGCCTGTCCCAGACCCTCAGAGCCCGTTGCAGCCCACCACAGCCCGTCACAGCCCGTCCCAGCTCTCCACAACCCACCGCAGCCCGTCCCAGCCCACCACAGCCCGTCCCAGCCCACCACGGCCCACGAAAGCCCACCACAGAACACCACGGCCCACCACAGCCCGTCCCAGCCCACCACAAGCCGTCCTAGCCCACCACAGACCTCCAGAGCCCGTCTCAGCTCACCACAGCCTATCCCAGCCCACCACGGCCCACCACAGCACACCACGGCCCACCGCAGCCTATCCCAACCCGTCCCAGCCCACCACGGCCCGTCCCAGCCCATCACGGCCTGTCCCAGCCCACCACGGCCCGTCCCAGCCCACGACAGCCCGTCCCAGCCCACCAGAGCCCACCAGAGCCCACCACAGCTCGTCCCAGCCCACCACAGCCCTTCCCAGCCCGTCCCAGACCACCACAGCCCGTCCCAGCCAACCACAGCCCACGACGGCCCACCACAGCCCGTGTCAGCCCACCACAGCCCGTCCCAGCCCACGACAGCCTGTCCCAGCCCACCAGAGCCCACCAGAGCCCACCACAGCTCGTCCCAGCCCACCACAGCCCTTCCCAGCCCGTCCCAGATTACCACAGCCCGTCCCAGCCAACCACAGCCCACTACGGCCCACCACAGCCCGTGTCAGCCCACCACAGCCCGTCCCAGCCCACCACAGCCCGTCCCAGCCCACCACTGCCCGTCCCAGCACACCACAGCCCGTCCCAGCCCGTCCCAGCCCGTCCCAGCCCACCACAGCCCAACGCAACCCATCCCAGCCCACCACGGCCCGTCCCAGCCCGTGCCAACCCGTCACAACACACCACAGCCCACCACAGCCCGTCCCTACCCACCACAGCATGTCCCAACCCACCACAGCCCACCACAGCCCTTCAGAACCAACCACAGCCCACCACAGCCCGTCCCAGCCCACCACAGCACGTCCCAGGCAACCACAGACCACCACAGCCCACCACAGCCCGTGCCAGCCCACCACAGCCCGCCTCAGCCCACTACAGCCCGTCCCAGCCCACCACAGCCCGTCCCAGCCCACCACAGCCCACCACAGCTTGTCCCAGACCACCACAGCTCTTCCCAGCCCACCATAACCAACCACAGCCTATCCCAGCCGATCCCAGCCCACCACAGCCCGTCCCATCACACCACAGCCCACCACAGCCCATCCCAGCCAACCACGGCCCGTCCCAGCCCACCACAGCCCGTCACAGCCCACCACGGCCCACCACAGCCCACCACGGCCCATACGGGCCCAACACAACCCACCAAGGCGCACCACAGCCCATCCCAGCCCATTCCAGCCTGTCCCAGACCACCACATCCCATCTCAGCCCACCACAGCCCGTCCCAGCCCCACCACAACCGACCACAGCCCACCACAGCCCACCACGGCCGACCACAGCCCACCACGGCCGACCACAGCCCACCACGGCCCATCCAAGCCCACCACGGCCCGTCCCAGCCAACCACGGCCCGTCCCAGCTCGTCTCAGACCACCACAGCCCGTCCCAGCCCACGACAGCCCGTCCCAGCCCACCAGAGCCCACCAGAGCCCACCAGAGCTCGTCCCAGCCCACCACAGCCCACAAGAGCTTGTCACAGACCACCACAGCCCGTCCCAGCCCACCACAGCCCACTACGGCCCACCACAGCCCGTCCCAGCCCACCACAGCCCGTCCTAGCCCACCACAAGCCGTCCTAGCCCACCACAGACCTCCAGAGCCCGTCTCAGCTCACCACAGCCTATCCCAGCCCACCACAGCACACCACGGCCCACCGCAGCCTATCCCAACCCGTCCCAGTCCACCACGGCCCGTCCCAGCCCACCACAACCCGTCCTAGCCCACCACAACCCGTCCTAGCCCACCACAGCCCGTCCCAGCTTACCAAAGCTCACCACAGCCCGTCGCAGCACACCACAACCCGTCCTAGCCCACCACAGCCCGTCCCCGCCCACCACAGCCCGTCCAAGGCCATCCCAGCCCACCACAGCCCGTCCCAGCCCACCACAACCCGTCCCAGCCCGTCCCAGCTCGTCCCAGCCCGTCCCAGACCACCAGAGCCCGTCGCAGCCCACCACAGGCCGTCACAGACCATCCCAGCTCTCCACAACCCACCACAGCTCGTCCCAGCACACCACAGATCGTCCCAGCCCGTCCGCGCCCACCACAGCCTGTCCCAGCCCACCGCAGCCCACCACAGCCCGTCACAGCCCCCCCACAGCCCATCCCATTCCACCACGGCCCGTCCCAGCCCACCACGGCCCGTCCCAGCCAACCGCGGCCCGTCCCAGCCCACCACAGCCCACCACAGCCTGTCCCAGCCCACCACAGCCCGTCCCTACTCACCGCAGCCCACCACAGCCCGTCCCAGCCCACCACAGCCCGTTCCAGACCACCAGACCCCGTCTCCACCCACCAGAGCCCGTCCCTGGTCACCACGGCCCGTCCCAGGCCGTCCCAGCCCACGACAGCCCGTCCCAGCCCACGAAAGCCCGTTCCAACTTACCACATCCCGTCCCAGCTTACCACAGCCCATCACAGCCCACCACGGTCCACCACAGCCCACCACAGCCCGTCCCAGCCCACCACGGCCCATAACAACCCACCACGGCCCGTCCCGGCCGACTACGGCACGTCCCAGCCCACCACAGCCCATCCCAGCCCACCACGGCCCGTCCCAGCTCACCACGGCCCGTCCCAGCCCACCACGGCCCGTCCCAGCCCACCGCAGCACGTCCTAGGCCTCCGCAGCCCGTCCCAGCCCTCCGCAGCGCGTCCCAGCCCACCGCAGCCCGTCCCAGCCCACCGCAGCCCGTCCCAGCCGTCCCAGCAAATCCCAGCCCACCATAGCCCGTCTCAGCTCACCACAGCGCATCCCAGTCCACCACACCCACCACAGCCCGTCCCAGCCCATTCCAGCCCACCACAGCCCACCGCAGACGGTCCCAGCCCACCACACCCCACCGCAGCCCGTCCCAGCCCACCACAGCCCGTCCCACCACACCAGAGTCCGTCCCAGCCCACCACGGCCCGTCACAGCTTACCACGGCCCACCACGGCTTGCCACGGCCCATCCCAGCCCACCACAGCCCTTCCCAGCCAACCACGGCCCGTCCCAGCCCGCCACGGCCCATCCCAGACCGTCCCAGCCCACCAAAGCCCGTCCCAGACCGTCCCAGCCCACCACAGCCCGTCCCAGCCAACCACAGCCCGTCCCAGCCCGTCTCAGCTCACCACAGCCCGTCCCACCCCACCACAGCCCACCAGAGCCCGTCCCTGCACACCACAGCTCGTCCCAGCACACCACAGCCCGTCCCAGCACACCACAGCCCGTCCCAGCCCAACACAGCCTGTCCCAGCCCACCACAGCCCGTCCCAGCCCACCACAGCCCGTCCCCACCCAACACAGCCCGTCCCAGCCCCTCCCAGCCCGTGTCAGCCCACCACAGCCTGTCCCAGCCTGTCCCAGCTCGTCCAAGCCTCTCCCAGACCCCCAGAGCCCGTCGCAGCCCACCACAGCCCGTCCCAGCTCTCCACAACCCACCACAGCCCGTCCCAGCCCACCACAGCCCGTCCCAGCCCACCAAGGCTCACGAAAGCCCACCACAGCCCACCACGGCCCACCACAGCCCGTCCCAGCCCACCACAAGCCATCCCAGCCCACCACAGCCCTCCAGAGCCCGTCTCAGCTCACCACAACCTGTCCCAGACCACCACAGCCCACCACAGCCGGTTACAGCTTATCACAGCACTTCCCAGCCCACCACATGAAGTACCAACCCACCACAGCCTGTCCCCGCCCACCGCAGCCCGTCCCCGCCCACCGCAGCCCGTCCCCCGCCCACCGCAGACCGTCCCGGCCCACCGCAGACCGTCCCCCGCCCACCGCCGCCCGTCCCAGCCCACCGCAGCCCGTCCCGGCCCACCGCAGACCGTCCCGGCCCACCGCAGACCGTCCCGGCCCAACACAACCCACCACAGCCCACTACGGCCCACCACAGCCTGTCCCAGCCCACCACGGCCCGTCCCAGCCCGTCCCAGCCCAGCGCAGCCCGTCCCTGCCCACCAAAGCCCATCACAGCCCATCTCAGCTCACCACAACCTGTCCCAGACCACCACAGCCCACCACAGCCGGTTACAGCTTATCACAGCCCGTCCCAGCCCACCACATGAAGTACCAACCCACCATAGCCCGTCCCCGCCCACCGCAGCCCGTCCCCGCCCACCGCAGCCCGCCCCCGCCCACCGCAGCCCGTCCCCGCCCACCGCAGCCCGCCCCCGCCCACCGCAGCCCGTCCCCGCCCACCGCAGCCCGTCCCCGCCCACCGCAGCTCGTCCCCGCCCACCGCAGCCCGTCCCCGCCCACCGCAGCCCGTCCCCACCCACCGCAGCCCGTCCCAGCCCAGCGCAGCCCGTCCCAGCCCACCACATGAAGTACCAACCCACCACAGCCCGTCCCCGCTCACCGCAGCCCGTCCCCGCCCACCGCAGCCCGTCCCCGCCCACCGCAGCCCGTCCCGGCCCACCGCAGCCCGTCCCGGCCCATCGCAGACCGTCCCGGCCCACCACAGCCCGTCCCGGCTCACCGCAGCTCGTCCCGGCCCAACACGGCCCACCACAGCCCACTACGGCCCACCACAGCCTGTCCCCAGCCCACCACGGCCTGTCCCAGCCGGTCCCAGCCCACCGCAGACCGTCCCCGCCCACCGCAGCCCATCCCCGCCCACCGCAGCCCGTCCCAGCCCACCACAGCCCGTCCCCGCCCACCGCAGACCGTCCCAGCCCACTGCAGACCGTCCCAGCCCACCACAGCCCGTCCCGGCTCACCACAGCTCATCCCGGCCCAACACGGCCCACCACAGCTCACTACAGCCCACCACAGCCTGTCCCAGCCCACCACGGCCCGTCCCAGCCCACCACGGCCCGTCCCAGCCCACCACGGCGCATCCCAGCCCACCACGGCCCGTCGCAGCCCACCACGGCCCGTCGCAGCCCACCACGGCCCGTCGCAGCCCACCACGGCCCGTCACAGCCCACCACGGCCCGTCACAGCCCACCACGGCCCATCCCAGCCCACCACAGCCCGTCCCAGCCCCCTATAGCCCACCACAGCCCGTCCCTGTCCTACCACAGCCTGTCCCAGCGCACCACAGCCCGCTCCAGACCGTGCCAGCTCACCACAGCCCGTCCCAGCCCACCACAGCCCACCACAGCCCGTCCCAGCCCACCACAGCCAGCCCCAGCCCGTCCCCAGCCCACCACAGCCCACCACGGCCCGTCCCAGCCCACCACGGCCCGTCCCAGCCACCAGAGCCTGTCCCAGCCTATTTCAGCCCACCACAGGCCACCGCAGGCCATCCCAGCCCAAAACAGACGGTCCCAGCCAACCACAGCCCGTCGAGCCCACCACAGCCCGTCCCAGCCCTCCACAGCCCACCACAGCCCGTCCCAGGTCACCACAGCCCGTCCCAGCCCTCCACAGCCCGTCCCAGGTCACCACAGCCCGTCCCAGCCCACCACAGCCCACCACGGCCCGCCACAACCCGCCACAGAATGTCCCGGCCCGCCAAAGCCCATCCCAGCCTGCCACAGCCCGACCCAGCCCACCACAGCCTGTCACAGCCCACCACAGCTCGTCCCGGCCCACCACAGCCCTTCCCTGACCACAACAGCTCGTCCCAGCCCACCACAACCCACCACAGCCCGGCCCACCACAGCCCGTCTAAGCTCACCATAACCCACCACAGCCCACCACAGCCCGTCCCGGCCCACCACAACTCGTCCCAGCCCACCACAGGCCGTCCCGGCCCACCACAGCTCGTCACAGCCCACCACAGCCCGGCACAGCCCACCATAGCCCACCACAGCCCGTCCCAGCCCGGCATAGCCCGGCATAGCCCGTCCCAGCCCATCCCAGCACACCACAGCCAACCACAGCCCGTCCCCGCCCACCACAGCTCGTCCCAGCCCGTTCCAGACCACCAGAACCCGTCCCAGCCCGTCCCAGCCCACCACAGCCCGACTCAAGCTCACCAGAACCCACCACATCCCACCACAGCCCAACACGGCCCGTCCCAGCCCACCACTGCCCACCACAGCCCACCACAGTTCACCACGGCCCATCCCAGCCCACCACAGCCCATCCCAGCCCACCACAGTCTGTCCAAGCCCGTCCCAGCCCACCACAGCCCGTCCCAGCCCACCACAGGCCGTCCCCGCCCATTACAGCCCATCCCAGCCCGTCCCAGACCACCACAGCTGGTCTCAAGCTCACAAGAACCCACCACAGCCCACCACAGCCCGTCCCAGACCACCACGGCCCACCACAGCCCACCACGGCCCGTCCTAGTCCACCACGGCCCGCCACAGCCCACCACGGCCCACCACATCCCGTCCCAGCCCACCACAGCCCATCCCAGGCCACCACGGCCCGTCCCAGGCCACCACGGCCCGTCCCAGGCCACCACGGCCCGTCCCAGCCCACCACGGCCCACCACGGCCCACCACAGCCCACCACGGCCCGTCCCAGCCCACCACGGTTCACCACAGCCCACCACGGCCCACCACAGCCCAGCCCTTCCCATCCCGGCCCAAAACGGCCCACCACAGCCCACCACGGTTCACCACGGCTTGTCCCCGCCCACCACGGCCCACCGCAGCCCGTCCCAGCCCACCACAGCCCATCCCAGCCCGTCCCAGCTCACCACAGCCAGTCCCAGCCCAGCACAGCCAGTCCCAGCCCACCACACCCAGTCCCAGCCCACCACAGCCAGTCCCAGCCCACCACAGCCAGTCCCAGCCCACCACAGCCCGTCCCAGCCCACAACAGGCAGTCCCAGCCCGTCCCAGTTTACCACAGCCCGTCCCAGACCACCACGGCCAACCACGGCCTGTCCCAGCCCACCACGGCCCGTCCCAGCCCGGCCCCACCACAGCCCGTCACAGCCCACCACAACCACCACAGCCCGGCCCACCACAGCCCGTCTAAGCTCACCATAACCCACCACAGCCCACCACAGGCCGTCCCGGCCCACCACAGCCCGTCACAGCCCACCACAGCCCGGCACAGTCCACCACAGCCCACCACAGCCCGTCCCAGCCCGGCATAGCCCGTCCCAGCCCGGCACACCCCACCACAGCCCGGTACAGCCCACCACAGACCGTCCCAGCCCACCGCAGCCCGTCCCAGCCCACCACAGCCCGCCCAAGCCCACCACAGCCCGTCCCAGCACACCACAGCCCGTCCCAGCCCACCACAGCTCGTCCCAGCCCACCACAGCCCACCACAACTTACCACAGACCGTCCCAACCCACCACAGCCCGTCTAAGCTCACCAGAGCCCACCACAGCTCGTCCCAGCCCACCACAGCCCGTCCCAGCCCATCCCAGCCCGTCCCAGCACACCACAGCCCACCACAGCCCTCCACAGCCCGTCACAGCCCACCACAGCCCACCACAGCATGTCACATACCACCACAGCCCACCACAGTCCACCACAGTCCACCACAGCCCGTCCCAGCCCATCCCAGCACACCACAGCCAACCACAGCCCGTCCCAGCCCACCACAGCCCGTCCAAGCCCATCAGAGCCCGTCCCAGCCCGTCCCAGCCCACCACAGCCCACCACAGCCCACCACAGCCCGTCCCAGCTCACCACAGCCCACCACAGCCCACCACAGCCTGTCCCCTTCCACAGCCCACCACAGCCCGTCCCCGCCCACCACAAACTGTCCCCACCCACCACAGCCGGTCCCCGCCCAACAAAACCCCTTCTAGCCCACCACAGCCCGTCCCAGCCCGTCCAAGCCCGTCCCAGCCCACCACAGCCCGTCCCAGCCCACCACAGCCCGTCCCAGCTCGTCCCAGACCACCACAGCCCGTCCCAGCCCACCACAGCCCGTCCCAGCCCTCCACAGCCCACCACAGCCCGTCCCAGCCCACCACAGCCAGCCCCAGCCCGTCTCAGCCCACCAAAGCCCACCACAGCCCGTCCCAGCCCACCACAGGCCGTCCCGGCCCACCACAGCCCGTCACAGCCCACCATGGCCCACCAGAGCACACCACAGCCCGTCCCAGCCCGGCATAGCCCGTCCCAGCCCGGCACACCCCACCACAGCCCGGTACAGCCCACCACAGCCCGTCCCAGCCCACCACAGCCCGTCCCAGCACATCCCAGCCCGTCCCAGCACACCACAGCACACCACAGCCCACCACAGCCCGTCACAGCCCATCCCAGCACACCACAGCCCACCACAGCCCGTCCAAGCCCACCAGAGCCCGTCCCAGCCCGTCCCAGCCCACCACAGCCCACCACAGCCCGTCCCAGCTCACCACAGCCCACCACAGCCCACCACAGCCTGTCCCAGCCTTCCACAGCCCACCACATCCCGTCCCCGCCAACCACAAACTGTCACCCGCCCACCACAGCCGGTCCCCGCCCAACAAAACCCCTTCTAGCCCACCACAGCCCGTCCCAGCCTACCACAGCCCGTCCCAGCCCGTCCAAGCCCGTCCCAGCCCACCACAGCCCGTCCCAGCCCGTCCCAACTCGTCCCAGACCACCACAGCCTGTCCCAGCCCACCACAGCCCGTACCAGGCCACCACATCAAGTACCAGTCCGTCCCAGCCCACCACGGGCCGTCCCAGCCCACCACGACCCGTCTCCGCTCACCACAGCTCGTACCAGCCTGTCTCAGCCTACAACAGCCCGTCCCCGCCCACCGCAGCCCGTCCCCACCCACCGCAGCCCGTCCCCGCCCACCGCAGCCCGTCCCAGCCCAGCGCAGCCCGTCCCAGCCCAGCGCAGCCCGTCCCAGCCCACCAAAGCCCATCACAGCCCATCTCAGCTCACCACAACCTGTCCCAGACCACCACAGCCCACCACAGCCGGTTACAGCTTATCACAGCCCGTCCCAGCCCACCACATAAAGTACCAACCCACCACAGCCCGTCCCCGCCCACCGCAGCCCGTCCCCGCCCACCGCAGCCCGTCCCAGCCCACCGCTGCCCGTCCCAGCCCACCACAGACCGTCCCGGCCCACCACAGCCCGTACCGGCTCACCGCAGCTCGTCCCAGCCCAACACGGCCCACCACAGCCCACTACGGCCCACCACAGCCTGTCCCAGCCCACCACTGCCCGTCCCAGCCCGTCCCAGCCCACCGCAGACCGTCCCCGCCCGTCCCAGCCCACCGCAGCCCGTCCCCGCCCACCGCAGCCCGTCCCCGCCCACCGCAGCCCGTCCCCGCCCACCGCAGACGGTCCCCCGCCCACCGCAGACCGTCCCAGCCCACTGCAGACCGTCCCAGCCCACCACAGCCCGTCCCGGCTCACCACAGCTCGTCCCGGCCCAACACGGCCCACCACAGCTCACTACGGCCCACCACAGCCTGTCCCAGCCCACCACGGCCCGTCCCAGCCCACCACGGCTTTTCCCAGCCCACCACGGCCCGTCCCAGCCCACCACGGCGCATCCCAGCCCACCACGGCCCGTCGCAGCCCACCACGGCCCGTCGCAGCCCACCACGGCCCGTCGCAGCCCACCACGGCCCGTCACAGCCCACCACGGCCCGTCACAGCCCACCACAGACCACCACAGTTTGTCCCAGCCCACCACAGTCCGTCCCAGCCCACCACAGCCCGTCCCAGCCCACCAGAGTCCGTTCCAGCCCACCACAGCCCGTCCCCGCCCACCACAGCCCGTCCCCGCTCACCACAGCTTGTCCCAGCCCACCACAGCCCTTCCCAGCTCACCACACCCCATCCCCGCCCACCACAGCCCATCCCCGCCCACCACAGCCCGTCCCCGCCCACCACAACTTGTCCCCGCCCACCACAACTTGTCCCCGCCCATTACGGCCCTTCCCGGCCCACCACGGCCCGTCCCAGCCAACCAAGACCGGTCCCGGCCCACCACGGCCCGTCCCAACCCACCACGGCCCAGCCCAGCCCACCACAACCCACCACAGCCCATTACAGCTTACCACAGCCCGTCCCAACCCACCACAGCCTGTTCCAGCCCACCACAGACCGTGCCCGCCCACCTCAGCCCGTCCCCGACCACCAAAGCACGTCCAAGACCGTCCCCGCCCACCACAACCCGTCACCGCCCACCACAGCCCGTCCAAGGCGTCCCAGCCCGTCCCAGCCCATCTCAGCCCGTCCCAGCCCACCAGAACTCGTCCCAGCCCACCACAGCTCATCCCAGCCTGTCCCAGCCCACCACAGCCCGTCCCAGCCCACCACAGCCTGTCCCAGCCCGTCTCATCCCACCACAGCCCACCACAGCTCGTCCCAGCCCACCACAGCCCGTCCCAGCCCACCGCAGCCCGTCCCAGCCCACCACAGCCCGTCCCAGCCCACCACAGCCCGTCCCAGCCCACCACAGCCCGTCCCAACCCACCACAGCCCGTCCCAGCCCACCACAGACCGTCCTAGCCCACCACAGACCGTCCCAGCCCACCACAGACCGTTCCAGCCCACCACAGCCACCAAAGCCCGTCTAAGCTCACCAGAACCCACCACAGCCCACCACGGCCCGTCCCAGCCCACCACGGCCCACCACGGCCATTTCCAGCCCACCAAGGCCCGTCCCAGCCCACCACAGCCCGTCCCTAAACACCACAGCCCACCAAAGCCTGTCTAAGCTCACCAGAACCCACCACAGCCCACCACATCCCACCACAGTCCGTCCCGGCCCACTACAACTCGTCCCAGCCCACCACAGCCCACTACAGCCCGTCCCGGCCCACCACAGCCCGTCCCAGCCCACCACAGCCCCACCCAGCCCATCACAGGCCACTACAGCACACCACAGCCTACCGCAGACCACCACAGCCCGTCCCACCCCGTCACAGCTCGTCCCAGCCCGACACAGCCCACCACAGCCCGTCTCAGTTCACCACAGCCCGTCCCAGCCCACCACAGACCAGCACAGCCCGTCCCAGCCAAACACAGTCCGTCCCAGCCCGTCCCAGCCCACCACACTCACCACAACTCGTCCCAGACCGTTCCAGCACAGCACAGCCCATCCAAGCCCACCACAGCCCGTCCCAGTCAACCGTAGCCCACCACAGCCCGTCCCAGCCCCCCACAGCCCCTCCCAGCCCTACACAGGCCGTCCCAGCCCGTCCCATCCCACCACAGTGCGTCCATGTCCGTCCCAGCCCACCAGAGCCCGTCCCAGCCCACCAGAGCCCGTCCCAGCCCTCCACATCCCACCAGAGCCTGTCCCGGACCACCCCGGCCCATCACAGCCCGTCTCAGCTCATCACAGCTCGTCCCAGCCCACCACAGCCCGTCCCAGCCCAACACACCCGTCCCAGCCCACCACAGCCCGTCCCAGCCAAGCACAGCCCACCACAGCTTGTCCCAGCCCACCACGGCCCGTCTCAGCTCACCACAGCCCGTCCCAGCCCACCACAGCCCATCCCAGCCCGTCCCAACCCACCACAGCCCGTCCCAGCCCACCACAGCCAGTCCCAGCCCACCACAGCCCGTCCCAGCCCACCACAGCCCTTTCCACACCACCACAGCCCGTCCCAGCCCACCACAGCCCGTTCCAGACCACCACAGCCCGTGCCAGCTCGTCCCATCCCGTGCCAGCCCGTCCCAGCCCGTGCCAGCCCGTCCCAGCCCACCACAGCCCACCACAGCCCGTCCCAGCCCACCACAGCATGTCCCAGCCCACCACAGCATGTCCCAGGCAACCACTGACCACCACAGCCCGTCCCAGTCTGTCCCAGCCCATCCCAGCCCACCACAGCCCGTCCCAGCCTACAACAGCCCGTCCCAGCCCACCACAGCCCGTCCCAGCCTGTCCCAGCCCACCACGGCCCGTCCCAGCCCACCACGGCCCGTCTCAGCTCACCACAGCCCGTCCCAGCCCACCACAGCCCATCCCAACCCACCACAGCCCGTCCCAGCCCACCGCAGCCCGTCCCAGCCCACCGCAGCCCGTCCCAGCCCACCGCAGCCCGTCCCAGCCCACCGCAGCCCGTCCCAGCCCACCACAGCCCGTCCTAGCCCACCACAGACCGTCCCAGCCCACCACAGACCGTTGCAGCCCACCACAGCCACCAAAGCCTGTCTAAGCTCACCAGAACCCACCACAGCCCACCACGGCCCGTCCCAGCCCACCACGGCCCACCACGGCCATTTCCAGCCCACCAAGGCCCGTCCCAGCCCACCACAGCCCGTCCCTAAACACCACAGCCCACCAAAGCCTGTCTAAGCTCACCAGAACCCACCACAGCCCACCACATCCCACCACAGTCCGTCCCGGCCCACTACAACTCGTCCCAGCCCACCACAGCCCACTACAGCCCGTCCCGGCCCACCACAGCCCATCCCTGAAGCACCACAGCCCGTCCCAGCCCACCACAACCCGTCCCAGCCCACCAAAGCCCGTCCCAGCCCACCACAGACCACCACAGACCGTCCCAGCCCGTCCCAGCTCATCCCAGCCCATCACAGCCTGTCCCAGCCTACCACGGCCCGTCCGAGATTACCACAGACCGTCAGGGCCCACCACTGCCCGTCCCGGCCCACCACGGCCCGTCCCGGCCCACCACGGCCCATCCCAGCCCACCACGGCCCATCCCAGCCCACCACGGCCCACCACGACAGATCTCAACCCACCACAGCCTGTCCAAGCCCACCACAGCCCTCCACAGCTCTCCACAGCCCGTCCCAACCCACCACAGACTGTCTCAGCTCATCACAACCCAACACAGCGCACCAGAGCCCGTCCCAACCCACCACAGCCCGGCCCAGCCCACCACATCCTGTCCCAGCCCACCACAGCCCGTCTCAACTCACCACAGCCTGTCCCAGCCCACCACAACCCACCACAGCCAAACACGGCCCACCACAGCCCGTCCCAGCCCACCACAGCCCGTCCCAGCCCACCACAGGCCACTACAGCACACCACAGCCTACCGCAGACCACCACAGCCCGTCTCAGCCCACCACAGCCCACCACAACTTGTACCAGCCCACCAGAGCCCGTGCCAGCCCACCACAGCCCGTCTCAGCCCACCACAGACCACCACAGTTTGTCCCAGCCCACCACAGTCCGTCCCAGCCCACCACAGCCCGTCCCAGCCCACCAGAGTCCGTTCCAGCCCACCACAGCCCGTCCCCGCCCACCACAGCCCGTCCCCGCTCACCACAGCTTGTCCCAGCCCCACCACAGCCCTTCCCAGCTCACCACACCTCATCCCCGCCCACCACAGCCCATCCCCGCCCACCACAGCCCGTCCCCGCCCACCACAACTTGTCCCCGCCCACCACAACTTGTCCCCGCCCATTACGGCCCTTCCCGGCCCACCACGGCCCGTCCCAGCCAACCAAGACCGGTCCCGGCCCACCACGGCCCGTCCCAACCCACCACGGCCCAGCCCAGCCCACCACAACCCACCACAGCCCATTACAGCTTACCACAGCCCGTCCCAACCCACCACAGCCTGTTCCAGCCCACCACAGACCGTGCCCGCCCACCTCAGCCCGTCCCCGACCACCAAAGCACGTCCAAGACCGTCCCCGCCCACCACAACCCGTCACCGCCCACCACAGCCCGTCCAAGGCGTCCCAGCCTGTCCCAGCCCATCTCAGCCCGTCCCAGCCCACCAGAACTCGTCCCAGCCCACCACAGCTCATCCCAGCCTGTCCCAGCCCACCACAGCCCGTCCCAGCCCACCACAGCCCGTCCCAGCCCGTCTCATCCCACCACAGCCCACCACAGCTCGTCCCAGCCCACCACAGCCCGTCCCAGCCCACCGCAGCCAGTCCCAGCCCACCACAGCCCGTCCCAGCCCACCACAGCCCGTCCCAGCCCACCACAGCCCGTCCCAACCCACCACAGCCCGTCCCAGCCCACCACAGACCGTCCTAGCCCACCACAGACCGTCCCAGCCCACCACAGACCGTTCCAGCCCACCACAGCCACCAAAGCCCGTCTAAGCTCACCAGAACCCACCACAGCCCACCACGGCCCGTCCCAGCCCACCACGGCCCACCACGGCCATTTCCAGCCCACCAAGGCCCGTCCCAGCCCACCACAGCCCGTCCCTAAACACCACAGCCCACCAAAGCCTGTCTAAGCTCACCAGAACCCACCACAGCCCACCACATCCCACCACAGTCCGTCCCGGCCCACTACAACTCGTCCCAGCCCACCACAGCCCACTACAGCCCGTCCCGGCCCACCACAGCCCGTCCCAGCCCACCACAGCCCCACCCAGCCCATCACAGGCCACTACAGCACACCACAGCCTACCGCAGACCACCACAGCCCGTCCCACCCCGTCACAGCTCGTCCCAGCCCGACACAGCCCACCACAGCCCGTCTTAGTTCACCACAGCCCGTCCCAGCCCACCACAGACCAGCACAGCCCGTCCCAGCCAAACACAGTCCGTCCCAGCCCGTCCCAGCCCACCACACTCACCACAACTTGTCCCAGACCGTTCCAGCACAGCACAGCCCATCCAAGCCCACCACAGCCCGTCCCAGCCCGTCTCATCCCACCACAGCCCACCACAGCTCATCCCAGCCCACCACAGCCCACCACAGCCCGTCCCAGCCCACCGCAGCCCGTCCCAGCCCACCACAGCCCGTCCCAGCCCACCACAGCCCGTCCCAACCCACCACAGCCCGTCCCAGCCCACCACAGACCGTCCTAGCCCACCACGGCCCGTCCCAGCCCACCACAGACCGTTCCAGCCCACCACAGCCACCAAAGCCCGTCTAAGCTCACCAGAACCCACCACAGCCCACCACGGCCCGTCCCAGCCCACCACGGCCCACCACGGCCATTTCCAGCCCACCAAGGCCCGTCCCAGCCCACCACAGCCCGTCCCTAAACACCACAGCCCACCAAAGCCTGTCTAAGCTCACCAGAACCCACCACAGCCCACCACATCCCGCCACAGTCCGTCCCGGCCCACTACAACTCGTCCCAGCCCACCACAGCCCACTACAGCCCGTCCCGGCCCACCACAGCCCGTCCCAGCCCACCACAGCCCCACCCAGCCCATCACAGGCCACTACAGCACACCACAGCCTACCGCAGACCACTACAGCCCGTCCCACCCCGTCACAGCTCGTCCCAGCCCGACACAGCCCACCACAGCCCGTCTCAGTTCACCACAGCCCGTCCCAGCCCACCACAGACCAGCACAGCCCGTCCCAGCCAAACACAGTCCGTCCCAGCCCGTCCCAGCCCACCACACTCACCACAACTCGTCCCAGACCGTTCCAGCACAGCACAGCCCATCCAAGCCCACCACAGCCCGTCCCAGTCAACCGTAGCCCACCACAGCCCGTCCCAGCCCCCCACAGCCCCTCCCAGCCCTACACAGGCCGTCCCAGCCCGTCCCATCCCACCACAGTGCGTCCATGTCCGTCCCAGCCCACCAGAGCCCGTCCCAGCCCACCAGAGCCCGTCCCAGCCCTCCACATCCCACCAGAGCCTGTCCCGGCCCACCCCGGCCCATCACAGCCCGTCTCAGCTCATCACAGCTCGTCCCAGCCCACCACAGCCCGTCCCAGCCCAACACACCCGTCCCAGCCCACCACAGCCCCTCCCAGCCAAGCACAGCCCACCACAGCTTGTCCCAGCCCACCACGGCCCGTCTCAGCTCACCACAGCCCGTCCCAGCCCACCAGAGCCCGTCCCAGCCCTCCACATCCCACCAGAGCCTGTCCCGGCCCACCCCGGCCCATCACAGCCCGTCTCAGCTCATCACAGCTCGTCCCAGCCCACCACAGCCGGTCCCAGCCCAACACACCCGTCCCAGCCCAACACAGCCCGTCCCAGTTTACCACAGCCCACCACAGCCCGTCGCAGCCCGTCCCAGCTCACCACAACCCACCACAGCCCGCTCCAGCTGGCCACAGCCCGTCCCCGCCCACCACAGCCCGTCCCCGCCCACCACAGCCCGTCCCAGCTCATCCCAGTACACCGCAGCCTGCCCCAGCCCACCGCAGCCCGTCCCAGCCCACCGCAGCCCGTCCCAGGCCACCGCAGCCCGTCCCAGCAAATCCCAGCCCACCACAGCCCGTCTCAGCTCACTACAGCGCGTCCCAGTCCACCACACCCACCACAGCCCTTCCCAGCCCCTCCCAGCCCGTCTCAGCCCACCACAGCCTGTCCCAGACTGTCCCAGCTAGTCCAAGCCTGTCCCAGACCCCCAGAGCCCGCCGCAGCCCACCACAGCGCGTCCCCGCCCGTCCGAGGACACCACAGCCCGTCCCAGCCCACCACGGCCCAAGAAAGCCCACCACAGCCCACCACGGCCCACCACAGCCCGTCCCAGCCCACCACGGCCCGTCCCAGCTCACCACGGCCCGTCCTAGCCCGTCCCAGCCCACGACAGCCCGTCCCAGCCCACGAAAGCCCATCCCAACTTACCACATCCCGTCCCAGCTTAGCACAGCCCATCACAGCCAACCACGGTCCACCACAGCCCACCACAGCCCGTCCCAGCCCACCACGGCCCATAACAACACACCACGGCCCGTCCCGGCCCACCACGGCCCTTCCCGGCCTACCACGGCCCGTCCCAGCCCACCACGGCCCGTCCCAGCCCACCGCAGCCCGTCCCAGCCCACCGCAGCCCGTCCCAGCCGTCCCAGCAAATCCCAGCCCACCATAGCTCGTCTCAGCTCACCACAGCGCGTCCCAGTCCACCACACCCACCACAGCCCGTCCCAGCCCATTCCAGCCCACCACAGCCCAACGCAGCCAGTCCCAGCCCACCACAGCCCACCGCAGACGGTCCCAGCCCACCACACCCTACCGCAGCCCGTCCCAGCCCACCGCAACCCGTCCCAGCCCACCAGAGTCCGTTCCAGCCCACCACGGCCCGTCACAGCTTACCACGGCCCACCACGGCTTGCCATGGCCCATCCCAGCCCACCACAGCCCTTCCCAGCCAACCACGGCCCGTCCCAGACCGCCAAGGCCCGTCCCAGACCGTCCCAGCCCACCACAGCTTGTCCCAGCCCGTCCCACCCCACCACAGCCCACCAGAGTCCGTCCCGGAAAACCACAGCCCGTCCCCACCCAACACAGCCCGTCCCAGCCCCTCCCAGCCCGTCTCAGCCCACCACAGCCTGTCCCAGACTGTCCCAGCTCGTCCAAGCCTGTCCCAGACCCCCAGAGCCCGTCGCAGCCCACCACAGCCCGTCACAGCCCGTCCCAGCTCTCCACAACCCACCACAGCCCTCCACAGCCCGTCCCAGCCCACCACAGCCCGTCCCAGACCACCACGGCCCACGAAAGCCCACCACAGCCCACCACGGCCCACCACAGCCCGTCCCGGCCCACCACAAGCCGTCCCAGCCCACCACAGCCTATCCCAGCCCACCACGGCCCACCACAGCACACCTCGGCCCACCGCAGCCTATCCCAACCCGTCCCAGCCCACCACGGCCCGTCCCAGCCCACCACAGCCCGTCCCAGCCCGTCTCAGCTCACCAGAGCCCACCACAGCCCGTCCCAGCCCACGACAGCCCGTCCCAGCCAACCACAGCCCACCACAGCCCACCACAGCCCGTCCCAGCCCACCACAGCCCGTCCCAGCCCACCACAGCTTTTTCCACACCACCAGAGCCCGTCGAAGCCCACCACAGCCCGTCCAAGCCCACCACAGCCCGTGCCAGCCCGTCCCAGTCCGTGCCAGCTCGTTCCAGCCCGTGCCAGCTCGTCCCAGCCCGTGCCAGCTCGTCCCAGCCCGTGCCAGCCCGTCCCAGCCCGTGCCAGCCCGTCCCAGCCCACCACAGCCTACCACGGCCCGTCCCAGTCCACCACAACCCACCACAGCCAAACACGGCCCACCACAGCCCGTCCCAGCCCACCACATCCCGTCCCAGCCCACCACATCCTGTCCCAGCCCACCACAGCCCACGAGAGCCCATGCCAGCCCACCACAGCCCGTCCAGGCCCACCACAACCCGTCCCAGCCCACCACAGCCCGTCCCAGCCCACCACATCCTGTCCCAGCCCACCACAGCCCACCAGAGCCCGTGCCAGCCCACCACAGCCCGTCCCAGCCCACCACAACCCGTCCCAGCCCACCACAGCCCGTCCCAGCCCACCACAGACCACCACAGACCGTCCCAGCCCACCACTGCCCTTCCCAGCCCACGACAGCCAATCCCAGCACACCACAGCCTACCACAGCACGTACCGGCCCACCACAGCCCGTCCCAGCCCACCACAGCCCATCCCAGCCCACCGCAGCCCGTCCCAGACCACCACAGCCCGTCCCAGCACACCACAGCCTACAACAGCACGTGCCGGCCCACCAAAGCCCGTCCCAGCCCACTACGGTCCACCATCGCTCGTCTAGGCCCATCACCGCCCGTCCCGGACCACCATGGTCCGTCCCGGCCCACCGCGGCCCACCTCAGCCCGTCCCAGCCCACCACAGCCCGTCCCAGCCCACCACTGCTCGTCCCAGCCCACCACTGCCCGTCCCAGCCCACCACTGCCCGTCCCAGCCCGTCCCAGCCCACCACAGCCCTTCCCAGCCCCTCCCAGACCCCCAGAGCCGGCCCAGCCCGTTTCAGCCCCTCCCAGACCGTCTCAGCTCACCACACCCCACCACAGCCCATCCCAGTCCACCACGGCCTGCTCCAGCCCACCAGAGCCCGTCCCAGTCCACCAGAGCCCGTCCCAACCTACCACAACTTGTCCCGGCCCACCATAGCCCGTCCCAGCCCACCACAACCCGTCCCAGCCCACTGCGGCCCGTCCCAGCCCACCACAGCCCGTCTTAGCCCGACCCAGCCCCCCACAGCCCGTCCCAACTCACCACAGTTCACCACGGCCCGTCCCAGCCCACAACGGCCCACCACGGCCCACCACAGCCCGTCCCAGCCCACCACAATTCGTCCCAGTGCACCACAGCGCGTCCCAGCCCACCACAGCCCGTCCCAGCCTACCACAGCCCGTCCCGGCACACCACAGCCCGTCCCGGCACACCACAGCCCGTCCCGGCCCACCACAGCCCGTCTCAGCACACCACAGCCCGTCCCGGCCCACCACAGCCCGTCTCAGAACACCACAGCCCGTCCCGTCCCACCACAGCCCACCACAGACCGTCCCAGCCCACCACAGCCCGTCCCAGCCCACCACAGGCCACTACAGCACACCACAGGCTACCGTAGACCACCACAGCCCGTCCCAGCCCACCACAGCCCGTCCCGTCCCACCACAGCCCGTCCCAGCCCGTCCCAGCCCGTCCCAGCCCACCACAGCCCACCATAGCCCAATACAGCCCACCACAGCCCGTCCCAGCCCGTCCCAGCCCATCTCAGCTCACCACAACCCACCACAACCCGTCCAAGCCCACCACAGCCCATTACAGCTCGTTCTAGCCCGTTCCAGCCCAGCAGAGCCCGTCCCAGCCCACCGCAGCCCGTCCCAGCCCACCGCAGCCCGTCCCAGTCCACCGCAGCCCGTCCCAGCCGTCCCAGCAAATCCCAGCCCACCATAGCTAGTCTCAGCTCACCACAGCGCGTCCCAGTCCACCACACCCACCACAGCCCGTCCCAGCCCATTCCAGCCCACCACAGCCCACCGCAGCCAGTCCCAGCCCACCACAGCCCACCGCAGCCCGTCCCAGCCCACCACAGCCCGTCCCACCACACCAGAGTCCGTCCCAGCCCACCACGGCCCGTCACAGCTTACCACGGCCCACCACGGCTTGCCACGGCCCATCCCGGCCCATCCCAGCCCACCACAGCCCTTCCCAGCCAACCACGGCCCACCACAGTCCGTCACGGCCCGTCCCAGACCGTCCAAGCCCACCACAGCCCGTCCCAGCCCACCACAGCCCGTCCCAGCCTACCACAGCCCGTCCCAGCCAACCACAGCCCGTCCCAGCCCGTCTCAGCTCACCACAGCCCGTCCCACCCCACCACAACCCACCAGAGGCCGTCCCGGACCACCACAGCCCGTCCCAGCCCACCACAGCGCGTCCCCACCCAACACAGCCCGTCTCAGCCCCTCCCAGCCCGTCTCAGCCCACCACAGCCTGTCCCAGCCTGTCCTAGCTCGTCCAAGCCTGTCCCAGACCCCCAGAGCCCGTCGCAACCCACCACAGCCCGTCACAGCCCGTCCCAGCTCTCCACAACCCACCACAGCCCTTCCCAGCCCGTCCCAGCCCACCACAGCCCGTCCCAGCCCACCACGGCCCACGAAAGCCCACCACAGCCCACCACGGCCCACCACAGCCCGTCCCAGCCCACCACAGCCCTCCAGCGCCCGTCTCAGCTCACCACAGCCTATCCCAGCCCACCACGGCCCACCAGAGCACACCACGGCCCACCGCAGCCTATCCCAACCCGTCCCAGCCCACCACGGCCCGTCCCAGCCCACCACGGCCCGTCCCAGCCCACCACGGCCCGTCCCAGCCCGTCCCAGCCCACGACAGCCCGTCCCAGACCACGACAGCCTGTCCCAGCCCACCAGAGCCCACCAGAGCCCACCACAGCTCGTCCCACCCCACCACAGCCCACAAGAGCTTGTCACAGACCACCACAGCCCGTCCCAGCCCACCACAGCCCACTACGGCCCACCACAGCCCGTCCCAGCCCACCACAGCCCGTCCCAGCCCACCACAGCCCGTCCCAGCCCGTCCCAGCTCGTCCCAGCCCATCACAGCCCGTCCCAGCCTACCACGGCCCGTCCGAGATTACCACAGACCGTCAGGGCCCACCACTGCCCGTCCTGGCCCACCACGGCCCGTCCCGGCCCACCCCGTCCCACCACAGCCCACCACAGCCCGTCCCAGCCCACCACAGCCCGTCCCAGCCCACCACAGGCCACTACAGCACACCACAGGCTACCGTAGACCACCACAGCCCGTCCCAGCCCACCACAGCCCGTCCCAGCACACCACAGCACGTCCCAGCCCACCACAGCCCGTCCCAGCCCACCACAGCCCGTCCCAGCCCACCACAGCCCTTCCCTGCTCACCACAGACTGTCCCCGCCCACCACAGCCTACAACAGCACGTCCCGGCGCACCAAAGCCCGTCCCAGCCCACTACGGTCCACCACGGCCCGTCCAGGCCCATCACTGCCCGTCCCGGCCCACCATGGTCCGTCCCGGCCCACCGCGGCCCACCTCAGCCCACCACTGCCCGTCCCAGCCCACCACTGCCCGTCCCAGCCCACCACAGCTCGTCCCAGCCCGTCCCAGCCCACCACAGGCCTTCCCAGCCCCTCCCAGACCCCCAGAGCCGGCCCAGCCCGTTTCAGCCCGTCCCAGACCGTCTCAGCTCACCACACCCCACCACAGCCCATCCCAGCCCACCACGGCCTGTTCCAGCCCAGCAGTGGCCGTCCCAGTCCACCAGAGCCCGTCCCAACCTACCACAGCTTGTCCCGGCCCACCATAGCCCATCCCGTCCCACCACAGCCCGTCCCGGCCCACCAGAGCCCGTCTCAGCACACCACAGCCCGTCCTGGCTCACCACAGCCCGTCCCGTCCAACCACAGCCCACCACAGCCCGTCCAAGCCCACCACAGCCCGTCCCAGCCCACCACAGCCCGTCCCAGCACACCTCAGGCCAGTACAGCAACACCACAGGCTACCTTAGACCACCACAGCCTGTCCCAGCCCACCACAGCCTGGTCCCCGTCCCACCACAGCCCACCACAGCCCGTCCCAGCCCGCCACAGCCCGTCCCAGCCCACCACAGCTCACCATAGCCCAATACAGCCCACCACAGCCCGTCCCCCAAGCCCGTTCCCAGCCCATCTCAGCTCACCACAAACCCACCACAGACCGTCCAAGCCCACCGCAGCCCATTACAGCTTACCACAGCCCGTCCGAGCCCACCAGAGCCCGTTCCAGCCCACCAGAGCCCACCAAAGCCCGTCCCCGCCCAACACAGCCCGTCCCAGCCCCGTCCCAGGCCACCACAGCCCTTCCCTGCTCACCACAGCCTGTCCCCGCCCACCACAACTTGTCCCCGCCCACTACAGCCCGGCCCCGGCCCACCACGGCCCATCACGGCCAACCAAGGCCGGTCCCGGCCCACCACGGCCCGTCCCAGCCCCACCACAGCTTGTCCCAGCCCACCACGTCCGACCACAGCCCACAACGGCCCACCACAACCCACCACGGCTTACCACAACCCACCACAGTTCACCACGGCACACCCACGGCACGTCATAGCCCACCACAGCCTGTCCCGTCCCACCACAGCCCACCACAGCCCGTCCCAGCCCGCCACAGCCCGTCCCAGCCCACCACAGCCCACCACAGCCCGTCCCAGCCCACCACAGCCCGTCCCAGCCCGTCCCCAGCCCATCTCAGCTCACCACAACCCACCACAGCCCGTCCAAGCCCACCACAGCCCATTACAGCTTACCACAGCCCTTCCCAGCCCACCAGAGCCCACCAAAGCCCGTCCCCGCCCACCACAGCCCGTCCCAACCCGTGCCAGCCCACCACAGCCCGTCCCAGCCCACCACAGCCCGTCCCAGCCCACCACAGCCCGTCCCAGCTCGTTCCAGACCACAAGAACTCGTCTCAGCCCGCCACAGCCCATCACAGCCCGTCTCAAGCTCAGCAGAACCCACCACAGCCCGTCCCAGCCCGTCCCAGACCACCACAGCCCACCACAGCCCGTCCCAGCCCACCACAGCCCGTTCCAGCCCACCACAGCCCCGTCCCAGCCACCACAGCTCGTCCCAGCCCACCACAGCCCGTCCCAGCCCACCACAGCTCGTCCCAGCCCACCACAGCCCGTCCCAGCACACCACAGGCCACTACAGCACACCACAGCCTACCCGGAGACCGCCACTAGCCAGTCCCAGCCCACCACAGCCCGTCCCCGCCCCCACCAAAGCCCGTCCCAGCCCATCCCCGTCGACCACAGCCCGTCCCAGTCCACCACCAGCCAGTCTCCGCCCACCACAGCTCGTCCCAGCTTGTCCCAACCCGTCCCAGCACACCACAGCCCGTCCCAGCACACCACAGCCCCGTCCCCGCACCACCACAGCCCGTCCCCCGCCCACAACAGCACGTCCCCGCCCACCACAGCCCATCCCAGCACACCACAGCCCGTCCCACCACGGTCCAGTCCACCACAAGCCCGTCCCAGCCCCACCACAGCCCGTCCCAGCCCGTCCCAGCCCGTCCCAGCCCACCACGGCACATAACAACCCACCATGGCCCGTCCCGGCCCACCACGGCCCGTCCCGGCGTACTACGGCATGTCCCAGCCCACCACAGCCTGTCCCAGCCCACCAGCCCGTCCCAGCCCACCACGGCCCGTCCCAGCCCACCACAGCCCGTCCCAGCCCGTCTCAGCTCACCACAGCCCGTCCCACCCCACCACAACCCACCAGAGGCCGTCACAGCCCACCACAGCCCGTCCCAGCCCACCACAGCGCGTCCCCACCCAACACAGCCCGTCTCAGCCCCTCCCAGCCCGTCTCAGCCCACCACAGCCTGTCCCAGCCTGTCCTAGCTCGTCCAAGCCTGTCCCAGACCTCCAGAGCCCGTCGCAACCCACCACAGCCCGTCACAAGCCCCGTCACAGCTCTCCACAACCTACCACAGCCCTTCCCAGCCCGTCCCAGCCCACCACAGCCCGTCCCAGCCCACCACGGCCCACGAAAGCCCACCACAGCCCCACCACGGCCCACCACAGCCCGTCCCAGCCCACCACAAGCCGTCCCAGCCCACCACAGCCCTCCAGCGCCCGTCTCAGCTCACCACACGCCTATCCCAGCCCACCAGAGCCCACCAGAGCACACCACGGCCCACCGCAGCCTATCCTAACCCGTTCCCAGCCCACCACAGGCCCGTCCCAGCCCACCACAATTCGTCCCAGTGCACCACAGCCCGTCCCAGCACACCACAGCCCATCCCGTCCCACCACAGCCCGTCCCGGCCCACCACAGCCCGTCCCGGCCCACCACAGCCCGTCCCGGCCCACCAGAGCCCGTCTCAGCACACAACAGCCCGTCTTGGCTCACCACAGCCCGTCCCGTCCCACCACAGCCCACCACAGCCCGTCCCAGCCCACCACAGCCCGTCCCAGCCCACCACAGGCCACTACAGCACACCACAGGCTACCGTAGACCACCACAGCCCGTCCCAGCCCACCACAGCCCGTCCCAGCACACCACAGCACGTCCCAGCCCACCACAGCCCGTCCCAGCCCACCACAGCCCGTCCCAGCCCACCACAGCCCTTCCCTGCTCACCACAGACTGTCCCCGCCCACCACAGCCTACAACAGCACGTCCCGGCCCACCAAAGCCCGTCCCAGCCCACTACGGTCCACCACGGCCCGTCAGGCCCATCACTGCCCCGTCCCGGCCCACCATGGTCCGTCCCGGCCCACCGCGGCCCACCTCAGCCCACCACTGCCCGTCCCAGCCCACCACTGCCCGTCCCAGCCCACCACAGCCCGTCCCAGCCTACCACAGCCCGTCCCAGCCAACCACAGCCCGTCCCAGCCCACCACAGCCCGTCCAGCCCACCACAGCCCGTCCCAGCCTACCACAGCCCGTCCCAGCCAACCACAGCCCGTCCCAGCCCGTCTCAGCTCACCACAGCCCGTCCCACCCCCACCACAACCCACCAGAGGCCGTCCCGGACCACCACAGCCCGTCCCAGCCCACCACAGCGCGTCCCCACCCAACACAGCCCGTCTCAGCCCCTCCCAGCCCGTCTCAGCCCACCACAGCCTGGCCCAGCCTGTCCTAGCTCGTCCAAGCCTGTCCCAGACCCCCAGAGCCCGTCGCAACCCACCACAAGCCCGTCACAGCCCGTCCCAGCTCTCCACAACCCACCACAGCCCTTCCCAGCCCGTCCCAGCCCACCACAGCCCGTCCCAGCCCACCACGGCCCACGAAAGCCCACCACAACCACCACAGCCCTTCCCAGCCCGTCCCAGCCCACCACAGCCCGTCCCAGCCCACCACGGCCCACGAAAGCCCACCACAGCCCACCACGGCCCACCACAGCCCGTCCCAGCCCACCACAGCCCTCCAGCGCTCTTCTCAGCTCACCACAGCCTATCCCAGCCCACCACGGCCCACCAGAGCACACAACGGCCCACCGCAGCCTATCCCAAACCGTCCCAGCCCACCACGGCCCATCCCAGCCCACCACGGCCCGTCCCAGCCCACCACGGCCCGTCCCAGCCCGTCCCAGACCACCACAGCCCGTCCCAGCCCACGACAAGCCCGTCCCAGCCCACCAGAGCCTACCAGAGCCCAACACAGCTCGTCCCAGCCCACCACAGCCCACAAGAGCTTGTCACAGACCACCACAGCCCGTCCCAGCCCACCACAGACCACTACGGCCCACCACAGCCCGTCCCAGCCCACCACAGCCCGTCTCAGCTTACCACAGCCCACCACAGCCCGTCCCAGCCCACCATAGCCCGTCCCAGCCCCCTCCCAGCCCGTCCCAGCCCACCACGGCCCGTCCCAGCCCACCACGGCCCGTCCCAGCCCGTCCCAGCCCACGACAGCCCGTCCCAGCCCACGACAGCCCGTCCCAGCCCACCACAGCCCACCACAGCTCGTCCCAGCCCACCACAGCCCACAAGAGCTTGTCACAGCCCACCACAGCCCGTCCCAGCCCACCACAGCCCCGTCCCAGCCCACCACAGCCCGTCCCAGCCCACCACAGCCCGTCCCAGCCCCACCACAGCAGCCCTCCCAGCTCGTCCCAGACCACCACAGCCTCTCACAGCCCGTCCCAGCCCACCACAGCCCGTCCCAGCCCACCACAGCCTGTCCCAGCTCGTCCCAGACCACCACAGCCTCTCACAGCACACCACAGCCCGTAACAGCCCACCACAGCAAGTACCAGCCCGTCCCAGCCCACCACGGCCCGTCTCAGCCCACCACGGCCTGTCTCAGCCCACCACGGCCCGTCTCAGCTCACCACAACCCGTCCCAGACGACCACAGCCCGTCCCAGCCCACCACAGCCCACCACGGCCCGTCTCAGCTCACCACAACCCGTCCCAGACGACCACAAGCCCTTCCCAGCCCACCACAGCCCACCACAGCCCGTCCCAGCCCACCACAGCCCATCCCAGCCCACCACAGCCCGTCCCAGCCCACCAGAGATGGTCCCAGCCTGTTTCAGCCCACCACGGCTAACCACGGCCTGTCCCGTTTCACCACGGCCAAGCACGGTCCACCACAGCCCGTCCCAGCTCACCACAGCCCGTCCCAGCGCACCACAGCCCGTCCCAGTCCATCCCAGCACGTCCCAGCCCACCACGGCCCGTCCCAGCCCACCCACGGCCCACCACGGCCCGTCCCAGCCCGTCCGAGCCCCACCACAGTCTGTCCCAGACCACCAGAGCTTGTCCCAGCCCGTCCCAGCCAACCACAGCCCGTCTCAAGCTCACCAGAACCCACCACAGCCCACCATAGGCCGTCTCAGACCACCACAGCCCACCACGGGCTCTCCCCAGCCCACCACGGCCCCACCACAGCCCACCACGGCCCGTCCCAGCTCACGACGACCTGTCCCAGCCCACCACAGACCACCACAGCCCACCCCTTCACATCCTGGGCTCACCACGGCCCGTCCCCCGCCCACCACATCCCACCACAGCTCGTCCCAGACCACCACAGCCCGTCCCAGCCCACCAGAGCCTACCAGAGCCCAACACAGCTCGTCCCAGCCCACCACAGCCCACAAGAGCTTGTCACAGACCACCACAGCCCGTCCCAGCCCACCACAGACCACTACGGCCCACCACAGCCCGTCCCAGCCCACCACAGCCCGTCCCAGCCCACCACAGCCCGTCCCAGCTCGTCCCAGACCACCACAGCCCTCTCACAGCCCGTCCCAGCCCACCACAGCCCGTCCCAGCCCACCACAGCCTGTCCAGCTCGTCCCAGACCACCACGGCCCGTCTCAGCCCACCACGTCCTGTCTCAGCCCACCACGGCCCGTCTCAGCTCACCACAACCCGTCCCAGACGACCACAGCCCGTCCCAGCCCACCACAGCCCACCACAGCCCGTCCCAGCCCACCACAGCCCATCCCAGCCCACCACAGCCCGTCCCAGCCCACCAGAGATGGTCCCAGCCTGTTTCAGCCCACCACGGCTAACCACGGCCTGTGCCGGCCCACCACGGCCAAGCACGGTCCACCACAGCCCGTCCCAGCTCACCACAGCCCGTCCCAGCGTACCACAGCCCGTCCCAGTCCATCCCAGCACGTCCCAGCCCACCCACGGCCCGTCCCAGCCCACCACGGCCCACCACGGCCCGTCCCAGCCCGTCCGAGCCCACCACAGCCCGTCCCAGACCACCAGAGCTCGTCCCAGCCCGTCCCAGCCAACCACAGCCCGTCTCAAGCTCACCAGAACCCACCACAGCCCACCATAGGCCGTCTCAGACCACCACGGCCCACCACAGCCCACCACGGGCTCTCCCAGCCCACCACGGCCCACCACAGCCCACCACGGCCCGTCCCAGCTCACGACGACCTGTCCCAGCCCACCACAGACCACCACAGCCCACCCCTTCACATCCCGGCCCACCACGGTTCACCACGGCCCGTCCCCGCCCACCACGGCCCACCACAGCCCGTCCCAGCCCACCACAGCCAGTCCCAGCCCACCACAGCCCGTCCCAGCACACCACAGCCCATCACAGCCCACCACAGCCCGTCCCAGCCCACCACAACCCATCTCAAGCTCACAAGAACCCACCAAAGCCCACCACAGCCTGTCCCAGACCACCACGGCCCACCACAGCCCACCACGGCCCGTCCCAGCCAACCACGGACCACCACAGCCTACCACAGTTCACCACGGGCCGTCTCAGCCCACCATGACCTGCCCCAGCCCACCACGGCCCAACACAGACCATCCCTTCCCATACCGGCCCAAAACGGCCCACGACGGCCCACCACAGCCCACCACGGCCCGTCTCAGCCCACCACGGCCCACCACAACCCACCACAGCCTGTCCCAGCCCACCACAGCCCGTCCCCGCCCACCACAGCCCATCCCAGCCCGTCCCAGCTCGTCCCCGAACACCACAGCCTGTCCCAGCGCGTCCCAGCCCGTCCCAGCCCACCACGGCCCGTCCCAGCCCACCACTGACCGTCCCAGCCCGTCCCAGCCCACCACAGCCTGTCCCAGCCCACCACGGCCCACCACGGCCCATCCCAGCCCTCCACAGCCCGTCCCAGCCCACCACAGCCCGTCCCAGCCCACCACGGCCCATAACAACCCACCACGGCCCGTCCCGGCCTACTACGGCACGTCCCAGCCCACCACAGCCTGTCCCAGCCCTCCAGAGCCCGTCCCAGCCCACCACGGCCCGTCCCCAGCCCACCGCAGATCGTCCCAGCCCACCGCAGCCCGTCCCAGCCCACCGCAGCCCGTCCCAGCCGTCCCAGCAAATCCCAGCCCACCATAGCTAGTCTCAGCTCACCACAGCGCGTCCCAGTCCACCACACCCACCACAGCCCGTCCCAGCCCATTCCAGCCCACCACAGCCCACCGCAGCCAGTCCCAGCCCACCAGAGCCCACCGCAGCCCGTCCCAGCCCACCACAGCCCGTCCCACCACACCAGAGTCCGTCCCAGCCCACCACGGCCCGTCACAGCTTACCACGGCCCACCACGGCTTGCCATGGCCCATCCCAGCCCACCACAGCCCTTCCCAGCCAACCACGGCCCGTCCCAGCCCACCACAGCCCTTCCCAGACAACCACGGCCCACCACAGCCCGTCACGGCCCGCCCAGACCGTCCCAGCCCACCACAGCCCGTCCCAGCCCACCACAGCCCGTCCCAGCCCACCACAGCCCGTCCCAGCCTACCACAGCCCGTCCCAGCCAACCACAGCCCGTCCCAGCCCGTCTCAGCTCACCACAGCCCGTCCCACCCCACCACAACCCACCAGAGGCCGTCACAGCCCACCACAGCCCGTCCCAGCCCACCACAGCGCGTCCCCACCCAACACAGCCCGTCTCAGCCCCTCCCAGCCCGTCTCAGCCCACCACAGCCTGTCCCAGCCTGTCCTAGCTCGTCCAAGCCTGTCCCAGACCTCCAGAGCCCGTCGCAACCCACCACAGCCCGTCACAGCCCGTCACAGCTCTCCACAACCTACCACAGCCCTTCCCAGCCCGTCCCAGCCCACCACAGCCCGTCCCAGCCCACCACGGCCCACGAAAGCCCACCACAGCCCACCACGGCCCACCACAGCCCGTCCCAGCCCACCACAAGCCGTCCCAGCCCACCACAGCCCTCCAGCGCCCGTCTCAGCTCACCACAGCCTATCCCAGCCCACCACGGCCCACCACAGCACACCACGGCCCACCGCAGCCTATCCTAACCCGTCCCAGCCCACCACGGCCCGTCCCAGCCCACCACGGCCCGTCCCAGCCCACCACGGCCCGTCCCAGCCCGTCCCAGCCCACGACAGCCCGTCCCAGCCCACGACAGCCCGTCCCAGCCCACCACAGCCCACCACAGCTCGTCCCAGCCCACCACAGCCCACAAGAGCTTGTCACAGCCCACCACAGCCCGTCCCAGCCCACCACAGCCCGTCCCAGCCCACCACAGCCCGTCCCAGCCCACCACAGCCCGTCCCAGCCCACCACAGCCCGTCCCAGCTCGTCCCAGACCACCACAGCCTCTCACAGCCCGTCCCAGCCCACCACAGCCCGTCCCAGCCCACCACAGCCTGTCCCAGCTCGTCCCAGACCACCACAGCCTCTCACAGCACACCACAGCCCGTAACAGCCCACCACAGCAAGTACCAGCCCGTCCCAGCCCACCACGGCCCGTCTCAGCCCACCACGGCCTGTCTCAGCCCACCACGGCCCGTCTCAGCTCACCACAACCCGTCCCAGACGACCACAGCCCGTCCCAGCCCACCACAGCCCACCACGGCCCGTCTCAGCTCACCACAACCCGTCCCAGACGACCACAGCCCTTCCCAGCCCACCACAGCCCACCACAGCCCGTCCCAGCCCACCACAGCCCATCCCAGCCCACCACAGCCCGTCCCAGCCCACCAGAGATGGTCCCAGCCTGTTTCAGCCCACCACGGCTAACCACGGCCTGTCCCGTTTCACCACGGCCAAGCACGGTCCACCACAGCCCGTCCCAGCTCACCACAGCCCGTCCCAGCGCACCACAGCCCGTCCCAGTCCATCCCAGCACGTCCCAGCCCACCACGGCCCGTCCCAGCCCACCACGGCCCACCACGGCCCGTCCCAGCCCGTCCGAGCCCACCACAGTCTGTCCCAGACCACCAGAGCTTGTCCCAGCCCGTCCCAGCCAACCACAGCCCGTCTCAAGCTCACCAGAACCCACCACAGCCCACCATAGGCCGTCTCAGACCACCACAGCCCACCACGGGCTCTCCCAGCCCACCACGGCCCACCACAGCCCACCACGGCCCGTCCCAGCTCACGACGACCTGTCCCAGCCCACCACAGACCACCACAGCCCACCCCTTCACATCCTGGCTCACCACGGCCCGTCCCCGCCCACCACATCCCACCACAGCCCGTCCCAGACCACCACAGCCCGTCCCAGCCCACCAGAGCCTACCAGAGCCCAACACAGCTCGTCCCAGCCCACCACAGCCCACAAGAGCTTGTCACAGACCACCACAGCCCGTCCCAGCCCACCACAGACCACTACGGCCCACCACAGCCCGTCCCAGCCCACCACAGCCCGTCCCAGCCCACCACAGCCCGTCCCAGCTCGTCCCAGACCACCACAGCCTCTCACAGCCCGTCCCAGCCCACCACAGCCCGTCCCAGCCCACCACAGCCTGTCCCAGCTCGTCCCAGACCACCACGGCCCGTCTCAGCCCACCACGTCCTGTCTCAGCCCACCACGGCCCGTCTCAGCTCACCACAACCCGTCCCAGACGACCACAGCCCGTCCCAGCCCACCACAGCCCGTCCCAGCCCACCACAGCCCATCCCAGCCCACCACAGCCCGTCCCAGCCCACCAGAGATGGTCCCAGCCTGTTTCAGCCCACCACGGCTAACCACGGCCTGTGCCGGCCCACCACGGCCAAGCACGGTCCACCACAGCCCGTCCCAGCTCACCACAGCCCGTCCCAGCGTACCACAGCCCGTCCCAGTCCATCCCAGCACGTCCCAGCCCACCACGGCCCGTCCCAGCCCACCACGGCCCACCACGGCCCGTCCCAGCCCGTCCGAGCCCACCACAGCCCGTCCCAGACCACCAGAGCTCGTCCCAGCCCGTCCCAGCCAACCACAGCCCGTCTCAAGCTCACCAGAACCCACCACAGCCCACCATAGGCCGTCTCAGACCACCACGGCCCACCACAGCCCACCACGGGCTCTCCCAGCCCACCACGGCCCACCACAGCCCACCACGGCCCGTCCCAGCTCACGACGACCTGTCCCAGCCCACCACAGACCACCACAGCCCACCCCTTCACATCCCGGCCCACCACGGTTCACCACGGCCCGTCCCCGCCCACCACGGCCCACCACAGCCCGTCCCAGCCCACCACAGCCAGTCCCAGCCCACCACAGCCCGTCCCAGCACACCACAGCCCATCACAGCCCACCACAGCCCGTCCCAGCCCACCACAACCCATCTCAAGCTCACAAGAACCCACCAAAGCCCACCACAGCCTGTCCCAGACCACCACGGCCCACCACAGCCCACCACGGCCCGTCCCAGCCAACCACGGACCACCACAGCCTACCACAGTTCACCACGGGCCGTCTCAGCCCACCATGACCTGCCCCAGCCCACCACGGCCCAACACAGACCATCCCTTCCCATACCGGCCCAAAACGGCCCACGACGGCCCACCACAGCCCACCACGGCCCGTCTCAGCCCACCACGGCCCACCACAACCCACCACAGCCTGTCCCAGCCCACCACAGCCCGTCCCCGCCCACCACAGCCCATCCCAGCCCGTCCCAGCTCGTCCCCGAACACCACAGCCTGTCCCAGCGCGTCCCAGCCCGTCCCAGCCCACCACGGCCCGTCCCAGCCCACCACTGACCGTCCCAGCCCGTCCCAGCCCACCACAGCCTGTCCCAGCCCACCACGGCCCACCACGGCCCATCCCAGCCCTCCACAGCCCGTCCCAGCCCACCACAGCCCGTCCCAGCCCACCACGGCCCATAACAACCCACCACGGCCCGTCCCGGCCTACTACGGCACGTCCCAGCCCACCACAGCCTGTCCCAGCCCTCCAGAGCCCGTCCCAGCCCACCACGGCCCGTCCCAGCCCACCGCAGATCGTCCCAGCCCACCGCAGCCCGTCCCAGCCCACCGCAGCCCGTCCCAGCCGTCCCAGCAAATCCCAGCCCACCATAGCTAGTCTCAGCTCACCACAGCGCGTCCCAGTCCACCACACCCACCACAGCCCGTCCCAGCCCATTCCAGCCCACCACAGCCCACCGCAGCCAGTCCCAGCCCACCAGAGCCCACCGCAGCCCGTCCCAGCCCACCACAGCCCGTCCCACCACACCAGAGTCCGTCCCAGCCCACCACGGCCCGTCACAGCTTACCACGGCCCACCACGGCTTGCCATGGCCCATCCCAGCCCACCACAGCCCTTCCCAGCCAACCACGGCCCGTCCCAGCCCACCACAGCCCTTCCCAGACAACCACGGCCCACCACAGCCCGTCACGGCCCGCCCAGACCGTCCCAGCCCACCACAGCCCGTCCCAGCCCACCACAGCCCGTCCCAGCCCACCACAGCCCGTCCCAGCCTACCACAGCCCGTCCCAGCCAACCACAGCCCGTCCCAGCCCGTCTCAGCTCACCACAGCCCGTCCCACCCCACCACAACCCACCAGAGGCCGTCACAGCCCACCACAGCCCGTCCCAGCCCACCACAGCGCGTCCCCACCCAACACAGCCCGTCTCAGCCCCTCCCAGCCCGTCTCAGCCCACCACAGCCTGTCCCAGCCTGTCCTAGCTCGTCCAAGCCTGTCCCAGACCTCCAGAGCCCGTCGCAACCCACCACAGCCCGTCACAGCCCGTCACAGCTCTCCACAACCTACCACAGCCCTTCCCAGCCCGTCCCAGCCCACCACAGCCCGTCCCAGCCCACCACGGCCCACGAAAGCCCACCACAGCCCACCACGGCCCACCACAGCCCGTCCCAGCCCACCACAAGCCGTCCCAGCCCACCACAGCCCTCCAGCGCCCGTCTCAGCTCACCACAGCCTATCCCAGCCCACCACGGCGGCCCACCGCAGCCTATCCTAACCCGTCCCAGCCCACCACGGCCCGTCCCAGCCCACCACGGCCCGTCCCAGCCCACCACGGCCCGTCCCAGCCCGTCCCAGCCCACGACAGCCCGTCCCAGCCCACGACAGCCCGTCCCAGCCCACCACAGCCCACCACAGCTCGTCCCAGCCCACCACAGCCCACAAGAGCTTGTCACAGCCCACCACAGCCCGTCCCAGCCCACCACAGCCCGTCCCAGCCCACCACAGCCCGTCCCAGCCCACCACAGCCCGTCCCAGCCCACCACAGCCCGTCCCAGCTCGTCCCAGACCACCACAGCCTCTCACAGCCCGTCCCAGCCCACCACAGCCCGTCCCAGCCCACCACAGCCTGTCCCAGCTCGTCCCAGACCACCACAGCCTCTCACAGCACACCACAGCCCGTAACAGCCCACCACAGCAAGTACCAGCCCGTCCCAGCCCACCACGGCCCGTCTCAGCCCACCACGGCCTGTCTCAGCCCACCACGGCCCGTCTCAGCTCACCACAACCCGTCCCAGACGACCACAGCCCGTCCCAGCCCACCACAGCCCACCACGGCCCGTCTCAGCTCACCACAACCCGTCCCAGACGACCACAGCCCTTCCCAGCCCACCACAGCCCACCACAGCCCGTCCCAGCCCACCACAGCCCATCCCAGCCCACCACAGCCCGTCCCAGCCCACCAGAGATGGTCCCAGCCTGTTTCAGCCCACCACGGCTAACCACGGCCTGTCCCGTTTCACCACGGCCAAGCACGGTCCACCACAGCCCGTCCCAGCTCACCACAGCCCGTCCCAGCGCACCACAGCCCGTCCCAGTCCATCCCAGCACGTCCCAGCCCACCACGGCCCGTCCCAGCCCACCACGGCCCACCACGGCCCGTCCCAGCCCGTCCGAGCCCACCACAGTCTGTCCCAGACCACCAGAGCTTGTCCCAGCCCGTCCCAGCCAACCACAGCCCGTCTCAAGCTCACCAGAACCCACCACAGCCCACCATAGGCCGTCTCAGACCACCACAGCCCACCACGGGCTCTCCCAGCCCACCACGGCCCACCACAGCCCACCACGGCCCGTCCCAGCTCACGACGACCTGTCCCAGCCCACCACAGACCACCACAGCCCACCCCTTCACATCCTGGCTCACCACGGCCCGTCCCCGCCCACCACAGACCACCACAGCCCGTCCCAGCCCACCACAGCCCGTCCCAGCACACCACAGCCCATCACAGCCCACCACAGCCCGTCCCAGCCCACCACAGCCCGTCCCAGCCCGTCCCAGCCCACCACAACCCATTTCAAGCTCACAAGAACCCACCAAAGCCCACCACAGCCTGTCCCAGACCACCACGGCCCACCACAGCCCACCACAGCCCACCACAAGGCGTCCCAGCCCACCACAGCCCTCCAGCGCCCGTCTCAGCTCACCACAGCCTATCCCAGCCCACCACGGCCCACCACAGCACACCACGGCCCACCGCAGCCTATCCCAACCCGTCCCAGCCCACCACGGCCCACCACAGCACACCACGGCCCGTCCCAGCCCACCACGGCCCGTCCCAGCCCGTCCCAGCCCACGACAGCCCGTCCCAGCCCACGACAGCCCGTCCCAGCCCACCACAGCCCACCAGAGCCCACCACAGCTCGTCCCAGCCCACCACAGCCCACAAGAGCTTGTCATAGACCACCACAGCCCGTCCCAGCCCACCACAGCCCACTACGGCCCACCACAGCCCGTCCCAGCCCACCACAGCCCGTCCCAGCCCACCACAGCCCGTCCCAGCCCACCACAGCCCGTCCCAGCTCGTCCCAGACCACCACAGCCTCTCACAGCCCGTCCCAGCCCACCACAGCCCGTCCCAGCCCACCACAGCCCGTCCCAGCCCACCACAGCCCGTCCCAGCTCGTCCCAGACCACCACAGCCTCTCACAGCACACCACAGCCCGTAACAGCCCACCACAGCAAGTACCAGCCCGTCCCAGCCCACCACGGCCCGTCTCAGCTCACCACGGCCTGTCTCAGCCCACCACGGCCCGTCTCAGCTCACCACAACCCGTCCCAGACGACCACAGCCCGTCCCAGCCCACCACAGCCCACCACAGCCCGTCCCAGCCCACCAGAGATGGTCCCAGCCTGTTTCAGCCCACCACGGCTAACCACGGCCTGTGCCGGCCCACCACGGCCAAGCACGGTCCACCACAGCCCGTCCCAGCTCACCACAGCCCGTCCCAGCGCACCACAGCCCGTCCCAGTCCATCCCAGCACGTCCCAGCCCACCACGGCGCGTCCCAGCCCACCACGGCCCACCACGGCCCGTCCCAGCCCACCACGGCCCACCACGGCCCGTCCCAGCCCGTCCGAGCCCACCACAGCCCGTCCCAGACCACCAGAGCTCGTCCCAGCCCGTCCCAGCCAACCACAGCCCGTCTCAAGCTCACCAGAACCCACCACAGCCCACCATAGTTCGTCTCAGACCACCACGGCCCACCACAGCCCACCACGGGCTCTCCCAGCCCACCACGGCCCACCACAGCCCACCACGGCCCGTCCCAGCTCACGACGACCTGTCCCAGCCCACCACAGACCACCACAGCCCACCCCTTCACATCCCGGCCCACCACGGTTCACCACGGCCCGTCCCCGCCCACCACGGCCCACCACAGCCCGTCCCAGCCCACCACAGCCCGTCCCAGCCCGTCCCAGCCCACCACAACCCATCTCAAGCTCACAAGAACCCACCAAAGCCCACCACAGCCTGTCCCAGACCACCACGGCCCACCACAGCCCACCACGGCCCGTCCCAGCCAACCATGGACCACCTCAGCCTACCACAGTTCACCACGGGCCGTTTCAGCCCACCATGACCTGTCCCAGCCCACCACGGCCCAACACAGACCATCCCTTCCCATACCGGCCCAAAACGGCCCACGACGGCCCACCACAGCCCACCACGGCCCGTCTCAGCCCACCACGGCCCACCACAGCCCACCACAGCCTGTCCCAGCCCACCACAGCCCGTCCCCGCCCACCACAGCCCATCCCAGCCCGTCCCAGCTCGTCCCCGAACACCACAGCCCGTCCCAGCCCACCACGGCCCGTCCCAGCACACCACAGCCCACCAAGCCCCGTCCCAACCCACCAGAGCCCGTCCCAGCTCACCACAGCCCACCACAGCCCGTCCCAGACCACCACAGCCCGTCCCATCCCGTCCCAGCCAACCACAGCCCGTCCCGTCCCAGCCCACCACAACCCGTCCCGTCCCTTCCCAGCACAGCCCGTCCCAGCCTGTCCCGTCCCGTCCCAGCCTGTCCCGTCCCGTCCCAGCCCACCACATCCCGTCCCAGCCCACCACGGCCCACCACGGCCCATCCCAGCCCTCCACAGCCCGTCCCAGCCCACCAGAACACACCACAGCCCATCCTAGCCCACCACAGCCCGTCCCAGCCCGTCCCAGCCCACAACAGCCCGTCCCCGCCCACCATAGCCCGTCCCCGCCCACCACAGCCCGTCCCAGCCCACCAGAACCCGTCCCAGCCCGTCCCAGCCCACCACAGCCTGACTCAAGCTCACCAGAACCCACCACATCCCACCACAGCCCAACACGGCCCGTCCCAGCCCACCACTGCCCACCACAGCCCACCACCGTTCACCACGGCCCATCCCAGCCCACCACGGCTCGTCTCAGCCCACCACAGCCCGTCCCAGCCCACCACAGCCCGTACCAGCCCGTCCCAGCCCACCACAGGCCGTCCCTGCCCATTACAGCCCACCACAGCCCGTCCCAGACCACCACAGCCCGTCTCAAGCTCACCAGAACCCACCACAGCCCACCACAGCCCGTCCCAGACCACCACGGCCCACCACAGCCCACCACGGCCCGCCACAGCCCACCACTGCCCACCACAGCCCATCCCAGGCCACCACAGCCCATCCCAGGCCACCACAGCCCGTCCCAGGCCACCACAGCCCGTCCCAGGCCACCACGGCCCGTCCCAGGCCACCACGGCCCGTCCCAGCGAACCACGGCCCACCACAGCCCACCACGGCCCGTCCCAGCCCACCACGGCCCACCACAGCCCACCCCTTCCCATCCCGGCCCAAAACGGCCCACCACAGCCCACCACGGTTCACCACGGCCCGTCCCCGCCCACCACGGCCCACCGCAGCCCGTCCCAGTCAGTCCCAGCTCACCATAGCCAGTCCCAGCCCAGCACAGCCAGTCCCAGCCCACCACAGCCAGGCCCCGCCCACCACAGCCCGTCCCAGCCCGTCCCAGCCCGTCCCAGCCCACCAGAGCCAGTCCCAGCCCGTCCCAGTTTACCACAGCCCGTCCCAGACCACCACGGCCCACCACAGACCACAACGGCCCGTCCCAGCACGACCACGGCCCACCACAGCCCGCCACAGCCCACCACATCCCGTCCCAGCCCACCACAGCCCATCCCAGGCCACCACGGCCCGTCCCAGGCCACCACAGCCCGTCCCAGGCCACCACGGCCTTTCCCAGCCCACCACGGCCCACCACAACCCACCACAGCCCGTCCCAGCCCACCACGGCCCAGCACACCCCACCATGGTTCACCAAAGCCCGTCCCAGCTCACCAAAGCCCATCCCATCACACCACAGCCCACCAGAGCCCGTCCCAGCCCACCACGGCCCATCCCAGCCCACCACGGCCCACCATAGCCCACCACGGCCCGTCCCCGCCCACCACAGCCCGTCCCAGCACACCACACCCCGTCCCAGCACACCACAGCACGTCCCCGCCCACCCCAGGCCGTCCCAGCACACTACAACTCGTCCCAGCCCGTCCCAGCCCGTCCCAGCCCACGACAGCTCGTCCCAGCACACCACAGCCTGTCCCAGCACACCACAGCATGTCGCATCCCACCACAGCCCGTCCCAGCCCACCACACCCCACCAGAGCCCGTCCCAGCCCGTCCCAGCCCACCACAGCCCGTCCCAGCCCACCACAGCCCATTGCAGCACATCACAGCTCGTTCCAGACCATCAGATCCCGTCCCAGCCCACCACAGCCCATCTCAAGCTCACAAGAACCCACCAAAGCCCACCACAGCCTGTCCCAGACCACCACGGCCCACCACAGCCCAACACGGCCCGTCCCAGCCCACCACACCCCACCACAGCCCATCCCTGCCCACCACAGCCCGTCCCAGCACACCACAGCCCGTCCCTAGAACAACACAGCCCGTCCCAGCCCGTGCCAGCCCATCCCAGCCGGTCCCAGCCCACCACAGCCCGTCCCCGCCCGTCCCAGCCCACCACAGCCTGTCCCAGCCTGTCCCAGCCCGCCGCAGCCCGTCCCCGTAAACCACAGCTTGTCCCAGCCCACCACAGCCCGTCCCAGCCCGTCCCAGCCCAACCACAGCTCGTTCCAGACCACCAGAGCCCACCACAGCCCACCACAGAATGTCCCAGGCCACCACAGCCTATCTCAGCCTATCCCAGCCTGTCCCCGCCTGTCCCAGCCCACCACAGACCGGCACAGCCCTTCCCAGCACACCACAGCCCGTCCCAGCCCACCACAGCCCACCAGAGCCCGTCCCAGCCAACCAGAGCCCATCCCAGCCCACCACAGCCCGTCCCAGCCCGTCCCAGCACACCACAGCCCGTCCCAGTACACCACAGCCCGTCCCCGCCCACCACAGACCGTTACAACTTACCAAAGCCCGTGCCAGCCCACCACAGCCCGCCACAGCCCGTCCCAGCTCGTCCCAGCCCGTCCCAGCACACCACAGCCCGTCCCAGCCCACCAAAGCCCGTCCCATCACACGACAGCCCACCAGAGCCCGTCCCAGCCCGTCCCAGCCCACCACAGCCTGTTGCAGCACATCAACCATCCCGACCACCACAGCCCGTCCCATTCCACCACAGCCCCGTCCCCGCCCACCACAGCCCATCCCAGCACACCACAGCCCGTCCCAGCCCACCACAGCCCGTCCCAGCCCACCACAGCCCATTGCAGCACATCACAGCTCGTTCCAGACCACCAGAGCCCGTCCCAGCCCGTCCCAGTCCACCACAGCCCATCTCAAGCTCACAAGAACCCACCAAAGCCCACCACAGCCTGTCCCAGACCACCATGGCCCACCACAGCCCACCACGGCCTGTCCCAGCCCACCACGGCCCACCACAGCCCACCACAGTTCACCACGGGCCGTCTCAGCCCACCATGACCTGTCCCAGCCCACCACGGCCCAACATAGACCATCCCTTCCCATACCGGCCCAAAACGACCCACCACGGCCCACCACAGCCCACCACGGTTCACCACGGCCCGTCCCAGCCCACCACGCCCCACCACAGCCCGTCCCACCTCACCACAGCCCGTTCCAGCCCACCACAGCCCGTCCCAGTCCATCCCAGCACGTCCCAGCCCACCACGGCCCGTCCCAGCCCACCACGGCCCACCACAGCCCGTCCCAGGCACCCACAGCCCACGACAGCCCGTCCCAGCCCACCACAGCCCGTTCCAGCCCACCACAGCCCGTCCCAGTCCATCCCAGCACGTCCCAGCCCACCACGGCCCGTCCCAGCCCACCACGGCCCACCACAGCCCGTCCCAGCCCGTCCCAGCCCATCTCAGCTCACCACAACCCACCACAGCCCGTCCCAGCCCTTCCCAGCCCACCACAGCACGTCCCAGCCCACCACAGCGCATCCCAGCCCACCACAGCGCATCCCAGCCCACCACAGCGCATCCCAGCCCACCACAGGCCACCACAGCTTGTCCCAGCCCACCACAGCCCGCCCCAGCCCACAGGAGCCCACCACAGCTTGTCCCAGCCCACCACAGTCCGTCCCAGCCCACCGCAGCCCGTCCCAGGACACCACAGTCCGTCCCAGGACACCACAGCCCGTCTCAGCCCACCACAGCTCGTCCCAGCCCACCACAGCCCACCAAAGCCCGTCCCCGCTCAACACACCCCGTCCCCGCCCACCACAGCCAGTCGCCGCCAACCACAGCCCGTCCCCGCCCACCACAACTTGTCCCCGCCCACCACAACTTGTCCCCACCCACTACGGCCCTTCCCGGCCCACCACGGCCCGTCCCAGCCAACCAAGACCGGTCCTGGCCCACCACGGCACGTCCCAACCCACCACGGCCCAGCCCAGCCCACCACAACTCACCACAGCCCATTACAGCTTAGCACAGCCCGTCCCAACCCACCACAATCTGTTCCAGCCCACCACAGACCGTGCCCGCCCACCACAGCACATCCAAGCCCGTCCCAGCCCACCACAACCCGTCCCAGCCCATCTCAGCCCGTCCCAGCCCACCAGAACTCGTCCCAGCCCACCACAGCTCGTCCCAGCCCACCACAGCCCGTCCCAGCCCACCAAAGCCCGTTCCAGCCCACCACAGCCCACCAAAGCCCGTCCCAGCCCACCAAAGCCCACCAGAGCCCGTGCCAGCCCACCACAGCCCGTCCCAGCCCACCACAGCCCATCTCAAGCTCACAAGAACCCACCAAAGCCCACAACAGCCTGCCCCAGACCACCACGGCCCACCAAAGCCCACCACGGCCTGTCCCAGCCCACCACGGCCCACCACAGCCCACCACGGCCCAGCACAGTTCACCACGGGCCGTCTCAGCCCACCATGACCTGTCCCAGCCCACCACGGCCCAACATAGACCATCCCTTCCCATACCGGCCCAAAACGGCCCACCACGGCCCACCACAGCCCACCACAGTTCACCACGGCCCGTCCCAGCCCACCACGCCCCACCACAGCCCGTTCCAGCTCACCACAGCCCGTTCCAGCCCACCACAGCCCGTCCCAGTCCATCCCAGCACGTCCCAGCCCACCACGGCCCGTCCCAGCCCACCACGGCCCACCACAGCCCGTCCCAGCCCGTCCGAGCCCACCACAGCCTGTCCCAGACCACCAGAGCTCGTCCCAGCCTGTCCCAGCCCACCACAGCCCGTCCCAGCCCACCACGGCCCACCACAGCAAACCACGGCCCACCACAGCCCACCACGGCCCGTCCCAGCCCACCACGGCCCGTCCCAGCCCACCACGGCCCACCACAGCCCACCCCTTCCCTTCCCGGCCCTAAACGGCCCAACACGGCCCACCATGGTTCACCATGGCCCGTCCCCGCCCACCACGGCCAACCACAGCCCGTCCCAGCCCACCACAGCCCATCCCAGCCCATCCAATCCAGTCCCAGCTCGTCCCAGCCTGTCCCAGCCCACCACAGCCAGTCCCAGCCCACCACAGCCAGTCCCATTCCACAATAGCCCGTCCCAGCCTGTCCCAGCCCGTCCCAACCTGTCCCAGTTTACCACAGCCCGTCCCAGCCCGTCCCAACCCGTCCCAGTTTACCACAGCCCGTCCCAGCCCGCCACAGCCCGTCCCAGCTCGCCACAGCTTGTTCCAGTCCGCCACAGCCCACCAGGGCCCATCCCAGCCCACCACGACCTGTCCCGGCCCACCACAGCCCACCCCTTCCCATCCCGGCCCAAAACGGCCAACCACGACGCACCACAATTCACCACGGCCCACCACAGCCCGTCCCAGTCCACCACAGCCCGTCCCAGCCCGTCCCAGCCCAGCACAGCCCGTCCCAGCTAACCACAGCCAGTCCCAGCCCACCACAGACCGTTACAGCTTACCACAGCCGGTCCCAGATCACCACAGCCCGTCCCCGCCCGTCCCCGTCGACCACAGCCCGTCCCAGTCCACCACAGCCAGTCTCCGCCCACCAGAGCTCGTCGCAGCACGTCCCCGCCCACCACAGCCCGTCCCCGCCCACCACAGCCCGTCCCCGCCCACCACAGCCCGTCCCCGCCCACCACAGCCCGTTACAGCTTACCACAGCCCATGCCCACCCACCACAGCCCGTCTCCGCCCACCACAGCCCGTCCCAGCCCACCACAGCCCGTCCCAGCCCACCACAGCCCGTCCCAGCCCACCACAGCCCGTCCCAGCCCGTCCCAGCCCACCACAGCCCGTCCCAGCCCACCACAGCCCGTCCCAGCCCACCACAGCCCGTCCCAGCACACCACAGCCCGTCCCAGCCCACCACAGCCCGTCCCCGCCCACCACAGCCCGTCCCAGCACGGCCCAGGCCACCACAGCCCGTCCCAGCACACCACAGCCCGTCCCAGCCTGTCCCAGCACACCACAGCCCGTCGAAGCCCACCACAGCCCGTCCCTGCCCACCACAGCCCGTCCCAGACCACCACAGCCCGTCCCAGCCCGTCCCAGCCCACCAGAGCCCGTCCCCGCCCGTCCCAGCCCACCACAGACCAGCACAGCCCGTCCCAGCACACCACTAGCCCGTCCCAGCCCATCCCAGCCCGTCGCAGCCTGCACAGCCCGTCCCAGCCCACCACAGACCGTCCCAGCCCACCACAGACCGTCCCAGCCCACCACAGCCCGTCCCAGCTCGTCCCAGACCACCACAGCCTCTCACAGCCCGTCCCAGCCCACCACAGCCCGTCCCAGCCCACCACAGCCCGTCCCAGCTCGTTCCAGACCACCAGAACTCGTCTCATCCCGTCCCAGCCCACCACAGCCCGTCTCAAGCTCAGCAGAACCCACCACAGCCCGTCCCAGCCCGTCCCAGACCACCACAGCCCACCACAGCCCGTCCCAGCCCACCACAGCCCGTCCCAGCACACCACAGCCCGTCCCAGCCCACCACAGCCCGTCTCAGCCCACCACAGCCCGTCCCAGCCCACCACAGGCCACTACAGCACACCACAGGCTACCGTAGACCACCACAGCCCGTCCCAGCCCACCACAGCCCGTCCCGTCCCACCACAGCCCACCACAGCCCGTCCCAGCCCGCCACAGCCCGTCCCAGCCCGTCCCAGCCCATCTCAGCTCACCACAACCCACCACAACCCGTCCAAGCCCACCACAGCCCATTACAGCTCGTTCCAGCCCGTTCCAGCCCAGCAGAGCCCGTTCCAGCCCACCAGAGCCCACCAAAGCACGTCCCCGCCCAACACAGCCCGTCCCCGCTCACCACAGCCCGTCCCAGGCCACCACAGCCCTTCCCTGCTCACCACAGCCTGTCCCGGCCCACCACAGCCCGTTTCAGCCCACCACAGCCCACCACAGCTTGTCCCAGCCCACCAGAGCCCGTCCCAGCCCACCAGAGCCCACCAAAGCACGTCCCCGCCCAACACAGCCCGTCCCCGCTCACCACAGCCCGTCCCAGGCCACCACAGCGCGTCCCAGCCCACCACAGCCCATCCCAGCCCACCACAGCTCGTCCCAGCCCACCACAGCCCGCCACAGCCCGTCCCAGCCCACCACAGCCCGTCCCGGCACACCACAGCCCACCACAGCCCGTCCCGGCACACCACAGCCCATCCCGTCCCACCACAGCCCGTCCCGGCCAACCAGAGCCCGTCTCAGCCCACCACAGACCACCACAGACCGTCCCAGCCCACCAGAACTCGTCCCAGCCCACCACAGCTCGTCCCAGCCCACCACAGCTCACCACAGCCCGTCCCGTCCCACCACAGCCCACCACAGCCCGTCCCAGCCCACCACAGCCCGTCCCAGCCCACCACAGGCCACTACAGCACACCACAGGCTACCGTAGACCACCACAGCCCGTCCCAGCCCACCACAGCCCGTCCCAGCCCACCGCAGCCCGTCCCAGCCCACCACAGCCCATCCCAGCCCGTCCCAGCCCACCACAGCCCGTCCCAGCCCACCACAGCCCACCACAGCCCGTCCCAGCCCACCACAGCTCGTCCAAGCCCACCACAGCCCACCAAAGCCCGTCCCCGATCATCACACCCCGTCCCCGCCCACCACAGCCCGTCCCCGCCCACCACAGCCCGTCCCTGCCCACCACAGCCCGCCCCTGCCCACCACAACTTGTCCCCGCCCAGCACAACTTGTCCCCACCCACTACGGCCCTTCCCGGCCCACCACAGCCCGTCTTAGCCCGACCCAGCCCCCCACAGCCCGTCCCAACCCACCACAGTTAACCACGGCCCGTCCCAGCCCACAACGGCCCACCACGGCTCACCACAGCCCGTCCCAGCCCACCACAATTCGTCCCAGTGCACCAAAGCGCGTCCCAGCCCACCACAGCCCGTCCCGGCACACCACAGCCCATCCAGTCCCACCACAGCCCGTCCCGTCCCAACACAGCCCGTCCCGTCCCACCACAGCCCATCCCGTCCCACCACAGCCCGTCCCAGCCTACCACAGCCCGTCCCGTCCCACCACAGGCTGTCCCGGCCCACCACAGTGTGTCCCAGCCCACCACAGCTCGTCCCAGCCCACCACAGTGTGTCCCAGCCCACCACAGCCCGTCCCAGCCCACCACAGGCCACTACAGCACACCACAGCCTACCGCAGACCACCACAGCCCGTCCCAGCCCACCACAGCCCGTCCCAGCCCTCCACAGCCCACCTCAGCCCACCACAGCCCGTCCCAGCACACCACAGTGCGTCGCAGCCCACCAAGGCCCGTCCCAGCCCACCACAGCGCGTCCCAGCCCACCACAGCGCGTCCCAGCCCACCACAGCCCGTCCAAGCCCACCACAGCCCGTCCCAGCACACCACAGCTTACAACAGCACGTCCCGGCCCACCAAAGCCCGTCCCAGCCCACTACGGTCCACCACGGCCCGTCCAGGCCCATCACCGCCCGTCCCGGCCCACCATGGTCCGTCCCGGCCCACCGCGGCCCACCCCAGCCCACCACAGCCCGTCCCAGGCCACCACAGCCCTTCCCTGCTCACCACAGCCCGTCCCAGCCCACCACAATTCGCCCCAGAGCACCACAGCGCGTCCCAGCCCACCACAGCCCGTCCCAGCCCACCACAGCCCGTCCCGGCACACCACAGCCCATCCCGTCCCACCACAGCCCGTCCCGTCCCACCACAGCCCGTCCCGTCCCACCACAGCCCGTCCCGTCCCACCACAGCCCGTCCCGACCCACCACGGCCCATCCCAGCCCACCACGGCCCATCCCAGCCCACCACGGCCCATCCCAGCCCACCACGGCCCACCACGACAGATTTCAACCCACCACAGCCTGTCCAAGCCCACCACAGCCCTCCACAGCTCTCCACAGCCCGTCCCAACCCACCACAGACTGTCTCAGCTCATCACAACCCAACACAGCGCACCAGAGCTTGTCCCAACCCACCACAGCCCGGCCCAGCCCACCAGAGATGGTCCCAGCCCACCACAGCCCGTCTCAACTCACCACAGCCTGTCCCAGCACACCACAACCCACCACAGCCAAACACGGCCCACCACAGCCCGTCCCAGCCCACCACAGTGCGTCCCAGCCCACCACAGCCCGTCCCAGCCCACCACAGGCCACTACAGCACACCACAGCCTACCGCAGACCACCACAGCCCGTCCCAGCCCACCACAGCCCGTCCCAGCCCACCACAGCCCGTCCCAGCCCACCACAGCGCGTCCCAGCCCACCACAGCGCGTCCCAGCCCACCACAGCCCGTCCCAGCCCACCACAGCCCGTCCCAGCCCACCACAGCCCGTCCCAGCCCACCACAGCCCGTCCAAGCCCACCACAGCCCGTCCAAGCCCACCACAGCCCGTCCCAGCACACCACAGCTTACAACAGCACGTCCCGGCCCACCAAAGCCCGTCCCAGCCCACTACGGTCCACCACGGCCCGTCCAGGCCCATCACCGCCCGTCCCGGCCCACCATGGTCCGTCCCGGCCCACCGCGGCCCACCCCAGCCCACCACAGCCCGCCCCAGGCCACCACAGCCCTTCCCTGCTCACCACAGCCTGTCCCCGCCCACCACAACTTGTCCCGGCCCACTACGGCCCGGACCGGCCCACCACGGCCCGTCACGGCCAACCAAGGCCGGTCCTGGCCCACCACGGCCCGTCCCAGCCCAGCACAGCCCAGCACAGCCCTTCCCAGCCCACCACAGCGCGTCCGAGCCCACCACAGCCCGTCCCAGTCCACCACAGCCCGTCCCAGCCCACCACAGCCCGTCCCAGCCCACCACAGCGCGTCCCAGCCCACCAAAGCCCGTCCCAGCCCACTATGGTCCACCACGGCCCGTCCAGGCCCATCACCGCCTGTCCCGGCCCACCATGGTCCGTCCCGCCCCACCGCGGCCCACCTCAGCCCACCACAGCCCGTCCCAGCCCACCACAGCCCGTCCCAGCCCACCACTGCCCGTCCCAGCCCACCACTGCCCGTCCATGCCCGTCCCACCTCGTCCCAGCCCACCACAGGCCTTCCCAGCCCCTCCCAGACCCCCAGAGCCGGCCCAGCCCGTTTCAGCCCCTCCCAGACCGTCTCAGCTCACCACACCCCACCACAGCCCATCCCAGCCCACCACGGCCTGTTCCAGCCCAGCAGAGGCCATTCCAGTCCACCAGAGCCCGTCCCAACCTACCACAGCTTGTCCTGGCCCACCATAGCCCGTCCCAGCCCACCACAGCCCGTCCCAGCCCACTGCGACCCGTCCCAGCCCATCACAGCCCGTCTTAGCCCGACCCAGCCCCCCACAGCCCGTCCCAACCCACCACAGTTCACCACGGCCCGTCCCAGCCCACAACGGCCCACCACGGCTCACCACAGCCCACCACAGCCCACCACAATTCGTCCCAGTGCACCACAGCGCGTCCCAGCCCACCACAGCCCGTCCCAGCAAACCACAGCCCGTCCCGTCCCACCACAGCCCGTCCCGTCCCACCACAGCCCGTCCCGTCCCACCACAGCCCACCACAGCCCGTCCCAGCCTGCCACAGCCCGTCCCAGCCCGTCCCAGGCCACCACAGCCCTTCCCTGCTCACCACAGCCTGTCCCCGCCCACCACAACTTGTCCCAGCCCACTACAGCCCGGCCCAGGCCGCCACGGCCCGTCATGGCCAACCAATGCCGGTCCTGGCCCACCACAGCCCGTCCCAGCCCTTCCCAGCCCACCGCAGCGCGTCCCAGCCCACCACAGCCCGTCCCAGCCCACCACAGCCCGTCCCAGCACACCACAGCGCGTCCCAGCCCACCACAGCCCGTCCCAGCCTGTCCCAGCCCACCACAGCCCGTCCCAGCCTGTCCCAGTCCATTGCGGCCCACCACATCCCGTCCCAGCAAGTCCCATCCCACCATAGACCACCACAGCTCGTCCCAGCACACCACAGCCCACCACAGCCCGTCCCAGCACGTCCCAGCCCGTCCCGGTCCACCACAGCCCGTCTCAGCCCGATCCAGCTCACCACAGCCCGTCCCAGCTCACCACATCCCGTCATAGCCCCCCACAGCCCATCCCAGCCCACCACAGCTCACCAGAGTTCACCACGGCCCGTCCCAGCCCACCACAGCCCGTCCCAGTTCGTGCCAGCCAATACCAGCCCACCACAGCCCGTGCCAGCCTGTCCCAACCCACCACAGCCCTTCCCAGCCCACCACAGCCCGTCGCAGCCCACCACAGCCCGTCGCAGCCCACCACAGCCCACCACAACCCGTCCCATCCCACCAGAGCCCACCACAGCTTGTCCCAGCCCACCACAGCCCGTCCCAGCCCACCACAGCCCACCACAGACCGTCCCAGCCCACCAGAGCCCGTCCCAGCTTACCACAGCCCACCACAGCCCACCACGGCCTGTCCCAGCCCTCCACAGCCCACCACAGCCCGTCCCAGCCTACCACAGCCCGTCCCAGCCCTTCCCAGCCCACCACAGACCATCCCGACCCACCGCAGTCCGTCCCAGCCCATCACAGCCCGTCCCAGCCCAGCACAGCCCGTCCCATCCCAGCACAGCCCACCACAGCCCACCACGGCCACCCACAGCCCACCACGGCTACCCACAGCCCACCACGGCCCACCACAGCCCACCACGGCCCACCACAGCCCCTTCCAGACCAACACAGCATGTCCCAGCCCTCCACAGCCTGCCACAGACCATCTCAGCCCACCACAGTCCGTCCCAGCCCACCACAGCCCGTCCCAGCCCACCACAGCTCGTCCCAGCCCACCATAACCCGTCCCAGCACACCACAGCCTGTCCCAGCACACCACAGCCCGTCCCAGCACACCACAGCCTACAACAGCACGTCCCAGCCCACCACAGCCCGACCCAGCCCCCCACAGCCCGTCCCAACCCACCACAGTTCACCACGGCCCGTCCCAGCCCACAACGGCCCACCACGGCTCACCACAGCCCACCACAGCCCACCACAATTCGTCCCAGTGCACCACAGCGCGTCCCAGCCCACCACAGCCCGTCCCGGCAAACCACAGCCCGTCCCGGCCCACCACTAGCCCGTCCCGGCCCACCACAGCCCGTCTCAGCACACAACAGCCCGTCCTGGCTCACCACAGCCCGTCCCGTCCCACCACAGCCCACCACAGCCCGTCCCAGCCCACCACAGCCCGTCCCGTCCCACCACAGCCCACCACAGCCCGTCCCAGCCTGCCACAGCCCGTCCCAGCCCGCCACAGCCCAATACAGCCCACCACAGCCCAATACAGCCCACCACAGCCCGTCTCAGCTCACCACAACCCACCACAGCCCGTCCAAGCCCACCACAGCCCATTACAGCTTACCACAGCCCGTCCCAGCCCACCAGACCCCGTTCCAGCCCACCAGAGCCCACCAAAGCCCGTCCCGTCCCACCACAGCCCGTCCCCGCTCACCACAGCCCGTCCCAGCCCGTCCCAGGCCACCACAGCCCTTCCCTGCTCACCACAGCCTGTCCCCGCCCACCACAACTTGTCCCCGCCCACTACAGCCCGGCCCAGGCCGCCACGGCCCGTCATGGCCAACCAATGCCGGTCCTGGCCCACCACAGCCCGTCCCAGCCCTTCCCAGCCCACCGCAGCGCGTCCCAGCCCACCACAGCCCGTCCCAGCCCACCACAGCCCGTCCCAGCACACCACAGCACGTCCCAGCCCACCACAGCCCGTCCCAGCCTGTCCCAGCCCACCACAGCCCGTCCCAGCCTGTCCCAGTCCATTGCGGCCCACCACATCCCGTCCCAGCAAGTCCCATCCCACCATAGACCACCACAGCTCGTCCCAGCACACCACAGCCCACCACAGCCCGTCCCAGCACGTCCCAGCCCGTCCCGGTCCACCACAGCCCGTCTCAGCCCGATCCAGCTCACCACAGCCCGTCCCAGCTCACCACATCCCGTCATAGCCCCCCACAGCCCATCCCAGCCCACCACAGCTCACCAGAGTTCACCACGGCCCGTCCCAGCCCACAACGGCCCACCGCGGCCCACCACGGCCCGTCCCAGCCCACCACAGCCCGTCCCAGTTTGTGCAACCCAATACCAGCCCACCACAGCCCGTGCCAGCCTGTCCCAGCCCACCACAGCCCTTCCCAGCCCACCACAGCCCGTCGCAGCCCACCACAGCCCACCACAACCCGTCCCATCCCACCAGAGCCCACCACAGCTTGTCCCAGCCCACCACAGCCCACCACAGACCGTCCCAGCCCACCAGAGCCCGTCCCAGCTTACCACAGCCCACCACAGCCCACCACGGCCTGTCCCAGCCCTCCACAGCCCACCACAGCCCACCACGGCCCACCACAGCCCGTCCCAGCCCACGACAGCCCGTCCCAGCCCACCAGAGCCCACCAGAGCCCACCACAGCTCGTCCCAGCCCACCACAGCCCACAAGAGCTTGTCACAGACCACTACAGCCCGTCCCAGCCCACCACAGCCCACTACGGCCCACCACAGCCCGTCCCAGCCCACCACAGCCCGTCCCAGCCCACCACAGCCCGTCCCAGCTCGTCCCGGACCACCACAGCCTCTCACAGCACACCACAGCCCGTAACAGCCCACCACTAGCAAGTACCAGCCCGTCCCAGCTCACCACGGCCCATCTCAGCCCACCACGGCCCGTCTCAGCCCACCACGGCCCGTCTCAGCCCACCACGGCCCGTCTCAGCTCACCACAACCCGTCCCAGACGACCACAGCCCGTCCCAGCTTGTCCCAGCCCACCACAGCCCGTCCCAGCCCGTCCTATCCCACCACAGTGAGTCCAAGTCCATCCCAGCCCACCAGAGCCCGTCCCAGCCCTCCACAGCCCACCAGGGCCTGTCCCGGCCCACCACGGCCCACCACAGCCCGTCCCAGCTCATCACAGCCCATCGCAGCCCACCACAGCCCGTCCCCGCCCTCCACAGCCCGTCTCAGCTCACAACGGCCCACCACAGACAACCTCTGCCCACCACAGACCACCACGGCCTGTCAGGCCCACCACGCTCCGTCCTAGCGCACTATGGTGTGCCACGACCCACCACGGCCCGCCACCGCCCACCAAAGCCCACCACGGCCCACCAAAGCCCACCACGGCCCGTCCCCGCCCACCACGGCCCGTCCCAGCCCACCACGGCCCGTCCCCGCCCACCACGGCCCACCACAGCCCGTCCCAGACCGTCCCAGCCCACCAGAGCCCATCCCAGCCCACCACAGCCCGTCCCAGCCCGTCTCAGCTCACCACAACCCACCACAGCCCGTCCCAGACTCACCAGCGCCCGTCCCAGCCCGTCCCAGCCCGTCCCAGCCCGTCCCAGCCCGTCCCAGCCCACCACAGTCCATTACAGCTTACCACAGCCCGTCGCCTCACACCGCAGCCCGTGCCAGCCCACCACAGCCCGTCTCAGCCCACTACAGCCCGTCCCAGCCCACCACAGCCCGTCCCAGCCCACCACAGCCCACCACAGCTCTTCCCAGCCCACCATAACCAACCACAGCCTATCCCAGCCCATCCCAGCCCACCACGGCCCGTCCCATCACACCACAGCCCACTACAGCCCGTCCCAGCCCACCACGGCCTGTCCCAGCCCACCACGGCCCGTCCCAGCCCACCACGGCCCGTCCCAGCCCACCACGGCCCGTCCCAGCCCACCACGGCCCACCAAGGAGCACCACAGCCCATCCCAGCCCATTACAGCCTGTCCCAGACCACCACATCCCATCTCAGCCCACCACAGCCCGTCCCAGCCCACCAACACCGACCACAGCCCGTCCCAGCCCACCACAGCCCGTCCCAGCCCACCACAGCCCGTCCCAGCCCACCACAGCCCGTCCCAGACCACCACAGCCCGTCCCAGACCACCACAGCCCGTCCCAGCCCGTCCCAGCTCGTTCCAAACCACCGGAACTCGTCTTAGCATGTCCCAGCCCACCACAGCCCGTCTAAAGCTCACCAGAACCCACCACAGTCCACAACAGCCCGTCCCAGCCCACCACGGCCCACCACAGCCCGTCCCAGCCCACCACGGCGCGTCCCAGCCCACCACGGCCCGTCCCAGCCCACCACGGCCCGGCCCAGTTTGCCCCAGTTCACCAGAGCCCGTTCCAGACCACCAGAGCCCGTCCCAGACCACCAGAGCCCGCCCCGGCCCACCAGGGCCCGCCCCGGCCCACCACGGCCCACCGCGGCCCACCACGGCTCACCACGGCCCACCGCGGCCCGTCCCCGCCCACCACGGCCCGTCCCCGCCCACCACGGCCCGTCCCCGCCCACCACGGCCCGTCCCGGCTCGTCCCAGCCCGTCCCGGCCCGTCCCAGCCCGTCCCGGCCCGTCCCAGCCCACCACGGCCCGTCCCAGCCCACCACGGCCCGTCCCAGCCCACCACGGCCCACCACAGCCGGTTACAGCCTGTCCCAGCCCGTCCCGGCCCACCGCGGCCCGTCCCGGCCCACCTGTGTTAGGAACAGTATCTCACCTTCTTCATGTTGGCACCTCCTTTCGCTATGATGTTCTTGTGGAACTGTTTGCAGATGGGGACAGAAATAGAAAAGCTGTTTTCAACCTAAGGGAGAAAGGAAGGGAGACATGAAGATTACACTGTCGTGGCAAGGGAGGCCCGACTTCAGGAGCTCTGATAAACGAGCTTTTGAGAACAGGCTTAGACCCAAGGAAGTTCTCTATACGAGGGACTTTTGTAAGACTAAACAAAGGCAAGGACGTTCCCCTATAGCCTTCCCATAACAGGTACTATCCCCCTGCCTCCATTCAGCCAAAACAGCGCTGACAGCTCCCTCCTCTTGAGGTGTTTTAGCTCTACCCAAGCCAGTAGAGCTCTGCTTTGCCCCAGGGTTATCCAGGCACGTAGGAGGGAAGAGCAGGCAGAAGACCTCCTTACCAGGTCTGCCACCATCTTTTGCATGTACTCGGTGCACTTCTCCACCTCGTTTTTGGGACCTCGGAGTTGGACGATGTCACTCTTGTGTGCAGGGTCTGGGAAGCCGATGATAACCTGCAGGAGCGGTCATCTATAGTTAGCTCAAGCAAAAGCAAGAACCCTTGTGTCAGACACATGCAAAGGTTGGGGGGATCCTACTCATGCCCTTTTCCCATTCAGAAACGGGGAACCGTGTTAGCGGCCTCTGGCTAAAAGAACTATCTTCTCAGACACTTGCGCTACAGAGCCACTAAAGTTACGACTTCTGTGACGACAGGCCTACTACCCATGTAGGAAATATCCCCTCTGGATTCCTCCTCTCCTACAAAGCCTTACCTCTGGGAATTGCTCCCGGATTTCCCAGACCCGCTCAGCCTTCTGCCCAATGATGGTCCGGTGGAATTTCTGCTCGACGATTAGGTCCGCAGCGTGTTCATTTTCCTGATGGGAACAGAGGGCACACTGAGTGTTCAGCCGGAGAGCCATCTACTTTGACTTAGCGGTTTGCTGCCCGACGGTTTACTTGCCAGCACTGTCCCTCTTTTCTCCAGACCAAATTCACTCTGCGTTGACAGAGAAAGGCTACCCGAGGGAACAGGGGAAGACATTTGTGAAGAGGAACTTGCACTTGTCATGAGATCCAAGTGCTCGGTGGGCAAGGGGCACACACTCGCACCAGAAGGTTACAAGGGAACACGAGAGCGCAAACCCTGCAGTCTCCCAAACATCACGTCCTACCCACTCACCATACGGGAAGCGAGTTCCAGCAGCTCTTTCTTGGCCTGTGGGACCCCCTGTGGGTCTCCTTCCATTCTGATCGGGTTGCTCTTCTCATTGTCCGGGGGAATGCGCACAGACACCTTGTACAGATCCTTCATCCTGTTCACTTCGAGGCAAGGACTGTGGTGACGCCATCTGCTAGGCAAAGACCTGGAAGCAAGGCACCTTGATTATCACTGCTCAGAGGCTGTTGAAGAAGTAAAGCCGCCTCTGGGAAGGGCTCAGCGGGGAAGGGTTGAGACAGGGGAAATTGCCTCTTCCCCCTGGAGTTCAGTGAGAGCAGACCTGTGCCACACGAGAGCCTGTCCAAGTAAATACCGTGGCATCTACAGAGCCCATTGTTCCCTTGTCAGAGCGAGGCGTGTTTCTTCCCCAAACAGTATCACATTTAGAGCAGAGGATAATCGTTCCTTTCTACCCCAAACTCTTGGCTGGGGACACGTTGCAGTGCTATCAAACTAGCAGACCGCAACAAGGCTTTACCGTTGACCATATTCTACTGCCGGTGCTGTAGCGCCTTCCTCCAGAGGCCAGACCACTCTGCTCCTCCTCCAGCTGACACCCTCTCCCACAAGCCACAGGGCTATTTAACCCCTTAGCGGGAGCCAGCTACACCTGCACGTCGTCCACGTCAATCAACCCACTGCCTCTGAGGCAAGGCCACAGCTGCGTGTTATCAATGCTAATCAACCCACCGCCTTCATTCCTCTACAGGGAGAAGCTCACCAAGCACATTTCCACCACCCACAACTGGCTGCTAAAATGTCATTCGCACAGAGCAACGTGTGGAAAAAAAAATAAATAAATAAATTCCTCCAGGACACATCAAAGTAATTCCACTACTGTTCAGGCTCCCAAGGTACTTTCACACGTTAAAGCCATCGCAAGGCCTCACGGCCCATTTCTCTCCTTGTACCACCACCACTCCAGGAAAGCAGAGGAAACGTGATGGAGACAGCACACTGGGTGAGCTACAGAGCCCCTGATACCATCTACTAAACACGAAGAGTGTGAGCATGGGAAGGACTAGAAAGGCACTCCACTTACCGTTTAGCTGCGTTCTTGCCAATGAGGTGTCGGTGGAATTGGTGGTCAGCCTTGATTATTGCGTAATCCATCCCGTGGATCTAAAAAGAATTATATTTTTATATCTATATCTATATATGTATGTATGTCCAATATTATATATTATATTATATAGGGCCAGGTAGGACAGGCCACCGCTTCTGTCTCGTGCCCTAAGTAACTGCCTACTGCCAGTATTGGCACTGACTCACCAGCGGTCAGCTACAAGCACTTCTGCTCTTAAGCAGAGCACAAGCATTCCTCTGCTTTGAGAAGAGAGCATTGTGCTCATGAAACATTGAAAAGACTCACTTCTATGCCTCTCCAGCTATAACCAAGAGAATCCTTCCTTCTCCGCACCAAAAAAATTAATGCTGACTTTTCAAGGATGCTATGGATGACCAAGGGGTGTCATCCACCTGCCACACAATTTGTCTCCTGCAAGTTCGATTAAGCATGCCAAGACATCCTATGGATGTGACAAACACCTCATCACCTCTGCTCTGTTGCCCCTTCTTCCCCCAGTTTCTTACTGGAACTAGTAACTGCAGCTCACCAGTTCCTTGAGCATGGCTTCAATCTGTTCCTGAGCCACATGCACATCTTCTGTAGGTCCTTCCAAAGTGATGTTATCCTCTCCTCCAGTGAATTTGATGTGAACCTTGAGGTGAAGGACAATGAATCTCTTCAGAATTTGCCAAGATCCAAGCCAGGCCAATGCTTTTGGTCAGGCCTACACCATCGATTCCTGCCACTGAGAGATGTGCTCCTTCCCAAAAAGCCCAGACCAAATCCCCACAATTTTACAAGTCAGAAACTTAACAATTTCGGCCATATGGCAGTGCCTAGAGCCCAAGGCTCTGGTGCCGTCCCGGTTTCTGCAAGGGCTTTGGAGAAGTTTACTCATTTAGCCTTTATCTAGATACCGTCTAACTCCCCAGGGAGAAGCCTTGCTGCACTCGCCATTTCCAGGTATCCTACTACATCAGTTCTCAAAACAGCACCACATAAAGCTTCCTTGGAAGGGCTCAACCCATGACAATAACATAGGAGGAGCAGTGTTTGCAGCAGTAAAAGAGAGGGTTCCCTTGAACGGCAAAGATCTGTGTCATTTCCCCCTGGTTTTACCCACGCTAGAATACACCTCTCTCTTTCGTGACGAGTGATCTGGACTAAACCTTTTTCTACGCCGGGGGTGCTAAGCTAACCAGCTCACCCATACCTTTGGCATCTGCTGAGTTATTTTGGCCAGGTTCTGTCCTTTCTTTCTAATAATGAAACAATGAAGCCAAGAGGGGGCAGAGACCGAGGAGACGGTAAAACTGTTGGCCTGAGAGACAGAAAAACAGAGAAGCTGTTTGATGGACAAACCACAGCACACCACAGCAAGTCCCAGCCCACCACAGCCCGTCCCAGCACACCACAGCCCACAAGAGCCCGTCCAGGACCACCACAGTCCGTTCCAGCCCACCACAACCCGTCCCCGCCCAACACAGCCCGTCCCAGACCACCACAGCCCGTCCCAGCCCCTCCCAGCCCGTCTCAGCCCACCACAGCCCGTCCCAGCCTGTCCCAGCCCGTCCCAGACCACCAGAGCCCGTCGCAGCCCACCACAGCCCGTCACAGCCCGTCACAGCTCTCCACAACCCACCACAGCCCGTCCCAGACCGTCCTCGCCCACCACAGCCCGTCCCAGCCCACCACAGCCCACAAAAGCCCACCGCGGCCCACCACAGTTCACCACAGCGCGTCCCAGCCCACCACAGCCCTCCAGAGCCCGTCGCAGCTCACCACAGCCTGTCCCAGCCCACCACAGCCCACCGCAGCCCATCCCAGCCCACCACGGCCCGTCCCAGCCCGTGCCAACCCGTCACAACACACCACAGCCCACCACAGCCCGTCCCTACCCACCACAGCGTGTCCCAACCCACCACAGCCCACCACAGCCCTTCAGAACCCACCACAGCCCACCACAGCCCGTCCCAGGCCACCACAGACCACCACAGCCCACCACAGCCCGTGCCAGCCCACCACAGCCCGCCTCAGCCCACTACAGCCCGTCCCAGCCCACCACAGCCCGTCCCAGCCCACCACAGCCCACCACAGCTTGTCCCAGACCACCACAGCTCTTCCCATCCCACCATAACCAACCACAGCCTATCCCAGCCGATCCCAGCCCACCACAGCCCGTCTCAGCTCACACCACAGCCCACCACAGCCCGTCCCAGCCAACCACGGCCCGTCCCAGCCCACCACAGCCCGTCCCAGCCCACCACGGCCCACCACAGCCCACCACAGACCACCACGGCCGACCACAGCCCACCATGGCAGACCACAGCCCACCACGGCCCATCCAAGCCCACCACGGCCCATCCAAGCCCACCACGGTCCACCACGGCACGTCCCAGCCCACCACAGAGCACCACAGCCCGTCCCAGCCCGTCCCAGCCCACCACAGTATGTCCCAGACCACCAGAGCCCGTCCCAGCCCACCACAGCCCGTCTCAGCCCACCACAGCCCGTCACAGCCCGTCCCAGCTCTCCACAACCCACCGCAGCCCGTCCCAGCCCACCACGGCCCACAAAAGCCCACCACAGCCCACCACGGCCCACCACAGCCCGTCCCGTCCAACCACAGCCCACCACAGCCCGTCCCAGCCCACCACAGCCCGTCCCAGCCTGTCCCAGCCCACCACAGCCCGTCCCAGCCTGTCCCAGTCCATTGCGGCCCACCACATCCCGTCCCAGCAAGTCCCATCCCACCATAGACCACCACAGCTCGTCCCAGCACACCACAGCCCACCACAGCCCGTCCCAGCACGTCCCAGCCCGTCCCGGTCCACCACAGCCCGTCTCAGCCCGATCCAGCTCACCACAGCCCGTCCCAGCTCACCACATCCCGTCATAGCCCCCCACAGCCCATCCCAGCCCACCACAGCTCACCAGAGTTCACCACGGCCCGTCCCAGCCCACAACGGCCCACCGCGGCCCACCACGGCCCGTCCCAGCCCACCACAGCCCGTCCCAGTTTGTGCAACCCAATACCAGCCCACCACAGCCCGTGCCAGCCTGTCCCAGCCCACCACAGCCCTTCCCAGCCCACCACAGCCCGTCGCAGCCCACCACAGCCCACCACAACCCGTCCCATCCCACCAGAGCCCACCACAGCTTGTCCCAGCCCACCACAGCCCACCACAGACCGTCCCAGCCCACCAGAGCCCGTCCCAGCTTACCACAGCCCACCACAGCCCACCACGGCCTGTCCCAGCCCTCCACAGCCCACCACAGCCCACCACGGCCCACCACAGCCCGTCCCAGCCCACGACAGCCCGTCCCAGCCCACCAGAGCCCACCAGAGCCCACCACAGCTCGTCCCAGCCCACCACAGCCCACAAGAGCTTGTCACAGACCACTACAGCCCGTCCCAGCCCACCACAGCCCACTACGGCCCACCACAGCCCGTCCCAGCCCACCACAGCCCGTCCCAGCCCACCACAGCCCGTCCCAGCTCGTCCCGGACCACCACAGCCTCTCACAGCACACCACAGCCCGTAACAGCCCACCACTAGCAAGTACCAGCCCGTCCCAGCTCACCACGGCCCATCTCAGCCCACCACGGCCCGTCTCAGCCCACCACGGCCCGTCTCAGCCCACCACGGCCCGTCTCAGCTCACCACAACCCGTCCCAGACGACCACAGCCCGTCCCAGCTTGTCCCAGCCCACCACAGCCCGTCCCAGCCCGTCCTATCCCACCACAGTGAGTCCAAGTCCATCCCAGCCCACCAGAGCCCGTCCCAGCCCTCCACAGCCCACCAGGGCCTGTCCCGGCCCACCACGGCCCACCACAGCCCGTCCCAGCTCATCACAGCCCATCGCAGCCCACCACAGCCCGTCCCCGCCCTCCACAGCCCGTCTCAGCTCACAACGGCCCACCACAGACAACCTCTGCCCACCACAGACCACCACGGCCTGTCAGGCCCACCACGCTCCGTCCTAGCGCACTATGGTGTGCCACGACCCACCACGGCCCGCCACCCGCCCACCAAAGCCCACCACGGCCCACCAAAGCCCACCACGGCCCGTCCCCGCCCACCACGGCCCGTCCCAGCCCACCACGGCCCGTCCCCGCCCACCACGGCCCACCACAGCCCGTCCCAGACCGTCCCAGCCCACCAGAGCCCATCCCAGCCCACCACAGCCCGTCCCAGCCCGTCTCAGCTCACCACAACCCACCACAGCCCGTCCCAGACTCACCAGCGCCCGTCCCAGCCCGTCCCAGCCCGTCCCAGCCCGTCCCAGCCCGTCCCAGCCCACCACAGTCCATTACAGCTTACCACAGCCCGTCGCCTCACACCGCAGCCCGTGCCAGCCCACCACAGCCCGTCTCAGCCCACTACAGCCCGTCCCAGCCCACCACAGCCCGTCCCAGCCCACCACAGCCCGTCCCAGCCCACCACAGCCCACCATAACCAACCACAGCCTATCCCAGCCCATCCCAGCCCACCACGGCCCGTCCCATCACACCACAGCCCACTACAGCCCGTCCCAGCCCACCACGGCCTGTCCCAGCCCACCACGGCCCGTCCCAGCCCACCACGGCCCGTCCCAGCCCACCACGGCCCGTCCCAGCCCACCACGGCCCACCAAGGAGCACCACAGCCCATCCCAGCCCATTACAGCCTGTCCCAGACCACCACATCCCATCTCAGCCCACCACAGCCCGTCCCAGCCCACCAACACCGACCACAGCCCGTCCCAGCCCACCACAGCCCGTCCCAGCCCACCACAGCCCGTCCCAGACCACCACAGCCCGTCCCAGACCACCACAGCCCGTCCCAGACCACCACAGCCCGTCCCAGCCCGTCCCAGCTCGTTCCAAACCACCGGAACTCGTCTTAGCATGTCCCAGCCCACCACAGCCCGTCTAAAGCTCACCAGAACCCACCACAGTCCACAACAGCCCGTCCCAGCCCACCACGGCCCACCACAGCCCGTCCCAGCCCACCACGGCGCGTCCCAGCCCACCACGGCCCGTCCCAGCCCACCACGGCCCGGCCCAGCCCACCACGGCCCGGCCCAGTTTGCCCCAGTTCACCAGAGCCCGTTCCAGACCACCAGAGCCCGTCCCAGACCACCAGAGCCCGCCCCGGCCCACCAGGGCCCGCCCCGGCCCACCACGGCCCACCGCGGCCCACCACGGCTCACCACGGCCCACCGCGGCCCGTCCCCGCCCACCACGGCCCGTCCCCGCCCACCACGGCCCGTCCCCGCCCACCACGGCCCGTCCCGGCTCGTCCCAGCCCGTCCCGGCCCGTCCCAGCCCGTCCCGGCCCGTCCCAGCCCACCACGGCCCGTCCCAGCCCACCACGGCCCGTCCCAGCCCACCACGGCCCACCACAGCCGGTTACAGCCTGTCCCAGCCCGTCCCGGCCCACCGCGGCCCGTCCCGGCCCACCTGTGTTAGGAACAGTATCTCACCTTCTTCATGTTGGCACCTCCTTTCGCTATGATGTTCTTGTGGAACTGTTTGCAGATGGGGACAGAAATAGAAAAGCTGTTTTCAACCTAAGGGAGAAAGGAAGGGAGACATGAAGATTACACTGTCGTGGCAAGGGAGGCCCGACTTCAGGAGCTCTGATAAACGAGCTTTTGAGAACAGGCTTAGACCCAAGGAAGTTCTCTATACGAGGGACTTTTGTAAGACTAAACAAAGGCAAGGACGTTCCCCTATAGCCTTCCCATAACAGGTACTATCCCCCTGCCTCCATTCAGCCAAAACAGCGCTGACAGCTCCCTCCTCTTGAGGTGTTTTAGCTCTACCCAAGCCAGTAGAGCTCTGCTTTGCCCCAGGGTTATCCAGGCACGTAGGAGGGAAGAGCAGGCAGAAGACCTCCTTACCAGGTCTGCCACCATCTTTTGCATGTACTCGGTGCACTTCTCCACCTCGTTTTTGGGACCTCGGAGTTGGACGATGTCACTCTTGTGTGCAGGGTCTGGGAAGCCGATGATAACCTGCAGGAGCGGTCATCTATAGTTAGCTCAAGCAAAAGCAAGAACCCTTGTGTCAGACACATGCAAAGGTTGGGGGGATCCTACTCATGCCCTTTTCCCATTCAGAAACGGGGAACCGTGTTAGCGGCCTCTGGCTAAAAGAACTATCTTCTCAGACACTTGCGCTACAGAGCCACTAAAGTTACGACTTCTGTGACGACAGGCCTACTACCCATGTAGGAAATATCCCCTCTGGATTCCTCCTCTCCTACAAAGCCTTACCTCTGGGAATTGCTCCCGGATTTCCCAGACCCGCTCAGCCTTCTGCCCAATGATGGTCCGGTGGAATTTCTGCTCGACGATTAGGTCCGCAGCGTGTTCATTTTCCTGATGGGAACAGAGGGCACACTGAGTGTTCAGCCGGAGAGCCATCTACTTTGACTTAGCGGTTTGCTGCCCGACGGTTTACTTGCCAGCACTGTCCCTCTTTTCTCCAGACCAAATTCACTCTGCGTTGACAGAGAAAGGCTACCCGAGGGAACAGGGGAAGACATTTGTGAAGAGGAACTTGCACTTGTCATGAGATCCAAGTGCTCGGTGGGCAAGGGGCACACACTCGCACCAGAAGGTTACAAGGGAACACGAGAGCGCAAACCCTGCAGTCTCCCAAACATCACGTCCTACCCACTCACCATACGGGAAGCGAGTTCCAGCAGCTCTTTCTTGGCCTGTGGGACCCCCTGTGGGTCTCCTTCCATTCTGATCGGGTTGCTCTTCTCGTTGTCCGGGGGAATGCGCACAGACACCTTGTACAGATCCTTCATCCTGTTCACTTCGAGGCAAGGACTGTGGTGACGCCATCTGCTAGGCAAAGACCTGGAAGCAAGGCACCTTGATTATCACTGCTCAGAGGCTGTTGAAGAAGTAAAGCCGCCTCTGGGAAGGGCTCAGCGGGGAAGGGTTGAGACAGGGGAAATTGCCTCTTCCCCCTGGAGTTCAGTGAGAGCAGACCTGTGCCACACGAGAGCCTGTCCAAGTAAATACCGTGGCATCTACAGAGCCCATTGTTCCCTTGTCAGAGCGAGGCGTGTTTCTTCCCCAAACAGTATCACATTTAGAGCAGAGGATAATCGTTCCTTTCTACCCCAAACTCTTGGCTGGGGACACGTTGCAGTGCTATCAAACTAGCAGACCGCAACAAGGCTTTACCGTTGACCATATTCTACTGCCGGTGCTGTAGCGCCTTCCTCCAGAGGCCAGACCACTCTGCTCCTCCTCCAGCTGACACCCTCTCCCACAAGCCACAGGGCTATTTAACCCCTTAGCGGGAGCCAGCTACACCTGCACGTCGTCCACGTCAATCAACCCACTGCCTCTGAGGCAAGGCCACAGCTGCGTGTTATCAATGCTAATCAACCCACCGCCTTCATTCCTCTACAGGGAGAAGCTCACCAAGCACATTTCCACCACCCACAACTGGCTGCTAAAATGTCATTCGCACAGAGCAACGTGTGGAAAAAAAAATAAATAAATAAATTCCTCCAGGACACATCAAAGTAATTCCACTACTGTTCAGGCTCCCAAGGTACTTTCACACGTTAAAGCCATCGCAAGGCCTCACGGCCCATTTCTCTCCTTGTACCACCACCACTCCAGGAAAGCAGAGGAAACGTGATGGAGACAGCACACTGGGTGAGCTACAGAGCCCCTGATACCATCTACTAAACACGAAGAGTGTGAGCATGGGAAGGACTAGAAAGGCACTCCACTTACCGTTTAGCTGCGTTCTTGCCAATGAGGTGTCGGTGGAATTGGTGGTCAGCCTTGATTATTGCGTAATCCATCCCGTGGATCTAAAAAGAATTATATTTTTATATCTATATCTATATATGTATGTATGTCCAATATTATATATTATATTATATAGGGCCAGGTAGGACAGGCCACCGCTTCTGTCTCGTGCCCTAAGTAACTGCCTACTGCCAGTATTGGCACTGACTCACCAGCGGTCAGCTACAAGCACTTCTGCTCTTAAGCAGAGCACAAGCATTCCTCTGCTTTGAGAAGAGAGCATTGTGCTCATGAAACATTGAAAAGACTCACTTCTATGCCTCTCCAGCTATAACCAAGAGAATCCTTCCTTCTCCGCACCAAAAAAATTAATGCTGACTTTTCAAGGATGCTATGGATGACCAAGGGGTGTCATCCACCTGCCACACAATTTGTCTCCTGCAAGTTCGATTAAGCATGCCAAGACATCCTATGGATGTGACAAACACCTCATCACCTCTGCTCTGTTGCCCCTTCTTCCCCCAGTTTCTTACTGGAACTAGTAACTGCAGCTCACCAGTTCCTTGAGCATGGCTTCAATCTGTTCCTGAGCCACATGCACATCTTCTGTAGGTCCTTCCAAAGTGATGTTATCCTCTCCTCCAGTGAATTTGATGTGAACCTTGAGGTGAAGGACAATGAATCTCTTCAGAATTTGCCAAGATCCAAGCCAGGCCAATGCTTTTGGTCAGGCCTACACCATCGATCCCTGCCACTGAGAGATGTGCTCCTTCCCAAAAAGCCCAGACCAAATCCCCACAATTTTACAAGTCAGAAACTTAACAATTTCGGCCATATGGCAGTGCCTAGAGCCCAAGGCTCTGGTGCCGTCCCGGTTTCTGCAAGGGCTTTGGAGAAGTTTACTCATTTAGCCTTTATCTAGATACCGTCTAACTCCCCAGGGAGAAGCCTTGCTGCACTCGCCATTTCCAGGTATCCTACTACATCAGTTCTCAAAACAGCACCACATAAAGCTTCCTTGGAAGGGCTCAACCCATGACAATAACATAGGAGGAGCAGTGTTTGCAGCAGTAAAAGAGAGGGTTCCCTTGAACGGCAAAGATCTGTGTCATTTCCCCCTGGTTTTACCCACGCTAGAATACACCTCTCTCTTTCGTGACGAGTGATCTGGACTAAACCTTTTTCTACGCCGGGGGTGCTAAGCTAACCAGCTCACCCATACCTTTGGCATCTGCTGAGTTATTTTGGCCAGGTTCTGTCCTTTCTTTCTAATAATGAAACAATGAAGCCAAGAGGGGGCAGAGACCGAGGAGACGGTAAAACTGTTGGCCTGAGAGACAGAAAAACAGAGAAGCTGTTTGATGGACAAACCACAGCACACCACAGCAAGTCCCAGCCCACCACAGCCCGTCCCAGCACACCACAGCCCACAAGAGCCCGTCCAGGACCACCACAGTCCGTTCCAGCCCACCACAACCCGTCCCCGCCCAACACAGCCCGTCCCAGACCACCACAGCCCGTCCCAGCCCCTCCCAGCCCGTCTCAGCCCACCACAGCCCGTCCCAGCCTGTCCCAGCCCGTCCCAGACCACCAGAGCCCGTCGCAGCCCACCACAGCCCGTCACAGCCCGTCACAGCTCTCCACAACCCACCACAGCCCGTCCCAGACCGTCCTCGCCCACCACAGCCCGTCCCAGCCCACCACAGCCCACAAAAGCCCACCGCGGCCCACCACAGTTCACCACAGCGCGTCCCAGCCCACCACAGCCCTCCAGAGCCCGTCGCAGCTCACCACAGCCTGTCCCAGCCCACCACAGCCCACCGCAGCCCATCCCAGCCCACCACGGCCCGTCCCAGCCCGTGCCAACCCGTCACAACACACCACAGCCCACCACAGCCCGTCCCTACCCACCACAGCGTGTCCCAACCCACCACAGCCCACCACAGCCCTTCAGAACCCACCACAGCCCACCACAGCCCGTCCCAGGCCACCACAGACCACCACAGCCCACCACAGCCCGTGCCAGCCCACCACAGCCCGCCTCAGCCCACTACAGCCCGTCCCAGCCCACCACAGCCCGTCCCAGCCCACCACAGCCCACCACAGCTTGTCCCAGACCACCACAGCTCTTCCCATCCCACCATAACCAACCACAGCCTATCCCAGCCGATCCCAGCCCACCACAGCCCGTCTCAGCTCACACCACAGCCCACCACAGCCCGTCCCAGCCAACCACGGCCCGTCCCAGCCCACCACAGCCCGTCCCAGCCCACCACGGCCCAGCACAGCCCACCACAGACCACCACGGCCGACCACAGCCCACCATGGCAGACCACAGCCCACCACGGCCCATCCAAGCCCACCACGGCCCATCCAAGCCCACCACGGTCCACCACGGCACGTCCCAGCCCACCACAGAGCACCACAGCCCGTCCCAGCCCGTCCCAGCCCACCACAGTATGTCCCAGACCACCAGAGCCCGTCCCAGCCCACCACAGCCCGTCTCAGCCCACCACAGCCCGTCACAGCCCGTCCCAGCTCTCCACAACCCACCGCAGCCCGTCCCAGCCCACCACGGCCCACAAAAGCCCACCACAGCCCACCACGGCCCACCACAGCCCGTCCCAGCCCACCACAAGCCGTCCTAGCCCACCACAGACCTCCAGAGCCCCTCTCAGCTCACCACAGCCTATCCTAGCCCACCACGGCCCACCACAGCACACCACGGCCCACCGCAGCCTATCCCAACCCGTCCCAGCCCACCACGGCCCGTCCCAGCCCACCACGGCCCGTCCCAGCCCGTCCCAGCCCACGACAGCCCGTCCCAGCCCGTCCCAGCCCACCAGAGCCCACCACAGCTCGTCCCAGCCCACCACAGCCCACAAGAGCTTGTCACAGACCACCACAGCCCGTCCCAGCACGGCCCAGCCCACTACGGCCCACCACAGCCCGTCCGAGCCCACAACAGCCCGTCCCAGCCCACCGCGGCCCGTCCCAGCCCACCGCGGCCCACCACAGCCTGTCCCAGCCCACCACAGCCCGTCCCCTACTCACCGCAGCCCACCACAGCCCGTCCCAGCCCACCACGGCCCGTCCCAGCCCACCACGGCCCGTCCCAGCTCACCACGGCCCGTCCCAGGCCGTCCCAGCCCACGACAGACCGTCCCAGCCCACAAAAGCCCGTCCCAACTTACCACATCCCGTCCCAGCTTAGCACAGCCCATCACAGCCAACCACGGTCCACCACAGCCCACCACAGCCCGTCCCAGCCCACCACGGCCCATTACAACCCACCACGGCCCGTCCCAGCCCACCACGGCCCGTCCCAGCCTACCAGAGCCCGTCCCAGCCAACCACGGCCCGTCCCAGCCCACCGCGGCGCGTCCCAGCCCACCGCGGCCCGTCCCAGCCCACCGCGGCCCGTCCCAGTCCACCACACCCACCACAGCCCATCCCAGCCCATTCCAGCCCACCACAGCCCACCGCAGCCAGTCCCAGCCCACCACAGGCCACCGCAGCCGGTCCCAGCCCACCACACCCCACCGCAGCCCGTCCCAGCCCACCACAGCCCATCCCACCACACCAGAGTCCGTTCCAGCCCACCACGGCCCGTCACAGCTTACCACGGCCCACCACGGCTTGCCACGGCCCATCCCAGCCCACCACAGCCCTTCCCAGCCAACCACGGCCCGTCCCAGCCCGCCACGGCCCGTCCCAGACCGTCCCAGCCCACCACAGCCCGTCCCAGCCCATCCCACCCCACCACAGCCCGCCAGAGTCCGTCCCGGACCACCACAGCCCATCCCCACCCAACACAGCCCGTCCCAGCCCCTCCCAGCCCGTCTCAGCCCACCACAGCCTGTCCCAGCGCACCACGGCCCACACCAGCCCACCACAGCCCACCCCAGCCCACCACGGCCCGTCCCAGCCCACCACGGCCCATCACAGCCCACCACAGTTCACCACAGTTTGTCCAAGCCCAGCACAGCCCTCCACAACCCTCCACAGCCCGTCCCAACCCTCCACAGCTCATCCCAGCCTACCACAGCCCGTCGCAGCCCAACACAGCTTATCCCAGCCCACCGCAGCCTGTCCCGGCCCACCACAGCCCGTCCCAGCCCACCACAGACCACCACAGACCGTCCCAACCCACCACAGCCCTTCCCAGCCCACCACAGTCTGTCCTAGCCCACCACGGCCCGTCCCAGCCCACCACAGCCCGTCCCAGCCCATCACAGCGCATTCCAGACCATCAGAGCCCGTCCCAGCACGTCCCGGCCCACCTCAGCCCGTCCCAGCATACCACAGCCCACCACAGCCCGTCTCAGTTCACCACAGCCCACCACAGCCCGTCCCGGCCCACTACAACTCGTCCAAGTCCACCACAGGCCACCACAGCCCAACACACCCGTCCCCGCCCACCACAGCCCGTCCCAGCCCACCACAGCCTGTTCCAGACCACCAGAGCCCGTCTTAGCGCACCAGAGACCGTCCCAGCCCACCAAAGCCCGTCCCAGCCCACCACAGCCCGTCACCGCCCAGCACAGATCATCCCCGCCCACCATAGCCGGTCCCCGCCCACCACAGCCGGTCCCAGCTCGTCCCAGCCCTTCCCAGCTCACCACAGCCCGTCCCAGCCCACCACAGCCCATCACAGACCGTCCCAGCCCACCAGAGCCCGTCCCAGCTTACCACAGCCCGTGCCAGCCCGTCTCAGCTCACCACAGCCCACCACAGCCCATGCCGGCCCACCACAGCCCGTCCCAGCCCACCACAGCCCGTCCCAGCCCACCACAGCCCATTCGACACCACCAGAGCCCGTCCCAGCCCACCATAGCTCGTCCCAGCCCACCACAGCCCGTCCAAGCCCACCACAGCCCGTCCAAGCCCACCACAGCCCGTGCCAGCCCATCCCAGTCCGTGCCAGCTCGTCCCAGCCCACCACAGCCCGTCCCAGCCTACAGCAGCCCGTCCCAGCCCACCACAGCCCGTCCCAGCCCACCACAGCCCGTCCCAGCCCACAACAGCGCATTCCAGACCATCAGAGCCCGTCCCAGCACGTCCCGGCCCACCACAGCCCGTCCCAGCATACCACAGCCCACCACAGCCCGTCTCAGTTCACCACAGCCCACCACAGCCCGTCCCGGCCCACTACAACTCGTCCAAGTCCACCACAGGCCACCACAGCCCACCACAGCCCGTCCCAGCCCACCACAGCCCGTCCCAGCCCGTCCCAGCCCACCACAGCCTGTTCCAGACCACCAGAGCCCGTCACCGCCCAGCACAGACCATCCCCGCCCACCATAGCCGGTCCCCGCCCACCACAGCCCGTCACCGCCCAGCACAGACCATCCCCGCCCACCATAGCCGGTCCCCGCCCACCACAGCCGGTCCCAGCTCGTCGCAGCCCTTCCCAGCTCACCACAGCCCGTCCCAGCCCACCACAGCCCATCACAGACCGTCCCAGCCCACCAGAGCCGGTCCCAGCTTACCACAGCCCGTGCCAGCCCGTCTCAGCTCACCACAGCCCACCACAGCCCGTGCCGGCCCACCACAGCCCGTCCCAGCCAACCACAGCCCACCACAGCCCGTCCCAGCCCACCACAGCCCTTTCGACACCACCAGAGCCCGTCCCAGCCCACCATAGCTCGTCCCAGCCCACCACAGCCCGTCCAAGCCCACCACAGCCCGTTCCAGCCCACCACAGCCCGTGCCAGCCCGTCCCAGCCCGTGCCAGCTCGTTCCAGCCCGTCCCAGCCCATGCCAGCCCGTCCCAGCCCACCACAGCCCGTCCCAGCCCACCACAGCATGTCCCAGCCCACCACAGCATGTCCCAGGCAACCACTGACCACCACAGCCAGTCCCAGTCTGTCCCAGCCCATCCCAGCCCACCACAGCCCGTCCCAGCCTACAACAGCCCGTCCCAGCCCACCACAGCCCGTCCCAGCCAAGCACAGCCCACCACGGCCCGTCCCAGCCCACCACGGCCCGTCTCAGCTCACCACAGCCCGTCCCAGCCCACCACAGCCCGTCCCAGCACACCACAGCCCGTCGCAGCCCGTCCCAACCCACCGCAGCCCGTCCCAACCCACCACAGCCCGTCCCAGCCCACCACAGCCCGTCCCAGCCCACCACAGCCCGTCCCAGCCCACAAAGGCCCACCGCGGCCCACCACGGCCCGTCCCAGCCCACCACAGCCCGTCCCAGTTCGTGCCAGCCAATACCAGCCCACCACAGCCCGTCCCAGCCCGTCCCAGCCCACCACAGCCCGTCCCAGCCCACCACAGCCCATCCCAGCACACCACAGCCTGTGCCAGCCCATCCCAGCCCACCACAGCCCACCACAGCCCGTCCCAGCCTGTTCCAGACCACCAGAGCCCGTCCCAGCCCGTCCCAGCCCACCACAGCCCGTCTCAAGCTCACCAGAACCCACCACAGCCCACCACAGCCTGTCCCAGACCACCACTGCCCACCACAGCCCACCATGGCCCGTCCCAGCCCACCACGGCCGACCACAGCGAACCACGGCCCACCAAAGCTCACCATAGCCCGTCCCCGCCCGTCCCTGTCGACCACAGCCCGTCCCAGTCCACCACAGCCCGTCCCAGCTGGCCACAGCCCGTTCCAGCCCGCCACAGCCCACCACAGCCCGTCCCCGCCCGTCCCTGTCGACCACAGCCCGTCCCAGCACACGACAGCTCGTCCCAGCACACCACAGCCTGTCCCAGCACACCACAGCCCGTCCCAGCCCACCACAGCCCGTCCCAGCCCACCACAGCCCACCAGAGCCCGTCGCAGCCCACCACAGCCCGTCCCAGCCCACCACAGCCCGTCCCAGCCCACCACAGCCCATCTCAAGCTCACAAGAACCCACCAAAGCCCACCACAGCCTGCCCCAGACCACCACGGCCCACCACAGCCCACCACGGCCTGTCCCAGCCCACCACGGCCCACCACAGTTCACCATGACCTGTCCCAGCCCACCATGACCTGTCCCAGCCCACCACGGCCCAACATAGACCATCCCTTCCCATACCGTCCCAAAACGGCCCACCACGGCCCACCAAAGCCCACCACAGTTCACCACGGCCCGTCCCAGCACACCACGCCCCACCACAGCCCGTTCCAGCTCACCACAGCCCGTCCCAGCCCACCACAGCCCGTCCCAGTCCATCCCAGCACGTCCCAGCCCACCACGGCCCGTCCCAGCCCACCACGGCCCACCACAGCCCGTCCCAGCCCGTCCGAGCCCACCACAGCCTGTCCCAGACCACCAGAGCTTGTCCCAGCCTGTCCCAGCCCACCACAGCCCGTCTCAAGCTCACCAGAACCGACCACAGCCCACCACGGCCCGTCCCAGCCCACCACTGCCCGTCCCAGCCCACCACGGCCCACCACAGCCCACCCCTTCCCTTCCCGGCCCAAAACGGCCCAACACGGCCCACCACGGTTCACCACGGCCCGTCCCCGCCCACCACGGCCCACCACAGCCCATCCCAGCCCGTCCCATCCAGTCCCAGCTCGTCCCAGCCCGTCCCAGCCCACCACAGCCAGTCCCAGCCCACCACAGCCAGTCCCATTCCACAATAGCCCGTCCCAGCCTGTCCCAGCCCGTCCCAACCCGTCCCAGTTTACCACAGCCCGTCCCAGCCCACCACAGCCCGTCACAGCCCGCCACAGCCCGTCCCAGCTCGCCACAGCTTGTTCCAGCCCGCCACAGCCCACCAGGGCCCATCCCAGCCCACCACGACCCGTCCCAGCCCACCACGGCCCACCACAGCCCACCCCTTCCCATCCCGGCCCAAAACGGCCAACCAAGGCGCACCAGAATTCACCACGGCCCGTCCCCGCCCACCACGGCCCACCACAGCCCATCCCTGCCCACCACAGCCCGTCCCAGCACACCACAGATCATCCCAGTCCACCACACACCGTCCCAGCATGTCCCAGCCTGTCCCAACCCACCACAGCCTGTTCCAGACCACCACAGCCCATCCCAGCCCACCACAGCCCGTCCCTAGCCCACCACAGCGCGTCCCAGCCCACCACAGCCCGTCCCCGCCCGTCCCAGCCCACCACAGACCAGCACAGCCCGTCCCAGCACACCACAGCCCGTCCCAGCCCTTCGCCACCTGCACAGCCCGTCCCAGCCCACCACAGCCCGTCCCAGCCCACCACAGACCGTCCCAGCCCACCACAGACCATTCCAGACCACCACAGACCATTCCAGACCACCACAGCCCGTCCCCGCCCACCATAGCCCGTCCCAGCCCACCACAGCCCGTCCCAGCTCGTTCCAGACCACCAGAACTCGTCTCAGCCCGTCCCAGCCCACCACAGCCCGTCCCAGCCCACCACAGCCCGTCCCACCACACCACAGCCCGTCCCAGCCCACCACAGCCCGTCCCAGCCCACCACAGCATGTTCCAGCCCACCACGGCCCGTCCCAGCCCACCACAGCCCGTCCCAGCCCACCACAGCCCGTCCCAGCCCACCACAGAATGTCCCAGCCCACCACAGACCGTCCCAGCCCACCACAGCCCGTCCCAGCCCACCACAGCCCACCAGAGCCTGTCCCAGCCCGTCCCAGCCCACCACGGCCCACCACAGACCACCACGGCCCACCACAGTTCACCACGGGCCATCTCAGCCCTCCATGACCTGTCCCAGCCCACCACGGCCCACCACAGCCCATCCCTTCCCATACCGGCTCAAAACGGCCCACCACGGCCTACCAGAGCCCACCATGGTTCACCACGGCCCGTCCCAGCCCACCACGCCCCACCACAGCCCATCCCTGCTGACCACAGCCCGTCCCAGCACACCACAGACCATCCCAGTCCACCACACACCGTCCCAGCATGTCCCAGCCTGTCCCAACCCACCACAGCCTGTTCCAGACCACCACAGCCCGTCCCAGCCCACCACAGCCCGTCCCCGCCCGTCCCAGCCCACCACAGACCAGCACAGCCCGTCCCAGCACACCACAGCCCGTCCCAGCCCGTCCCAGCCCACCACAGCCCGTCCCCACCCGTCCCAGCCCACCAGAGCCCGTCCTAGCCCACCACAGCCCGTCTCAAGCTCACCAGAACCCACCACAGCCCACCACAGCCTGTCGCAGACCACCACGGCCCACCACGGCCCATCCCAGCCCACCACGGCCCACCACGGCCCACCACAGTTCACCACGGGCCATCTCAGACCACCATGACCTGTCCCAGCCCACCACGGCCCACCACAGCCCATCCCTTCCCATACCGGCTCAAAACAGCCCACCACGGCCCATACCAGCCCACCACGGCCCACCACAGCCCACCACAGTTCACCACGGGCCATCTCAGACCACCATGACCTTTCCCAGCCCACCACGGCCCACCACAGCCCATCCCTTCCCATACCGGCTCAAAACGGCCCACCACGGCCCACCACGGTTCACCACGGCCCGTCCCAGCCCACCACGCCCCACCACAGCCCATCCCAGTCCACCACACACCGTCCCAGCATGTCCCAGCCTGTCCCAACCCACCACAGCCTGTTCCAGACCACCACAGCCCGTCCCAGCCCACCACAGCCCGTCCCAGCACACCACAGCCCGTCCCTAGCCCACCACAGCCCGTCCCAGCCCACCAGAGCCCGTCCCCGCCCGTCCCAGCCCACCACAGACCAGCACAGCCCGTCTCAGCCCGTCGCAGCCTGCCGCAGGCCGTCCCAGCCCACCACAGCCCGTCCCCGCCCACCACGGCCCGTCCCAGCCCATCACAGCCCGTCCCAGCTCGTTCCAGACAACCAGAACTCGTCTCAGCCCGTCCCAGCCCACTATGGCCCGTCTCAAGCTCAGCAGAACCCACCACAGCCCACCACAGCCCGTCCCAGCCCGTCCCAGACCACCACAGCCCACCACAGCCCGTCCGAGCACACCACAGCACGTACCAGCCCGTCCCAGCCCACCACAGCCCGTCCCCGCCCTCCACGGCCCGTCCCAGCCCATCACAGCCCGTCCCAGCTCGTTCCAGACAACCAGAACTCGTCTCAGCCCGTCCCAGCCCACCACAGCCCGTCTCAAGCTCAGCAGAACCCACCACAGCCCACCACAGCCCGTCCCAGACCACCACAGCCAACCACAGCCCGTCCCAGCACACCACAGCCCGTCCGAGCACACCACAGCACGTACCAGCCCGTCCCAGCCCACCACAGCCCGTCCCAGCCCGTCCCAGCCCGTCCCAGCCCGTCCCAGCCCACCACAGCCCGTCCCAGCCCACCACAGCCCGTCCCAGCCCACCACAGCCCGTGCCAGCCCATCCCAGCCCACCACAGCCCGTCCCAGCCCGTCCCAGCCTCTTCCAGACCACCAGAGCCCATCCCAGCCCGTCCCAGCCCACCACAGCCCGTCTCAAGCTCACCAGAACCCACCACAGCCCACCACAGCCTGTCCCAGACCACCACGGCCCACCACAGCCCACCATGGCCCGTCCCAGCCCACCACGGCCGACCACAGCGAACCACGGCCCACCAAAGCTCACCATAGCCCGTCCCAGCACACCACAGCCCATCCCAGCCCACCACAGCCCGTCCCAGCCCACCACAAGCCGTCCTAGCCCACCACAGACCTCCAGAGCCCGTCTCAGCTCACCACAGCCTATCCCAGCCCACCACGGCCCACCACAGCACACCACGGCCCACCGCAGCCTATCCCAACCCGTCCTAGCCCACCATGGCCTGTCTCAGCCCACCATGGCCCGTCCCAGCCCACCACGGCCCGTCCCAGCCCATCCCAGCCCACGACAGCCCGTCCCAGCCCACGACAGCCCGTCCCAGCCCACCAGAGCCCACCAGAGCCCACCACAGCCCGTCCCAGCCCACCACAGCCCACAAGAGCTTGTCACAGACCACCACAGCCCGTCCCAGCCCACCACAGCCCACTACGGCCCACCACAGCCCGTCCCAGCCCACCACAGCCCGTCCCAGACCACCACAGCCCGTCCCAGCTCGTCCCAGACCACCACAGCCTCTCACAGCCCACCACAGCCCGTAACAACCCACCACAGCAAGTACCAGCCTGTCCCAGCCCACCACGGCCCGTCTCAGCCCACCACGGCCCGTCTCAGCTCACCACAACCCGTCCCAGACGACCACAGCCCGTCCCAGCCCACCACGGCCCACCACAGCCCGTCCCAGCCCGTCCGAGCCCACCACAGCCTGTCCCAGACCACCAGAGCTTGTCCCAGCCTGTCCCAGCCCACCACAGCCCGTCTCAAGCTCACCAGAACCAACCACAGCCCACCACGGCCCATCCCAGCCCACCACTGCCCGTCCCAGCCCACCACGGCCCACCACAGCCCACCCCTTCCCATCCCGGCCCAAAACAGCCCAACACGGCCCACCACGGTTCACCACGGCCCGTCCCCGCCCACCACGGCCCACCACAGCCCGTCCCAGCCCACCACAGCCCATCCCAGCCCGTCCCATCCAGTCCCAGCTCGTCCCAGCCCGTCCCAGCCTACCACAGGCAGTCCCAGCCCACCACAGCCAGTCCCATTCCACAATAGCCCGTCCCAGCCTGTCCCAGCCCGTCCCAACCCGTCCCAGTTTACCACAGCCCGTCCCAGCCCACCACAGCCCGTCACAGCCCGCCACAGCCCGTCCCAGCTCGCCACAGCTTGTTCCAGCCCGCCACAGCCCACCAGGGCCCATCCCAGCCCACCACGACCCGTCCCAGCCCACCACGGCCCACCACAGCCCACCCCTTCCCATCCCGGCCCAAAACGGCCAACCAAGGCGCACCAGAATTCACCACGGCCCGTCCCCCGCCCACCACGGCCCACCACAGCCCATCCCTGCCCACCACAGCCCGTCCCAGCACACCACAGATCATCCCACTCCACCACACACCGTCCCAGCATGTCCCAGACTGTCCCAACCCACCACAGCCTGTTCCAGACCACCACAGCCCGTCCCAGCCCACCACAGCCCGTCCCTAGCCCACCACAGCGCGTCCCAGCCCACCACAGCCCGTCCCCCGCCCGTCCCAGCCCTTCGCCACCTGCACAGCCCGTCCCAGCCCACCACAGCCCGTCCCAGCCCACCACAGACCGTCCCAGCCCACCACAGACCATTCCAGACCACCACAGACCATTCCAGACCACCACAGCCCGTCCCCGCCCACCATAGCCCGTCCCAGCCCACCACAGCCCGTCCCAGCTCGTTCCAGACCACCAGAACTCGTCTCAGCCCGTCCCAGCCCACCACAGCCCGTCTCAAGCTCAGCAGAACCCACCACAGCCCGTCCCAGCCCGTCCCAGCCCACCACAGCCCGTCCCAACCCACCACAGCCCGTCCCACCACACCACAGCCCGTCCCAGCCCACCACAGCCCGTCCCAGCCCACCACAGCATGTTCCAGCCCACCACGGCCCGTCCCAGCCCACCACAGCCCGTCCCAGCCCACCACAGCCCGTCCCAGCCCACCACAGCCCGTCCCAGCCCACCACAGAATGTCCCAGCCCACCACAGACCGTCCCAGCCCACCACAGCCCGTCCCAGCCCACCACAGCCCACCAGAGCCTGTCCCAGCCCACCACGGCCCACCACAGACCACCACGGCCCACCACAGTTCACCACGGGCCATCTCAGCCCTCCATGACCTGTCCCAGCCCACCACGGCCCACCACAGCCCATCCCTTCCCATACCGGCTCAAAACGGCCCACCACGGCCTACCAGAGCCCACCATGGTTCACCACGGCCCGTCCCAGCCCACCACGCCCCACCACAGCCCATCCCTGCTGACCACAGCCCGTCCCAGCACACCACAGACCATCCCAGTCCACCACACACCCTCCCAGCATGTCCCAGCCTGTCCCAACCCACCACAGCCTGTTCCAGACCACCACAGCCCGTCCCAGCCCACCACAGCCCGTCCCCGCCCGTCCCAGCCCACCACAGACCAGCACAGCCCGTCCCAGCACACCACAGCCCGTCCCAGCCCGTCCCAGCCCACCACAGCCCGTCCCCACCCGTCCCAGCCCACCACAGACCAGCACAGCCCGTCCCAGCACACCACAGCCCGTCCCAGCCCATCGCAGCCCGTCCCAGCCCACCACAGACCGTCCCAGCCCACCACAGACCGTCCCAGCCCACCACAGCCCGTCCCAGCCCACCACAGCCCATCCCAGCCCGTCCCAGCCAGTCCCAGCCCGTCCCAGCCCAACTCAGCCCATCCCAGCACACCACAGCCCATCACAGCCCACCACAGCCCGTCCCAACCCGTCCCAGCCCACCGGAGCCTGTCCCAGCCCGTCCCAGCCCACCACGGCCCGTCCCAGCCCACCACGGCCCACCACAGCCCACCACAGTTCACCACGGGCCATCTCAGCCCTCCATGACCTGTCCCAGCCCACCATGACCTGTCCCAGCCCACCACAGCCCACCACAGCCCATCCCTTCCCATACCGGCTAAAAATGGCCCACCACAGCCCACCACAGCCCACCACGGTTCACCACGGCCCGTCCCAGCCCACCACGCCCCACCACAGCCCATCCCTGCCCACCACAGCCCGTCCCAGCACACCACAGACCATCCCAGTCCACCACACATGGTCCCAGCATGTCCCAGCCTGTCCCAACCCACCACAGCCTGTCCCAACCCACCACAGCCCGTCCCACCACACCACAGCCCATCCCAACCCCGCCACAGCCCGTCCCTAGCCCGCCACAGCCCGTCCCACCACACCACAGCCCGTCCCTAGCCAGCCGCAGCCCGTCCCCGTCCGTCCCGTCCCGTCCCCCGCCCGTCCCGTTCCGGCCCGTCCCGGCCCACCACGGTTTGTCCCAGCCCACCACGGCCCATCCCAGCCCACCACAGCCAGTCCCAGCCCACCACGGCCCGTCCCAGCCCACCACGGCCCGTCCCAGCCCACCACGGCCCGCCCCAGCCCACCACAGCCCGTCCCAGCACACCACAGCCCGTCCCACCACGGCCCAGCCCACCACAGCCCGTCCCAGCACACCACAGCCTGTCCCAGCATGGCCCAGCACACCACAGCCCGTCCAAGCCCACCACAGCCCATCCCAGCACACCACAGCCCGTCCCAGCCCACCACAGCCCGTCCCAGCCCACCACAGACCAGCACAGCCAACCACAGCTAGTCCCAGCACACCACAGCCCGTCCCAGGCCGTCCCAGCCCACCAGAGCCCGTCCTAGCCCACCAAGCCCGTCTCAAGCTCACCAGAACCCACCACAGCCCACCACAGCCTGTCGCAGACCACCACGGCCCACCACGGCCCATCCCAGCCCACCACGGCCCACCACGGCCCACCACAGTTCACCACGGGCCATCTCAGACCACCATGACCTGTCCCAGCCCACCACGGCCCACCACAGCCCATCCCTTCCCATACCGGCTCAAAACAGCCCACCACGGCCCATACCAGCCCACCACGGCCCACCACAGCCCACCACAGTTCACCACGGGCCATCTCAGACCACCATGACCTGTCCCAGCCCACCACGGCCCACCACAGCCCATCCCTTCCCATACCGGCTCAAAACGGCCCACCACGGCCCACCACGGTTCACCACGGCCCGTCCCAGCCCACCACGCCCCACCACAGCCCATCCCAGTCCACCACACACCGTCCCAGCATGTCCCAGCCTGTCCCAACCCACCACAGCCTGTTCCAGACCACCACAGCCCGTCCCAGCCCACCACAGCCCGTCCCAGCACACCACAGCCCGTCCCTAGCCCACCACAGCCCGTCCCAGCCCACCACAGCCCGTCCCCGCCCGTCCCAGCCCACCACAGACCAGCACAGCCCGTCTCAGCCCGTCGCAGCCTGCCGCAGGCCGTCCCAGCCCATCACAGCCCGTCCCAGCTCGTTCCAGACAACCAGAACTCGTCTCAGCCCGTCCCAGCCCTCCACAGCCCGTCTCAAGCTCAGCAGAACCCACCACAGCCCACCACAGCCCGTCCCAGCCCGTCCCAGACCACCACAGCCCACCACAGCCCGTCCCAGCACACCACAGCCCGTCCGAGCACACCACAGCCCGTCCGAGCACACCAAAGCACGTACCAGCCCGTCCCAGCCCACCACAGC